>NW_006300377.1:2121731-2158781 GCF_000327345.1 Myotis davidii | reverse complement strand
CCACACAGCAGTTGGAGTGGTTTTCTGAAAATGTGAATCAAGGTATATATTTTCCCCTGAGGAAAAGCTTCCAGTGCATTGTGACTACAATGGCTTTTAAGCTCTGGCCCCGGCAACCTCTCAGGTCCCCCCTTGCACAGGACTCTGGCCACACCAAGCCTTCCCTCTGCACCGTTAACCCGCTCAGGCACACTCTCACGCCTGTGCCTCTGCTTGGAATGCTCTTTCCTCAGATCCCTACCTGGCTGGCTCTTCCCATCGCCAGTTCCTGGGCAGGGAGACCTTCCCTGGGCCCTCGGGCCATCACTTTCTTATTTTCTTCCTGAACTTGCCACTAAGTGGAATTATTTTATTTCTTTGTTTTTTTTTAAATGGTCTCTCCCCCACCACGATGCAAGTCCTGCAAGGGAGGGGCCTGGGGCAGCGGGTTCCTCACAATAATAGTTTGAGGACCGCACGGTTCCTATCACCTCCATTTTACAGATGACTAAACTGCGACCTGGGAGGTTAAGGAAGCCACGTAGGCTTGTGGAACCCAGACAGCCTCACTCAAGAGCCCGAATCCGTAACCACTTCCCACTCATGTAGCACATGATTGCTCACCTTAACCCAAGCACACGCACCTGTCTGCCCAAGTGGTGATATTTCATTGGCCCTCACTTGTCTCCTGCCTCCATATCCCCTGAAGTGTCAAGTTGAATTAATTCATGGAAGCAGAGGAGGGACTTTCGTGGGGGGAAATGGAAGCAGCCTCCTGGTTTGGCCAGGCCCCGCGGAGACTCCCAAACCCAATTAGCAGTTTTATTAAAGACAATTGGATTAGACGCGTCTGCAGCAAACGTTTGCTTGGCTTGAGCTGGGGGAGTCGCTTCATTTTTCATTAATGTGTCTGCTCCTCGCTCAATCATCAGCCCTTGGCGTGTTGGGCTGGCTGCACACACCCTGGCTGCCTCTCTCCTCTCACCTCGCCTCACCCTGCCCCGCCCTCCTCCCACCACCCTGGGACAGCTCCTTGCTGCTCCGTCTCCCTAACAAGGAGAGAGGACTCCCAGTAGGCCTGTGCCTGAGCCCAGACGGGAGCCTGGGAGTTTCTTCTCAGCTGTTTGCATAGCTCCTTCTCACTCTTCAATCAAAGCTCATATGTCACTTTTTCAGAGAGACCATCTCTGACAGCTCTACCTGAAGTGACCTCCCCAAGTTAGTATTATTATTTTTAAAATTATATTTGTATTGATTTCAGAGAGGAAGGGAGAAGGACACACAGAGAGAAACATCAACGATGAGAGAGAATCCTTGATCAGTTGTCTCCTGCACGTCCCCCACTGGAGATGGAGCCTGCAACCCAGGCATGTGCCCCGGCTGGGAATAGAACCTCAACCTCCTTGTTCATAGGGTGATGCTCAACCACTGAGCCATGCCAGCTGGGCCTCAATTTATTTATTTTTTTATCATCATCACCCTGCTGTTTCCTTCATAGCTGTTATCCATGTGAACATTATAGTGTTTTGCCTTTGTTGAATAAGTAAATAATTCTCATGGCAACTCTGTAATATTATATTTTCCCCCTTTTACAAAAACAGAGGGACAGAGAGGTTAAGTACCTTTCCAAGATCACCCAGCAGGTTGCTGGGGGAGCTGGTAGTGAGCTGGAATCCAGTGAAAGCAAAGTGATGGCTCTTTCCTTGCCGTTCCCGGAGTCATTGTAAATTAATGTAGGGTTCTGCGGGGACACTTCTGCGTGTACAAGCTCATTCAACCCCAGAGTGCACTTCGAGTCCCGACGAGTGGGTGGGTAGGTCAGCAGAGCAGCCTCCGTGCCCTCAGCCTGCTGACTGCTACAAAGCAGAGGTCCAGCTGTGGCCCCGGGCCCGGCAGGGGCAGCCACACGCCATGTGGCCTCCAACCCCCAGCCCCATGGAGTCAGAAGGCTTGGCCACATCCAATAGCAATATATTCCTCCCACTGCAGATATTAATTTGGGGGTTTAGAGAAAAATCCATAGGATGTGAGTTATCCAGGGCAGCGGTTGCAGGGAGAGGCACAAAATCAATAGTGAGAGATTGTCCTATTTCACGGCTTCTGTAAACAGGGCTGGCGGGCCACTCCACGGTAGGTGCAGGCCGGCGAAGGTCAGTGGGCTGCCGGCCCGGCGTGTCCGCGGCTCTTGCTGCCAGCCCGGAGGCTGGCTGGTTTCAGCGCCTGCTGGGGCTGACTTGTATTCTCCCTCTCTCCCTCGGCACTGTCAAAGGGCTCTGTAAATATTTATTAACACTTCTCTGCAGGCGAGAGCTCCTGCTTGGATGCACCTCCTCGGGCATCAGACTGTGGCAGCGATGCTATGCCACACCCCGCGGCTTGCCTGTGCGAAAGCAAGGGGGCCCCAGGCAGACCAGGAAATGAGGTGTGGCCCAGGGCTGAGAAGTGGCATGAGTGAGAAGTAGACCTTAGATGGTTGAGCCCCTAAAACCTGGGGTTGTTTGTGACTACAGCACAATGTTACTGATCCTCACTGCCATGGGTAGATGGTTAACCGAACACTTCATTCCTCAGTCAGCAGTATTGAGTGAGAGCTTCCTGAAGCCATGAGCCTGGAGAAGTCATAGAAACAGTCCACAAGGACCTGACCTCAGGGCACGTCCATTCTAATGGGGACCCAGACATTAAACAATGGCTGTTCCATTATGTGTCTACTTAGAATTGAGGCGTGATCTGAAAAAGACTGTGAAGAGCTACAAGAGCACCTTACATGGGGGACCAGGAAGGCTTCTCAGAGCAAGAGGTGCTTGAGCTGGGTGCTCAGGGACGAGGGAGAGTTAGGTAGGTGAAGGGTCAGGGTGGAAGCACATTTGTGGCTGTGGAAGCAGCATGTGTGAGCTCCCTGAGGAGACCTTTGCTAGGAACTGTGGAGGAAATGTCTTCTCCAGGGAAAGTAACCTTGTCCTCTGCCCCCTGCTGGTGCTAGTTATGCTGCCCTCAGACCTCTATCATGTATGTGAAGAGCTGGTCCAGTGTTGGGGGTGGGGGTGGGGGGAGACATGGTGGAGATGAGGATGGGCAGGGCTCAGATTCTGTTGGGCCTTGTAACCGCGGGAGGCTTTTTAAACATGATCTTATTTGTGTTTTTAAATATCTTTCTGGAAGGAGGGGGGATTAGAAGAGTCAGGAGTGGAAGCAGAGAGGAGAACGAGGTGTTGCCCATCAGATATTTGGTTGGGAAATATCCAGAGGACCCTGGTGGCAGGCAGGGGTCTAGGTGACTGGGCCGGGGAAGCCATGGGGATGGGGAGAGGGAGTGAACTGAGAGAGGTGCTAGGAGGTAGAGGCAACAGGACTCGATGGTGGACTGGGTGTAGGGTAAGGGACAGACAGGAGTCCAGAGAACGCAGGACCCTTTAGGTGAGCACTTGGCATCTTGGCCTAGCTATGAGCCTGGTCTCATGTCTGAGAACCTGGGCCCTGCCTTGTTCCTTTGGGTATCCCCAGAATCCCCTTACACGGCTCCCAGGCAGCCAACCCCAGTGGATTGAAGTTGGTGCAAAATATAAGCTCTATCTGAGACTCTAGAGCGGTGTCAAGTCTGCTTCCTGAGCTGGCATATGAGGTGGGTGCCAGGCCATTCTGGCCACCTACCTTCCACACATACTGGATGGACCTTGCTCTCTGCACCCTCTGGGGTTCTGGGTGTCAACACTGGGGCCCCAGGACCTCACAGCAGGTTGCAGACACGTGGAGTGAGGAGAAGAGAAGACTCCAGAGAGGCGCTTGACCTTCAGTGGGGAACGCAGAGGCGACTGTGCCCAGTGATGCCCTAGCCCAGTGATGGTGAACCTATGACACGTGTGTCAGAGGTGACATGCAAACTCATTTTTTGGGTTGATTTTTCTTTGTTAAATGGCATTTAAATATATAAAATAAATATCAAAATGTTTTACTATGGTTGCAAATATCAAAAAATTTCTATATGTGACACGGCACCAGAGTTAAGTTAGGGCTTTTCAAAATGCTGACACGCCGAGCTCAAAAGGTTCGCCATCACTGCCCTAGCCCCTTCCTACGAATGACCACTGCTTGCTAAGACCCCAGGCAAGTGCACATCTGGAAAACCACATCTGTCCCTGGGATTCAACGGAATGGAATTTTCTTGGGCCCTTTGGCTATTTCCCAACTAAAGTCATGCCAGGACTTGGCAGGAATCAGGGTGGCCAGTGCACCTAGGGAAGAATGGAGAAGGTGAGGTTAGGAGCTCAGCACCCACCCTGAGCTCTTTGTCATGACTCCTGGAAGCAGCCTGTGGCTCCCTGAGGTGTGGAGAGTGCTTCTGTCACACGCCCCTGCCCTGTGGAGCCTCTCCCAGCCCATAGACAGCCTTCAGGATTCCTGAGCAGCCCTGGGAAACCATCGTGACAGTGGCCCTGAAATGTCACCACGGTGCCTGGTGACAGAGGTCACATAAAATGTGCAGAGTGGCCAGGGGAACTTGCAAAAGGGAAGGTCTGGGGGGGGGCAGGGGGGTTGGAATCATTTCATTTCTTTATCTAACAGGTTCTTCATTGTTCATGGGGCGGGAGGAGGACTCATTCACCAGCACTCAGATTTCCAGGGGGAGCTGTTTCCATTGGAATAACCTTCTGGACCCGGCTCGGCACTGAGTCAGCCCCTCATCCCCTTGGGAAGAGGAGGAACTCTTGTTGGTGGCTGGGCGAAGGCACTGAGCGTGCTCAGCTCAGCTGCTAAGGCGTTTCCCATGCTCCCCCTTCCGACGTGAAGCACACAGCTGCAGGTTTGCAGTTCAGGGGAGAAGGGTCGATGCAGGGGCTCACCTTTACAAGGTCATCCAGCTCTTACACCCAAGCCATGTTCTTTTATGTATTTTGGTCTCCATTTGTCTAATTCTGGTGGGCAGAGACGAATGTCATTTATTGTGCTTTCTTTTTAAAAAATATATTTTATTGATTTCAGAGAGGAAGAGAGGGGATCCACATTGGGGATCGAGCCCACAACCCAGGTATGTGCTCTGACTGGGAATAGAACCGTGACCTCCTGGTTAGAAGGTTGGTGCTCAACCACTGAGCCAGGCCAGTCAGGCCTATCGGGCTTTCTTAAGCCTCATTAATGTCAGAGAAAAGCATCTGGCTATGGAAAAATAAAAGGATATGGGTAATTTTTTAAAAAGTCAGGGAGTTTTGCAAAATGCTTGGCTTTAGATCCAGTGCCCAGTGGGCCTTGCGCTTGACACTTCATACAGGACACCCCACTGAATACGGAGAAAGACTGACCCACATCCCAATACGACTGGGCATAGTAAAGAGTGCTTCAGTGTGGCCAGGCCAGACATGTCACCTCCTATGACCATTCACTATCACAAGACCTTGGATGAGGCACCTAAGCAAAAGCATGGGATGTGGGTTTGGAGTATGGCTTCCCTACTTGCTGTGTGATCTTAGGAAAATCACTTAACGTCTCTGGGCTTCCGTTTCCCCACCCATCAAATGAGAATAATAAGAGGTCCTCTTCCAGGGGCTCCCAGCGTGCACCTCCTTGTGCTGGGCATACTGAGTGGTGACCTTCACCACTGGTACCAGAGAGGTCAGATGGACAAAGGTCGCCTAGAGCCCCGGGCTGAGGACAATTCTAGGGGCTCTGGAAGTAGGCTGTCTTCTTCTCCCTTGTCTTCTCTCTTCCTATCTCCCTAATATCCTTTCAAACTCACCCCACCACCCACCACAGAGGCAAGGGATATGTGCCGTGGATAGAATTCAATCTCCAACTCGGTGTTTTGGCTGACTTCACACCGCACGTCTTCGCATTTTAACATCACAAGATCAAGCCTCTTCATCTCGCTGCAGAATTGTGGGGTTTTCTCATAAAGTGTTTACCAGGTATGTAAAACAGAATCGCAGCTTGATGAATATGGACTAGATTATTTTAATGATTGCAGGCAATTGGAAACTTAAGGGCAATCACATTTGCAGCCATCTTCTGGTGCTTTAAAAGCACGAGCGAGCGGTTCTGAAGCGCCGCGGTCTCGCCCGCCTGCTTCTCAGCGACGTCCCTGCTCCAACCGGTGTTACAGTTATCTGATTATTGTAATTGATGACATTAGGAATAAGGAAGCCGCACAGAATAATACAGCGCCTGTCACGCCAGAGTGGCTTTATTCATTGTTAGAGGAGTTCATAAAGTTGAGAGAAAGCATCTATGTGGGCTGGAACAGCACAACGCGTGTTCAGTCCTTTCTTAATTTGTAAATAAGATGATTAATTCCTGGAGCCTACTGTAACTGACAATTGAAATAAGCCCTGTGCGCACCCCTCTTTTCTGCTCCCAACCCCTGGGAGTGACACGCTGCCACCCAGCTCTGCAGGAAACCCGTGCCCTGCTTGTGCATGGCCAGCTCTGGGCCCTCTGTCTTTGTCCTAAGGCCCCCCAGCCTTTGCTTTATCATTGTTACCACTTCTCTCATCCCCTCTCTTTTGGGGTACCCTCTCTCCAGTTTGGCTGCGAAGTTAGAGCCTTTTGGGTCTGACACAGGGTTCTGAAAGCTGTAGAACCCCAGGCCCTCTTTTTAGGGGGCATCGAGTATCTTTATAGATTTCTGCTGTCCATTTTGTAGTTAAAGCTAATAACCATCGTTGATTGAGTGTTACAATGTGCCGGCATGGCTTTTAACGGCTCAAGGATTATTCAATGTGATGCCTCACAACCAGCTTGTGTTGGAATTTTTATTACGTTATTTTACAGACAAGGACACAGAGGCTCCAAGAGGCTACATGACTGGCCTAAGCCGGGCATTTTAGTTGGTGTCAGTGACAAGGTTCGAACCCGGGTTGGCCTGGCTCTCACTTACTCTAAAACAGCTTTTCTTCAGAGAAGTGAGGGAGGAGGGCGAGAGGGGTGGTGTGCAGGGCAGAGCGGGTGCAGGGGTGTCGAGGAGGGAGGCTTTGGAGGCACTGCTGACTAAGGGCTTTTGGGTTTTCTGAGAATTCGGAGGCAGGTCCTTGGCTGAGCAAGAGAGAAGCAGTTAAGTGGTGGACTGGAGACCTGCAGAGAGGAGAGGAATTGTAAAGTACGGCGTAAGGAAGGTGGGAAGGTTTACTGATCAGGAGCATGTACAAGGAGTTGAGAGTTGAGGGTAGGATGATGCCTGAGAGTGAGGAGAGACTGCAGGCCACATGGTTGTGTGGCCTTCAGCCATGGAGGAGGTGCGGGGGGAAGGTGCTGGCCGTCTGCTTCTGCACAGGTCACATGGGTTCAATCCACTGGCCCTGGGGGACCACACCCCGGGCGCCTCCCCCCGCCACTCTACCTCCCTGGTCCTCCCAGAGCCACATTCAGCTGGTGACTCTGCTGATTCCCAGTTCGAGGACATGGTTAAGGCAGGACAATTTTCCTCTCGTTCCTGCTAATTTGCTGCTTCTGCTTAAGCTTGTAAAAAGTTTCCTAGCAAAACCATTCTGGCCTGAGTTCCTGCTGTCGCCCGCTGAGCTGCTGTAATTAAGCTTTGATTAGCCGCCTATAAATTCCTTTTCGGAAGCCAGCGTTGCCCTTGAGAGGCCTCGGGAGAGCCTTCGGTGCACGACTGTCCCAGAACCTGCGGAGGGAGGGACTCAGGGGCTGACCGGCTCAGGCAGAGATGGGGACATGCAGGGAAAAGACCCAGGCTGGCCCAGACCCTTCCAGAAATGGGACAGTGGTGGGCTGGGGTTCCGGGAGCAGGGGAGGTGGGGGATGCTGGTGGGCCCAGCCCTCTGGAGGGCCCTCTCTGGCCTGTTTTACAACAACCAATAGGCCCCGGCCAAATATATTTCCCTACCATCGCAAGCTTGTTGCAAAGTCGGTTTTATGGATGCACTAAACCTGCCTTTTAAATTATCGTCAAGTGTAATAAAACGGCAGAAAACCGTCAATTTTCCCGAGAATGTGAGTAAAGTGAAAGTTAGTTACATGTCGGCGTGGAGCTGTGGTCCAGCTGTGCCTGGGATCGGAAATAAGCCTGAAAGCTTTGCGAGAACAGCTGTTTTCGGATCGAGCCGCCAGGCTTAGGTTTTATCCCAGGAGGCGAGGGGGCGGGGAACGGAGGCCCTGCGTGTCTGTGAACTCACCCACTGGCCCGTGAGGTGGGAGTGAGGGTTCCGGATGCTCTCCTGCCAAGGTCCCCACCTCTCGCCTCGAATCACGGCCACTCAACATCAGCGAAGAGCCAGCATGGCCCAAGGTGGTCTGGACTGTGTAATGGGAAATGGTTAGCAACTGGCTGTCAAAAAATACAGGCCAAACAGAACAAACAAATAAACAAAAAACTCCGATGTATAGCATTTACCAGGTTCCATGGTATAGATACTGCCAATTTCTAAGTACAAACGTGACTTCACTGGACATGGGGTTGGGAAGAGATCTGTGGCAATACAGCATTAGCTGGTATTTCTAGATTCGACGGATGCAAATAACCTAAAGATCATAGATATCAGTAAGATAATTAAGATGCAATGAGTGGCGAACATCTATTACCTTTATTTACAATATAGTTTATTTAGTTGTGATTTTACATACTTTAATTTTTAATAATGATTGTGTTTTTTTTATTTTATTTGTTTTTTGTTAATCCTCACCCAAGGATTTTTTTTTAATCCTCATCCACTGATTTTTTTTTTCCCAGAGAGAGTGGAAAGGAAGGGGAGAGACAAGAAATATCAATATGAGAGAGACACATCAATTGGTTGCTTCCTGCAGGCGCCCTGACCAGACCAGGAATTGACCCTGCAATCTAGGTACATGCCCTTGACCAGAATTGAACCCAGGACCCTTCCGTCCACAGGCCGACGCTCTATCTACTGAGCCCAAACCAGCTTGAGCAATAATGACTGTTGAACAGTCAGCTTGAAAAGTCTTGAAAATTAAGCATCGCTGCTGCTGCGCAGCACTGGGAGCAGGTGTGGGAGCGTCCTGCTGGGTCCCAAAGTCTCCAGAGGCAGGGCAACCTCTGTCCTACTCACTGTTGGGTCTTTGCCACCGAGCTCAGTGTTCTGCGCTCAATAGCTGTTTCTAGAATTTATGAGTAACAGGTGGCAGGAAATGTCCTCGCATTGCAAGGGAGTCCCTTCCTTCCTGTGGCAGGACTGATTCAAAGCCAAACAGCTCTTCCCTCCTCCTGACTGGAGCTGCCAGAGATCACCAGGATCTGCACCAGGCCACCTCCACCTCTGTCCCTACCTACACATCCCTGGCTGGGGTCTGCTCCCCTCAGGGCAGCTGATGCTACAGAAGAGAGTAGACTTTGGAGCCAGGCAGTCTGGGCTCAAATCCTGGCTCCAGCTCCTCCTTGTTGTGTGACCCTGAGTAAGTGACCTCATTTCTCTGAGATATATCAGATAAGCAGAAATGATCTCTTCCTCTGTCCTTGACTCCTTCAACCAGTATTCCCTGAACCCCTACTAGGTGCCAGGCACTGCCATGAATGCTGCAGACACACAAAAGACCAGAGCACAAAAGAGAAGGCAGACATGCATAACTGACAACCACTTACAAAGCATCATACACTGTGACGCGTGCTAGGAAGGGACAGGAAATGGTTTCTGGGAGAGAGTGATGGGGAGCATGAAGCAGAGGGTCAGGGGGAACCTCTAAGGAGGAAACAGTATCCAGGCTGAACCCGAGGGATGTGAGGAGTTGTTTAATGGTAAGTGGGAGGAAGAACATTCTAGGCAGAGAGGGCAGCAAGGATCCACGTGGAAAAGTGTTGTTGGGAGTTTAAAGGGGTGGCACAAGTTCCTGGCACACAGTAGGAGCTCAATAAATGTGCCTTCTTTTCCCTCTCCCCGCTCTGACTCTCAGTAGGTCCATAGGGGCAGGGCAGCGACTGCCCTGGATGAGAGGCACTGGCCCAATGGGCTGGGCCCAGCTGGGAGGCCAGGGAGGGAGGCTGTCCCTGCAGGCTCAGGCCCCTCACTGGGGCCCAGGGTCTGGGTCCCTTCCCTCTGTCTGCGGAGGTGTCAGGCTGCAGGCCGGGGCAGGGCTTTTAGGGCGGAGTGCTTTAGGCTGTCGTTGAGGGCATTCAAATGGCTCTGCGGTCTCTGGGCCAAGAACGTGGAGGCAACGTTTACTTTTATCCCGTGGACCCCCAAGTCCAGTGACAGATCCCATGTCCCTGTGGCCTGGCGCCAAATTCCTCCTAGTAATTTATGGTTTGTATTTTTTATCCTGACACCATGCTCTAAACTTTTCTGCCCTCATGTCTCCTTATCTCAATGTTCACTTAATATATGTATTGTGTTTTTTTAAATACACATATTGTTTTTTATTGATATCAGGGAGGAAGGGAGAGGAACACAGAGAGAGAAACATCAATGATGAGAGAGAATCCTCCTGCACACCTCACACTGGGGATCGAGCCTGCAACCCAGGCATGTGCCCTCACCGGGAATTGAACCATGACCTCCTGGTTCATAGCTTGATGCTCAGCCACTGAGCCACACTGGCTGGTTGATATATGTATTGTTTTAAGCTGCCTTGGAGTCTAGGCTTCAATGTGGCGAAGGAAGGAAGGAAGGAAGGAAGGAAGGAGGGAAAGAATGAGGGAGGGAAGGAAGGAAAGAAGGAAGAAAGGTAAAAAGGAAGAAAGGAAGGAAAGAGCAAGGGGACAGAGAGGAGAGATTGAAGACACTACGTGGCTGGCACTGAGGATGGAGGGGGCTGTGCGCTGAGGGAGAAGGGGCCTCTGAGGCTGGAAAGAACAGGAAATGGATTCTCCCCTGGAGCCCTACTGACCCCTTAACTTCAGACTTGACTTCAGACTTCTGGCCTGCAGATGGCAAGAAAATAAATTTGTGTTGCTTTTGAGCCATTACTTTGTGTTAAATGTTATAGCGGCAATAGGAAACTGACATAGTTTCTGAGATGCATATTCGACCTCACCTCCGCCCTCTGACCTCTGACCTCGGAGCCTGACCTACCGATGCTTGCCTCCAACAGCTGCCCTCAAGGAATCCCATTTCAGCTCTTCCTTCCAACTCTCCCCTGCAGTCCTGCCCTCTCAGGATCACTGCTACTCCTTGGTTCTTGAGTCTCCTCTCTGACTTTGTATCTCCCCAAACTCACCTCTGACCTCTCACCTCTTGAGGGTCGCTTCCCAACTCTGACTTGTCCCTGCTCTCCCCAACTTCTGGTCTTTGGGTGCTGACCTCCAGCCTCTGACCTCCTGAGCTTGATCCACCCCCACCTGGTCTCCCGCAGGAGCCCTGGAGTCCAGCAGGGGCAGAGCCCTCTGTGTGAATGGCTCTTAGTGCAAGGATGGAGTGAAGGTGGGGTGGAGGGGGCAGTGACTTTGGGGTGGGCCTGCCCTCCTAGGGTTTTATAGTCTAGTATCTGCATCCCCATAACACTAGAGCAAGTTGCCCAAGGGGGAAAAAATTTGACATTATCATTAACCAGGAGAAAAGAATTGGCTTATTATGACTATATATACTTTAATGAATTCAACCAAGTAGTCAATGAATATTGAGCTGAATTGACCTGAATAATCTAATAACCAAAGCTATTGCATATCAGGATTTATGGGTCTGACACATCAGTTACATTTCTCACCTGATTCCCAAGTGACCTCTGGGAGAAGTACTAGAATTTCTCCCATATTACAGTGGGAACAGTGAGGTTCAGACAGGTCAAAGGACTAGCCCAAGGACACATAGCCAGAAGGTGGTAGACCGAGGATTGGAACCAACCAGAGTGGGCCAGTCCCTCACATTCTTAACTCCACTGGTCATTACTTTCTCTCACTTGAACCTCAGCTTCCCTCTGTTGGGAGGGGATAAGACATTACCAATTGCATGGCCTGCCATCTTGGTCACTGGAGCTCTCAGAGAGCCAGAGGGTCAGAGGGGTGGCCACCAATGTCAGGCC
This sequence comes from Myotis davidii, assembly GCF_000327345.1. Classification (NCBI taxonomy): domain Eukaryota; kingdom Metazoa; phylum Chordata; class Mammalia; order Chiroptera; family Vespertilionidae; genus Myotis; species Myotis davidii. The sequence continues at coordinate 2,146,886 of NW_006300377.1, read as the reverse complement.
CCAGCCTGGGCGGGGCCCTGGTGCCTCTGGGTCCTCAGGGACCCTGCTCGCCTGGCCTGGAAGGTGCCATTCCCAGAGAACATCCACTGTTTCCCATGGCCTCTCTGGGTTTAGGTTCGAGGGCTGCTGTGCGCCTGGATGATGCTCCTTGTGAAATGCTGTTTGTCTCTGAGTGCCCGGAGCGGGCTGCCTGCAGAGTGATGCGAGCCAGCCCTCTAATCCCCGCACCCAGACAGTTCTGCACACTCCTGCCGCCTCTGCACTTCTCAGAAATGCTTTTCAAGTGGCAGATGCCGCTTATGTCTCCCCTGCGCCAACAGGGCACTAGAGGTGCTCACAGCCAACGCCGATGGCTGCCCTGGGACTCAGAGGCAGACTTGCTGTTCCTGGAGATGCAAATGCTTAGGGCAGAGAGCTTGAGGTGGGGTGGAGTCAGGCTCTAGATCGGCTAGGGGCTCCTGCTGACGGGCTGACAACCGTGGATACCAACTCTTCCCCCATCGCAGGCCTGATCCAGGGCTACATTCCCCCACTGGGCCCTCAGGGCTTAGCTCCCAATGGCAAGTTAGAATGCAGAAGTGGCATCTAAACTGGGGGAGATTGCAAAGCAGGGCCCAGCTCATTTTGGGTGCTCTCATGCCTGGGACCCAGAGTCAGGCTGAGGGAGGCAGGGTGCAGAGCTTGGAGTCAGAAGTAAACAGGGTCACAACCCAACTCCGACTCCAACCAGTTGAGTGACCTTGAGCCAGCATCTGAATCCTTGCCTCACCTCTAGGACGGAGGTTGTGATGGGATCCACCTCAAAGGGCTGGGAGGACTGAGTGGGAGAATGCACACTGAGTGCTCAGCACGGTGCCTGCTCTCTGCTAAGTGACCAAGAAGAGGCTGGAACCCTGGAGCCCCCAGCCAGGGCCCCAGGTCCTCTCTGCCTGCTGTAGGCCCCCTCCGCCCAGGACAGGGTCTTCTATTTCTCTGCTCATTTCTCTGGGCCAAACTTTCCCAGTGCAGCCCGGCTCCTCAGCTGTTCCAGCCCTCTTCTGAGATGGCAGGTGGCCCCTCCATTCTCCTGCCTGGATCCCCCTCTCCTGGGCTTCCTTCATCTCTGGTTCAGCTGGAGCCTGTTTCCACTCCCCTGGCCCTTGTCCAGCAGTTCCTGACTCACTGCTGGGCCCTCAGCATCTCCTGGTGCCCGTACCTCTCACCCCAGGTCTGGGCATGCCAAATTCACACCCCACCTGCCAGAGGCCCCGGGGGCTGCTGGCCACTGGTGTTTTCAGAGGGAGCTTTTGAGCGTGAGAGCTAGAGAGACCCCAAGATCTTCAGTCTCAACCCTGTCCTTTGCAGAGGGGCACGGAATGCCCGGACAGCGAGGGGACTTGCCTCGGGTCCTGCAAAATGCCGGGACGGGGCTGGATCCTTCGTCTCCTCTGTCTACAGGCAGGACCTGTAGTTCTGGGGTTAGATGGGGAGAGCCTCTGAGAGGGACCTAGAACTCCGGAAGGAACTTTCCAGGGAACGGAGGGATCTGTTGACTCCTTGGGGGCCTTGTCTCCAACAACCTGCTTTCCTGACAATCTAAGTAAGAAGCTCTGCCCTCATTATCCCAGTTCGCCTCCAAGGAAATAAAAACATTTCGCTCCTTTGATACAGTCGTTGTGCTATTTTGCTTTTACAACCATTCCCCTTCAAGTGCATTTAGTTTTAAGCTTCTCAAATCCTGTTTAAGTACACGGGGATCAGGCATCAATGAATGGAGCAATAAATACAGAAAGAGGGAGGGCTGTGAGTTTCTTTTTCGCGTGTCCCTGAGGTTCATACCAAATGTCTGACCCACCCAGCTCTGGGCCAGGCTCCCCGGGCAATGTTCATCTGAGGGTACAGAGCTCAGGGTCTGGGAATGAGGCCCACCTAGCCGCTCCGCCTGGACCAGCCCTAGGTCATGGGCAACTCCAGGCCACCCAGGACCTTAGATCTTGTTTCTTGGACTCCTGCTTGGTGTGTGTCTCGATCAGATGATCTAGAAGCAGAACCTGAGCTGGGACTCGAATGCTCTTTGTGGAAGGGAAGTGGAGAAGCCGCCTAAGGCAGGGGCAAGGCCATGGTCTCAGCAGGAGTTAGCTTCAGGCTGGTCCACTGTCCAGCTCTGGAGCACAGAGAATGCTGCAGAGTTGGTCCCATCTTAAGGACCATGTTGGAGGTCATTGGCGTTGGCTGTGAGCTGCCCCAGGTGCTGGGAGATGGGAAATATAACCTCATGCGTGAGGGAGTAGCTGAAAAGGGGACGGTGGGGCTATTACCAGCCAACACACACAGAGGCAGAAGGATGAGTGCATCATCCAGGAGAAGGTGACCTGGGCGGAGAACCTACTTTGATTGCTGTAGTGGCCCTGCATGTCTGGGCATCTGTCTCCCTCTCAGGCTTCCACTTACCCCTGATTGAGGCCTTGCTGCTGGCCAAGTTCTGTGCTGAACATTTCATACCCATTTCACAAGAAGCTCACAGGCAGGGCTTCTGAGCATGGGTTAATGAGGAGGCTCAGAGAGGTTGGGCAATTAACCCAAGGACACACAGCTGTTGGGTGGTAGAACTAGAATTCAAATCTCATTTCCAAGGACCATCTGGCACTGTGTTCTGGTCCCTGTGTGTGTTAGGTTTGCCGGATCCCACTTTGGGGGACCTTCATTGTCTCCCGCAGCCCAACTGCTTGGCATCTTCTGAAGAGTTTCCCCTCTGAGTCGCCGGCTCCATTTCACACATCATCCTCCCCCACAGGGGTCACTCATTTCTAGTTTCTGGTTCCCAGCTTTTCCTACACCGCATATCTGCCCCTGGTCCTACCTCCACTAGCTGCAGGAGCCTGAGTTCTGCCAGGAGCTGGAGCCATCTGAGTTGCCCACAAATGACAGATGTCTCACTGGGGAGGGATCCGGTTTGCCACCACTGTCTTGGCTGACACATCCATCAACATAGACCTTCCTAAAGACAACAGACATTTATCCCTGACAGTCAGAGGCACAGTTGTAATCAGATGCTGGAGGCCTGAATTCTGTGCTGTCAACAAATTGACGAGGGCTCTTCAGTGGGTGGAAAGGGGCCAGAGGAGTGGGTTGGGAGAGCTGGAAAAAGCCCATCCTCTGCAAGAACCAGCTTTCTGGGCAGGGCTGGGCTTCAGCTGCAGGGGCAGCAGGGTAGCTTGCAGGACCCATGACAGACATGAAGGAGAGACTATGAAAATGTTAGGCAGAATGTGAGCTGGCTCTGGGCCTAGGAAAAGAAACCGTATATGAGTGCAGAACCGGGCAGAGGACTTCAGGATGGTGGAAGACGTTACTGTGCTCGGCAATATCAGTTCCTTTCTCCATCCCAGGTGCATGGGAGACACACTCCTCCCCCTACTTGCTGTTAGGCGGAGTCATGTGTCTAGATTTAGTCTATGAAACGTGAGTGGCAGGAATGTGTGGCACTTTTAGGCCATAAAGAGCACTTACGTTATTCTTTAGTCCATTTATTACTTTGTCAATGAATTATGGAGAAGGCCTGTGTTAAGATGGTGGAGCCACATGATCGAAGTAGCCTAGATCAGCGGTCACCAACCGATAAAGCATATCACTGGTGTTCCATGAGGTCCGAAAGGTTGGCGACCGCTGGCCTAGATCACCAATTTCCACAATGGAAGACAGCCACCCCAGATAGCTGCCAGACCCACAGAGAAACAAGTGTGTGAGAGAAATAAACATTGTATGCTAAGCCACCAGGACTTTGAGACTGTTCGTTATTGCAGCATATCCTAGCCTATCCTGACTAATGCAATTACAGTTCATGGCTCACCTACGATGTGCTAAGTATTGTGGTGAGTTCTTTACATGTATCATCTTACCAAATCCTTGCAGCTCCCCTTCCAGGTAGGACCTTTAATTAACTGCATTTTACAGATGAGGAAACGGAGGCTTAGAGGAATTAACTCACTCCACAAGTTATCTCACAGCTAGTAGGTGCAGAGCTGAAATTTAAGTCCGGGTCTGTCTGGTTCCTGAGCTGGGATGCTCAACACACAAATTCCAGAGAGGCTGCCTTAGCTTTGCTGCCCTTTATGGGCTCCAGGCACCAGGGCATGGTAGGATCCAGGGGAGTACTCAAAAGCTGCCTCCAGAGTGTCCTAAGCATTAGTGGAGTTCCTGAGTGAAGTAAGCAAGGGCCACAAGCACACCAGCCCCTGCTGCCATGGAGTTTACAGTCTGGGGGAGCAACTAGCCAGGCAAAAGTGGTGCCTGGAATGAGGGTTGTGTGTGTGTGTGTGTGTGTGTGTGTGTGTGTGTGTGTGATGGAATGGATTCAGTGAGGAGGCTGGTCTGATTAGAGGGGACAGTGTGCTGATGGGAGGGAAGAGGGTATGCCTAGGCCAGAGAGATCACAGGAAACCCCCTTGGCCTCTACTGGGAGAAGTAGAGGTGTGTTGGGTTTACTGGGGGATTTACTGGAGCTATGGCTCTGCCCTCTACTCATCAATCCTACCCAAGGGACCCTGGTCTCCTTGACCTTCTGCCTGGGGGGCAGGAAACTGTATGAGTGTGCCTATTCCTACTTCTCCAGTTATAGAGTGGGGCTGATGTCCCCGGCAAGCTGAGTGATAAACCCCACTTGTGGATTGCGGTCCTGTACACACTCTCAGACGGCAATGAGCAGTGGGTGTTTGGCTCAGTTTTAGCTTTTGTAAAGGGCTGACTTCTGAGCTGGGGATAAGACAGCATGTAGAATAGAAAGAGGCAGACAGACATGGGTTTAAACCAGCTTTTACACTTGCCCCTGAGTGACCTTGAACAAGTCTCTTTGGCTCTGATGGTCAGTTTCTTCATCTGATAAAATAAGGACAATCACATTTCTCTTGAAGGTCACTTCTGAGGAGTAAATGGAACATAGCAACTTTCTCTCTCCCTCCCTCCCTCCTTTCCCCCCCTTTTGAAATGCTCCCATCAGTAACAGCCTCTGGGGAACAGAGCCCGGGCCATAGGTCCTCTCTGGCTGGGGGCTCTCGCGGGCCCTTCTCTGGCCCCACGGAGGAGGCTTACCCCAGAGGGCCACCTAGGGCCCAGCTGTGGGTGGCCCTGCCTTCATCCAGAAAAGAAAGATCAACTTGAACATAACACCCCCCCCACACACACACTTCTCCCAGCATCACGTCCCCGGAGGCAGTTAGCAAGCGGAGTAATGTATGGCTCCATTTTTAGATGTTGCCGAATTCCATTTGCCGGAGATCTGTGTTTTATTGCCGTATCAGTGTTTCTAAATTGCACTATATTTTCTTAGCTTGATGGGAATTTACAGCACCAGGATTGGAGCGAAACTGGGCTCTCCCTGAGGCTCGGAAATCACCGGGGTCGATTTCTGTGGCTGCTGCCTCCCCCTCAAACTGTTTCTGCTAATTATTCATATTAAAAAGAATCTGAGTCTGAGAAAGGCCACCCAGAAGGCCCACTTGAGATATTCGTGAAGGCTGGGAGGTCGCTGGCTGCTCCCTGTGGGGATCTGGGCTGCCCAGGATGAGGTGGGAGGGCTTGTGGTCTGGGGTGTGCAGAGGCAGAGGCGTGGCTGGGGACCTGGGGGAGGGCCCAGCCAGTGGCCAACCTTAGGCCTGGCATGTCCCAGGGAGCACTAGGCATTAGGTTGACAACCAAAGTAGCAGGAGTAATAATGCTGCACATTTGAACATCCCTTTAGTGGCCTCAAAGCCTTGCCTATCTTCTTGATTCTCCTGAGGACAGGGACTATCAGCCCCATTTTACAGATGAGAAAACGAGGGCCCAGGAGACCAAGGTAAGCAATAGAGCTGGGTTTGGAACCCAGGGATCCCTGACTCCAAACTGCTGTTTACTCTCCCTTGCACAGTATGTGGGTTTTGCCTCCTCTCCATTTCCAGGCTGGAGACTTAGAAAGGGTGCTCTCATTCACAGAGCCAGGGACCGCGCCAAGATTCCGGCATCATCTCATTTCCAGTATCATCTCATTTAACCTGCCTAGAGGAGGGTGTGTCTCAGCCCGTTTATGGGATAGCCCCAGGACGTTAAGTCACCCTTGCAAGGTCACACAGCAACTCCCAAGTGGCAAAGCATGAGACTCAGGCCCAGAAATAACTGATTCCAAAGCCCGTTCTTCGCCACCTCGCTCCACTGCTTCTGGTGACACCAGCTCATCCAACTCCTGCTGATGTGAGAACGAGCTTCTCCAACACTGGGTGGGAATCCTGATGCATTGTGGGAGTCAGATGGTGCCTGTCTGGTGCTGACATTCAGCAGGCTGCAGGCTTGCATGACGAGGCCAGGGTGCTCGGGCTACACCTGTATTTGAAATTCACCATTTCCCCAGCTCCTGCCTCGTAGGATGACGCAGTACCCCCCAGGGCATCAGGCAGGAAGAGGAGGGAGTCCCGAGGACCCAGCTGGGGACCGCAGAAAGTTCCGGTCTGTCCCTCTGGCAGGTCCCTGCAGTTTATCTCACTTGGCAGTGATCCTCTGTCTAAAAGCACGTCCGACGTTTTGTGCAATAAAGTTAATGGACTTCTCCATCTTAGAGCAGCTGAATTCTCTTGGAGCAGATGCTGAGGGTTATGGATGTTCTAATTAGGAAGCTGCCTTTGGCACCGAGGAAAAGAAGGGAGGCTTGTGACGTTGCAAGCCCTGCAAAGACCCCCTGCCAAACTGCCTTCTCCCAGCGTGCCAGGGCGGACGCGCTGCCGCGGGGCAGAGACACTTCTTTCTCCCCCACTCCCTCCCGCTGCCCACGGCCCTCCCCGTTTCCCGGAAGGAACCACCGGAACTGGGTGGAATGGCCGTAGCCTCCCAAGTCTGAGCAGCCACAACAGGGTTAAGCGTTGCAATCAAGTAAAACTTACAACCAAGTTAATCTGACACATTTATTGATGTGCATAATTGTTATTGGCCTGCACTACAATTAGGCATAAATGGTAGGTTGTTCCTGCAAGCGACTGTAATCAGTAATTCTCATTTTTGGCCCAATCAAGTTTGGATTTGTTTTTTTTTCTATAAGCATAGAAATTCCCCAGTGTATGGAAACACCATTGATTATTGACTGTTTTCTGATTCACTCATTCATTTACTCGTTCACTCATTTACCAAATCTATGGAACAGAAGTCCCATCCTGGAGGCCTCATTCTGATGCTTCCTGGGTGATTGGGGAAGAGTTGTTTTACTTCTCTTAACCTCAGTTTCCACATCTGTAAATTGGGGATAACCTCCCAGAGCTCATAGGGTTATGATGAGAATTCTGTGACATGAGGTATATGAAGTGCTAAGCATAGTGTCAGGCCTGGTGTTGTCACTCATCTAGCTGGAGCATATCATCATCATCATCATCATCATCATCATCATATTCTTATTGTCATTACTAGAGGCCTGGTGCATGAAATTCGTGCATGGGGAGGGTGGTCCCTCAGCCCAGCCTGCACCCTCTTGCAATCCAGACCTTTCAGGGGATGTCCAACTGCTGGCTTAGGCCCGATCCTGCAAGGATCCCTGCGGATCAGGCCTAAAACAGCAGTCAGACATCCCTCTTGCAATTTGGGACCACTGGTTCCTAACCACTCTGCCTGCCTGCCTGATTGCCCCTAACTGCTCCCTGGGGGGCGAGGCCAGCCTGGGCAAGGGGCCTTGGTGTTCTGGTCTCTAGTCATTCTGGTCATTCCTTTTACTTTACTTTATTTCTTTTACTTTACTTTTATTATATAAGACTAGGGGCCCGGTGCACGAAATTCGTGCACTGGGTGTGTGTGTGTGTGTGTGTGTGTGTGTGTGTGTGAGGCCTGCCCCCTCTCACATACTGGGAGCCCTCAGGCGTTGACCCCCATCACCCTCCAATCACAGATTGAACCCAGACCCTGCAGTGGTCAGGCCAAGGCATTATCCACTGAGCAAAACCAGCTAGGACAGGATATGACATTTCTTAGCCCTCCAGCAGCGGACCTTCCTTTTTTTTCTCCAGGAGTGTGGTAAAAAACCCTAGATCACCTATTTGGATTCTTATAACCCAAGTTACTAAAAATATTACCAGTGGCATACAGGGAGCTAAGCCAATGAGCAGTCAGAAAAGCTGTTTCCTCTGTAGTTCACACCAATTGCCGGCTTGACCCCTGCCCAGGCCTCTGGCCGGGGCATTTTGCCTGGGCAGGGGACCCCCAACTCTCCGCGATCTCCTGCTCCGCCCCTGCCCAGGCCTAATGCCATGGGAAGGGGACCCCTGCTCCCCGCAATCGCAACTCCTCCCCTGCCCAGGCCTAACGCCACTGGCAAAGGCATTAGGCCTGGGCAGGGGACCCCCAGCTTCCCACCATTGTTGGCTCCGCCCCTACCCAGGCCTAATGCCTCTGGCCAAGGCTTTAGGCCTGGGCAGGGGACCCAAAGCTCTCTGCAATCTCCAGCTCCGCCCCTGCCCAGGCCTAACGCCTCTGACCCGCAGCTACAGCGGCCCCACGATCGTAGGCTCTGCTTTAGGCCCAGGCAAGGAACCCCTAGCTCCCGGGACTGCCAGCTTCGACCATGCCCAGCTCCCATCGCTGACTCCACCCTTACTTCCTGCTATCACTGGCCAGGGCGGCAAAGGCGCCTGATTCTCTGATCATGGGGCCACCTTTGCCCTGCCCCCCAGCTCTTATCTCCTCCCTGGGTTTCCGATCACTGTCATTGGCGGGGGCTTCTTCTTGCTTTCCCTTTCGCCTCCCTGCATTGTGCCTACATATGCAAATTAACCGCCATTTTTGTTGGCAGTTAACTGCCATCTTAGTTGGCAGTTAATTTGCATATAGCCCTGATTAGCCAATGAAAAGGGTAGCGTCGTATGCCAATTACCATTTTCCTCTTTTATTAGTGTAGATTATTATTAATGACAACTTCTGGAACTGAGCACTAAGAGTTCTCAAGCCTCTGTTCATCAGATGAAAGGGCTATTCTGGGTGCAGAGGGGGGTCTGTCCCTTGGACTTTGCAGGGGGATGGAGGCTAGGGGTATCCAGAGGGCACAGAATTGAGCTGACATTTGGGTTATGGCAACTCTTGCAACCTCATCCTCCCCCATAGGTGAGTGGGGCTGGGAAATGTGTGGTTTCCCACATCTTCTGTCTCCCCACTGCCTGGCCCTTGGGAATGTGGGGCTGAGTCAGATTTCCCCGAAGGGAGAAAGACTTCGGCCTGCAGGGCAGAGGCTCTTACACAATGCTTGGGCCAGAGGGTGCTTTATCAGAGTTTAGAGAAGTCTCAGCGCCTTGAGGCCGAATTGGGGAGGAGGAAGGGAAGCTGATCCTCACTGCAAACTTGAAGTAGAGGATTTAGGCCAGAGGGGCAGGGGCAGCAACCTCCTGGAGGAAAAGCTCTCCACATCTGGAAGCTGTTGGAGTCGGGGGGAGAGTGTGTGCCTCACCAGCACACCTCACGGGGAGGAAACGGCCGGGAGATGCCTGGAGCCGGAAGGGACTGTGGGGCGCTCAGCGAGGCCAGAGCTGCAGGAAGGAGCGTGGGGGAGGCACGGTCAGGAGGCCGGGAGCCTGTGTTGTAGGAGGGGCAGAGGGCCAGGAGACAGTGAACTCTGCCCTTCGGCGTACTCACTGGAGTTTGGGCAGGTTACCGGTCTCTCTAAGTCTCCGGCTGTTTGTCGCTAATAGGGGGTTGCAGCAGGTGCTGTGTCTTGCACGGATCTCCTACCCTATCACTTCTGCACAAAATGCCCAACTTCCTACTGCCACCACTGCATTGCTCTCCCAGAAGCTTTGTCCTGCCCCAGCGCTGACCTTGTGGCCTGCGGCCTGCCAGAAGCACCGGGGATTGAAAACCTGGGACCAGCCTGACCCAAAGATTAGTGTGTACATCTCCCAGCTCTCTCCCCTGGAATGGGAAACGGAGCAGCATATTACCTGCTGCTCCCAGAGGTCCCCTGGGAGATGAAGCCCTGTTGCTTCCCGTCTTTCTTCCTCTGTCTTCTGGGTACTGGCAACTCAGTCTTCAAAGGGCCCCAACTACTGAGGAATTGGGGACAGAGCCTGAGCCAGGCTGAGCTGATACTTAGATCTTTGGAAATAAGGGACCAGGGCTATCTTGGGACACAGGGAGGATCTGGGGGCTTGTCTGGAAGGAAGCAGCATGTTCCAGGGCAGGGCGGCTGCTCCGGAAACCCTCTCCACGGGGCCTCCTCATCCCCGAGCTGTCTGGAGGCCCAGGCAGCAATAAATCCCTGGATGGGGCTGGTCCCAGCATGGGCCACCCTGCAGAAAGACTTCTTCTGCGGCCTCATTTGCATAAGATAATGAAATTGCAGTAAAAATAGTAAAGGAAAAAATGGTCTGGCAACTCTGTTTCCATAATGACAGATGCTTCTTAAACACTCAGCTTCTGTTTCCAAGGAAGTGCCATCAAGGCCCCGGGGGAGCACGTGCCCTGGCCCCGCCTGATTCTTGGAATGGGGACCCGCATCCCCAGAATTCCGGGGCCCTGACCTGCTCCTGTTCCTGGCTCACTGCAGGTGGACCTGGGGGAGGGAGGCGGGAGAAGGGGAAACTGACAGACAAGCGCAGAGGGACCCTCACAAATAGTAAGCCTGATGCTTCACACTTAACATATGCTTTCATGGCAAGCTTTCTCTCTCCTCACATGAGCTCCCTTGGCAGTCAAAATGGGCAAGTCCATTTACTTCTCTGATCTTCTGCTTCCTCCGCTGTAAAATGGGATGTAACAGTGCCTGCTTCAGAGGATCCATGTTTAGTCCCTGGGAAGTGGGTAGAGAGTGCTCACAGTGACGCTTGCCTGATACTAAGCGCCTGGTAATGTAGGTTCCATTTTCTTCCTTGGGGGAGAGAGAGAGAGAGCTCAGAGTCTGTGAGGTCCACCCAGGTGGAGATGGGCTCTGGGAGGTAGAGTCAGGGCTCCTCAGAGAGGCTGGGGGGGCAAGGAAGTTTCTTCCTTTCTCTGCCCAATCCAGAGACATTCAGGGCCACCCCAGTATCCTAGGAGGCTTGGCTGAGCCCTGAGTGTCACAGATGGGCTTCTGGGCCAAGGCTCCGAGCCCTGGGGGACGAGTCTTGCTTCATTGCTCACTACTCTATTCCCAGAGGGCTCAGCATATAGGAGGTCCTAATTCTCCTTCTCCTCATTCTCCGTTTTCTTAGTAAAAATTACTATCACTTATTGTTGGCTTATGATACACCCAGCCCTGTGCTAAGTACTTAGCACGCCTTTTTCTCGTGCAACCCACACAACCATTCTACAAGGTGATGGAGGGGGTTTAGGATCAGGCATTTTACAGATGAGGAAATTGAGCCTCAGGGATGTGAAATTGCTTTTCCAAGTTATACATCTAGTAGGTGGCAGAGCTGGGACTCACACACAAAATACTTGTTTAACTCTGTGAATGTGGGTGGGTGGATTGAGGGTGGGTAGACAGGTAGATGGATAAATAGATGAACTGGTTGATGAATCAGGTGGATGGGAAGACATACATAGGTAGACAGGTGGGTGATTTGATGGACGGATGCATGAATGGGTGGACGACAGGATGAGTGGATGGAGGGATAGATAGATGGGTGAGTGGCTATTCTGTTTCTTCACCCCCACTGTGGACTTCATTCCTACTGGGTCTCTTCCTTTTCTCTTGTCCATATAACCCCGCTCCTGTGGGCTGGTCTTGGCATCCACCCGGAACCCCACTGTGTTCACCCCTAAGGAAAGGACCTTCCCTCTGCCTCTCAGAGGCTTACAGGTGCTTTCAACCCAGGACCCCTCCCTGCCTCTCACCTGGCCTGGACCCAAAGCCTCTGTCTGGGCTGTGGCTCCAGGCTGGACCAGAGTTTCAAGACACGGTAGCCGCTGGGTCCTGAACTCCTCTCCATTGTGCAGGGGTTTCTGAGGCCGGGCTTGACTTACCTGGCCCTTGTCGGCTGATGGGAAAGGAGGGTACATCGTTTAGAAAATCTTCCCAGCCCCCATACCTTTCTATGGAACTTTCCGGTTTTCTCAATCCTTCTGAAACAAAGAACCCGGGTAGCATGATTTATTATGTGGCTTTTCACTCACTCTGGTCACAGCTGATTGAACCGCAGGTGACTGACTGACCCAAGCTCTACTCATAGTCACTCTGCGGGCAATTAGAAGTGGTGCATGTGGACTGAAAGGTCCTGTAGAGTCAGGGTCGGAGACTACAGTGAAAGGATATAAAATGTGTCGAAAACTTAGCATAGCACTTGTCACCTAGGAAATGCTCAATTTAGCTATGATTTAGTGATGATGTCATAGGGGAGCGTGGGAGGTACTGGGTGCAAATTAGTCTTACCAGTTAAATCTGTCTACATGAGTTTGGAAGGCAGAAGCGAGGCAGAGGCCATCTTCCTGCCCCCTTGGGTCTGTTTCTGTCATGGAGCGTCACTCCCGTATCCATCGCCAGCTTCCTGGTGATGAGAAGCGGTTGTGCTGGGGCAGTGGTGGCAGCAGGCTCCCGGGCCAGGCTTCTAGAGCCCTGGACTGCAGCTCTGGCTGGGTTTTCACCTCACAGTTCTAGTACCAGGCTCAGAGGGGACCGCTGCTGTGGGTCAGTTCTGTGCGGCTCTGCGGCCACTGGAAGCCCAGCGTGGCCTTGTCTTCATCTCTTCATTGATTTTGTAAGCATCCATGTTCAATCCCATCGTGCTCAAAATGCCCTGGCCTAGCCCAGCTGGCATGGCTCAGTGGTTGAGAGTCGACCTATGAACCAGGAGGTCTCGGTTCGATTCCTGCTTAGGGTATACATGCTCGGGTTGTGGGCTCGATCCCCAGGGTGGGGTGTGCAGGAGGCAGCCAATTAATGATTCTCTCTCATCATGGATGTTTCTATCTCTCCCTCTCCCTTCTTCTTGAAATCAATAAAAATATATTTAAAATTTTTAAAAAATGTCCTCCCTGTACCTTTCTTATATGTACAGTTTCCATCTTCCAGGGGTAGTTGACTTATGGTTTTCTCATTTCCAGTTTGACAAAACTCAGGCAAGACCTCTGATGAACCAACCTCAGATAGAGGCCCACCCAGCTCCCCATCGGTGGCCACGGGGACAAGGTCACATAAGGACATGGCAACGCCCCAGGAAGCGATGTGGCTGGAGATGAGTTGGGGTGGGACATGCCCATGAGAAGGGAAGGCAGAGGTCAGACAAGGTCAAGGACAGACATGACACCTTCCAGATCTGACTGGGAGCCAGGAGCCTGGGCTGGAGCCACCCCCACCTGCTCCTCACCAGGGTTTCTGGCCCGGAGCACAGTCAGCCCTTGGTGAAGAGGGCACAGTGACTCCACTGCCCAGCACCCTCTGGTTCTAAGGAGGACAGAGAAGCATAAAACACACCTCAAGGGGGCCCCATTTTCTAGAAACATTTCTTTATTTAAAATTTAAAACCATATTACTTCATACAGCAAACTGTGCACTTTGATATATCACAGTGTCTTAAAAAGGAAAATAATCGGATTTGTTTGGAAATTTATTTACATTAGCCTAGAATGATTGGCAAGTAACACAGTTACTATGAAACCCAAATTGTTACAAAATGTTTACAAAAAACTATATTCATAGAAATTCTGCATGTCCACAAAGGGCATCCCCTGAATGGCCCAGAGACCAGTGTGTGGGAACCATGTTGTGTGGGAGCGGAGGTGTCCAGGCACTCCGGTCTGGGTGCTGGGACGGGCCAGGGGTCTTGCATGGTGCTGGCTGGAAGCTCAGCCCAGGGGCCGGGAACCCAAGTCCCCATCTTGGGAGGCCCAGCCAGGCAGAGATGGGGAGGGGGTTTGGAGCACAGTGACAGGCCCTTCCTCAGGGGGCTGGGTGCAGATGTACTCTGTCCAGGACCCCTGGGCAGACCCAGAGTTAAGTGCAGACCAGCCTGACCCATGGGGCCGAAGCAGAGGGCAGGCTGCTGGCCACACAGAAGCCCACTCCGATCTCTCTCACCTGCATGCTCCAGAGATGCTCTGGCCGTGACAGGGCGGGACCACTAGCTAAGGGATCAGAATTGCAAAGAACAGACAGATGTGCGAGGGGCAGGGGTGGAGGTCTGCAGCTTCTTCCGGGGACTCTCTGCCAACCACCCTGCTGGGGGTGGTGCTGCAGGGGAGAGAAGGCAGACAGATGGCATGGGCCCTGATGGGACAGGAAGTGCCTTGTTGGTTTCTCTTTTTTTTTGCCCATGTCACTGTCCTGTTCACATCTCCAGCTCCCAGACTCTCTCTGAAGCTGGCCTCTGGGTCAAATGGAGCTGAGAGGTTATCTGAGGTGGGACACACTCTTAACTGGGGTCACTGGGCCTACAGCTGCTTCCCTGCACCAGAGGCCTCAGAGCTTTGATCTGTAAAGTAGAGACACGCTGCGGGGTGACTTGAGGTCCGTCCTAGAAAGCAGGGAACAAGGGCAGGCCAACCACGAGGGCATGGGGACACCATACAGGCATGCTGGCCATTCTCTTTAAAAAGCGTTTCCCTAGCCACAAGCTGTGCCCGGTGTGTGGGTGAGAGTCGGCGACAGAGGCCTCTGAGGCTATTCCAGGTGGAACCTGACATCTGCCTGCCAATTGTGCAGACAGGCATTAGAGCAGGTCTCGGGAGCCCAGTACTGGCGTGACATCGCTCCCATGTCACAGGCCCTGCTGTTCTGCTTCTGACACTCGAGGGAGACAAGGCTCCTCCCCCACCCGTTCCTCCCAAGGAGGCACCTGCTATGCAAGGGTCCATCCTCCAGCCTCCAGGGTTCCCCCTCTTCCTCAGGGTCTGCCTCAGGGCTTGCTCCACCCCCACCAGGCTCTCTGCATCCCTGGCCCAGGGTGCCTCTGTCCCAGACTTTGCTGCTGTAGCCCCCATCTCTCACCTGGTCCCCACCCATACTGGCTGGGTTATGTACACTCTGTGTGCAGACGTGCAGGGAGGAGTGCATATACACATGGGCTACAGGTCATATATACACTGTGCATATATATATATACACACATATATATACAGCATATATATATATATCTTTTTACATTCATATATATATTGTACAGAACATTCACCTTCTACCAAAAACAGTTTTGTGACGTCACATATGGCCTCAGCTCTGAAATTTTAACTCCAGGGCAAAAGCTGGACTGGAATGAAGGCTTGATTCAAACTGGCATGGGGCAGAGGACAGGACCTTCCACCATGCCACACGGATGGGCCCATTCCCCATGTGTCCACCCCCCTTGGGAAACTGTTCCAGATGTGTCTATTCTGGAGACCTGTCTACAAGATTGGGCTCATTTTCTGCATCTGTCTAGGGGGCTGGGCCAGTCCCAGATGTTAAGTCCATACAGCTGTTTGACCAGAGCGAGGCCCTTCCCAGATGGTTCTCCACACAGGACCATTCCAGATGTGGGCAAGAGTCTGGCCTGTTTCCAGATATTTGTGTGTATAGCCGGGGTGGCTCAGGGAGGGATCTGCTTCATGCTGAGTGGTGAGAAGCAGCGGCAGACCCACACATAGCACCCCCTGGAAAAGAAGGCAGGGAGGACTTCTGACTGTCCTCTTCTGACTTCCGCCCTGTGAGAGCTTAGAGAGGGGGAGTGACTTCTAGCCAGTTGGAGTCTTCACCTAATGGTGCTAGAGACCCCTTCCTGTGCCCAAGGGGGAGCCAGGTGGAGTTTAGGCTGTGATGGGGGGTCTGAGCTGTGTCCCAGCAAAGACCAGCGACAGGTCAGGGGGAGAGAGAGATAAGGAGGGCTTATTGTGTGTGTCCCCTCACTGCTGCCCTTAGTTTGGCCACATTGAGCAGGTTGAGAGGAGGCACTGGTGTGAGGTGGGAGATAGGGGTGGAAGGTGGGACACTCTTCTGTTTAGGGCCAGCATGTGGGGCCAGGCAGGCACAGTAGAACCTGCTCAGGCAAGTCCCACCTTCTGCTCCATCTAAATCAGCATTTACACTCCCCATCTCTCCCAGCCCCCGACCCCAGCACCTCTATGCATGTGCCCATGTGCACCCACCATGGCTCAGTCCACCCCACTGGCAGGCCGGCCTAAACTTGAGTTCCATGGGATCCCCCTTGCTGGGAAGACCTTTTCCCACCTGACTCCTCCAGACGTAGTGGAACCTGGAGTCCTCGAGAGACAAGCTCACACTTGGGCAGAAGTGGTTTCCACTGCACTTGGAACCCTGGGCTGGTCTTGAAGACAAACATAGGGCATCAGCTAGACATTGAACATGAGCCACATATATGGACATAAGCTGGAATGTGGAGAAAGATCACGCAGCATGTCATCCCATTTCTGTTTTGGAGCCCCCAAATCATTTCAGTATCTTGGGGGACTTCCCTCACTGAATAGTACCTCTGCTATCCACCGTTCTTCACTCATTTGATGAAATGTCTTTCTACTCATGCCCTTCCTTTTCTTTCTCTCATCAGTCTGTCTATATGCAGAGCCTCAGAAAAACATGACAGGTCCATGGAGTGTTATACACAGAAGCACACACATGTGTGTGTGATATGAGCATGGATGTGGGCGTGTGCCAAGAAATTGTACTGGATGAAGAAGGACAGTGGTTAGTATTCATGGTTGGTGAGAACAAATGGGCAAATTCAAATTCATTAGAATCCTGTCACCTGGAAATTGCAAATATATGGCATTTTCCCCTTAAAACGGGGCACTCTGCCTGGAGCAACAAAGTCACCAGCCACAAGCTCCTAAGTGCTTTGCCCCAACTTGTGCCTATGCCTGACAGTCTCCCTGTGCCCATGCCTGACAGTCTCCCTGTGCCCATGCCTGACAGTCTCCCTGTGCCCGTGCCCGACAGTCTCCCTGTGCCTGTGCCCGACAGTCTCCCTGTGCGTCACCTGGAAATTGCAAATATATGGCATTTTCCCCTTAAAACGGGGCACTCTGCCTGGAGCAACAAAGTCACCAGCCACAAGCTCCTAAGTGCTTTGCCCCAACTTGTGCCCGTACCTGACAGTCTCCCTGTGCCCATGCCTGACAGTCTCCCCGTGCCTGACAGTCTCCCTGTGCCTATGCCTGACAGTCTCCCTGTGCCCATGCCTGACAGTCTCCCTGTGCCTATGCCTAGACAGACTTGCAAATCTTGTGACAAAAGATCTCTCCTCACAACAGAAGTGCCAACAGACCCTGGCTCTCTGCCTTCCTGATTGTCCATCTCTGTTCCTGTAGTGAGCTGTAACATGTGTGTGCTTGAACATGCATGTGAGCATACAAACACACACTCACAAACTCCAGTTCCTCAGGGCTTCTCACACATGCCATGCATGAACCTTGCTGCATGTCTGTCTGGTTCTGTCCTCTCTCCCACTCTCTGCTGCACACATGAGCCCACACACACTTGTGCACACATGCTCACATGTGGACCCCTTGATGACATGGCTTCTCCTTTAAGACATATTTGGCAATGCTGCAGGTTTTATTCTGTCCTCTACCCTCTGCCATTGGTGCACAAATGCACATGCAGATACACACACACATACACACACAATTGTATATATATACCAGCACCCCATTATGACATGGCTTCTCCTATTTTTACATGTATGGAGCTCTGCTGCTTGTCCAGAATTGTCTCCTTCATTCTCAATTCACACACATGACACGTGTGTACACACACACACACACACACACACACACACCAGAACCCAAAGGATTCCCTATTATTGCATGCCCTGGACTCTGTATATGTCCAAATCTGTCCTTCTCCCCCAGTCCCCAAAACTCACACATATAAAGACACAGATACACATATATGCACCACATACTCTTGCACCCAGGAGCTCATGACAGCATGGCTTTTCCTATTGTTACATGTGTTGGCTACACTGCATGTCCGGCTTCTTCTACCTCCCGTGCACACAGCCTGCTGGAGCGACTCTGATTCGTAGGAGTGGCAGTACTTGTCACATGAGCCCACTGTGCTCTACTGCTTTGGAAGTCCCTGGGGGAGCTAGAGCTTACCCTTTCCCCCAGCTGAGAAGGTCCTTGAGACCTAAATGTAGCTCTTCCCTAACCAGGCTCCTCAAGCAGAAACAGGAGAGAGGTAGGAGGGGGTGGCTGGTGCCTCTGGGTCCCCATCCAGATTCAGTCCTCATCCCCTGGTGGGAGAATGCCCTCTGCCCTTGGCGGTGGAAAGCCCTACTGGCCCTATCAGGTTCTCTTTAAGGACACTTTGCTCATAAACCTTTCATGTCGCATTCTTTCCCCAGACGCTTAAAGTCACAAACCTCTAGAACATCCATCACAGCTGGCTGGAACCTACAGGCCATCTGGTCTACCCCTCACTGGTACCCCGCCTGCTACTACTCCTCTGCCGAGTCCCCAAGCCCTACAAGGTCCCAGCTGCTCTGGACAAGAGACCAGGCTCCAGGATGACCTTGTGTCTTTGTTTGGGGTCTTTGGTTAATTCTCCAAAAGGCAGCTTCTATCTTCCCACCTTTGGAGCCTCTACCAGCCATGATATCCTGCCCCCTAAAACTTCATTTTTTGGGGGGTATCTTTAGGTTTGGCAAGACCAGGAGGCCGGGAGTTCTTCAGGGCCCTTCTAGTTTTCCCACCTACCACAAAGTTAGCCTGTGCCTGGGACCTGGACCCCTCTTTTGAGGAAGGTGAATCGACTTTCACTTTGATCTAGGCTACTCTTCTCCCAGAATGACGAAGGATCTTAAGGCCAACCGGCCAGCAGTGGGAGTTGCTGATGAGTGGAAGGCAAACAGCCCAAGCTCCCTCATGCCATCAGGGTCTGAAAAGCAGCTTGGTAACCAGCAAAATAAGATCCCATGACGTGAAGGCCTATGGGATTTCCATGGAAACCACTGTTCCTCTGGGCCTCAAATGTTGGCTGAGTCTCTGGGTGTCTTTTTTGAGAGTTTCAGGGGGTTGTCTCTCCTCTGGCCAGAAAGTGGAGAAGAGTTTGCTTCGACTCTTCTCCCTCTCTCCTAAAGAAGTGTGGCCATTAGACACTGACCGTAGAATTCAAAATGGCAGCCTCTCCCAGACCCCAAACTCCTCTTTTCCCCTATGGTGCTCTCTGCATTCAACTTTGCCCAAACAGGGGCTACCATGATTGGTGCCAAATCCAGGAATTCAGAAGCCTCTGAGCAGCCCCCAGGGGATGAGGTCTTCCCTCTGCCCAGGCATGCAGATGGCCATCCGCTGTCTGTAGCTCCCACTGTCCCACTGTCAGCCACATGAGAACACCCCTGCCATGTCCAGGGTATGTGTCTCTGGTCTCGTAGTCAAGCCCCAGGAGAACTGGGCTGATGGGGAAGGAGTGGCAATAAAAGAGCTATTTTCTCTGGCCCCTGCAGGGCCGTGGCAGAAACTGGTGACTGTGGAGGAAGGTGGAGGCGCAGGTGAGCATGGCCTGAGAGAGGCGTGTGCTTCCTTTGGCCGTGGCTGTCTCGGCTGGCAGCTTTGGAAACCCACAGAAGAAACAAGACGAGATGGAGCTCAAGCAGCTGGCCTGGGGGCCTGCTGGTTTCCCAGGAGGTGAGGGCAGAGGGCTCTTGGCCCAATAGGCAGGCAGCAGCTCTGGTCCCCAAGCCCAGTGTGGGGACAGGGACGTGCCTTCCAGTCTCTTTTGCTTTCCTCCACCCTGCCCCTGGGCCTGGGGTCCCCACCCTACCAGTGCTCAGGGGAAAACGGGGGCCAGTGATGTGCTGCAGGTCATGCTGTCCTTGCCCGGAAGCCGGCGGTCATTGAACGTGTGCATGTTGATGACGGCATCCGTCTTGACCATCATGGGAGGCTGCGGCTTGTGCTTGACCCGACGTTGGCAGGTGAGAGCAAAACGGATCTCGTCGGCCACGGTGCTGCAGAAGGAACGCTGCGGTGGGAGCGAGACAGAAAGAGCAGATGGGTGAGGCCTGGCCCTGCAATTCCAGCCAACTCCTGCTCTTCCTCCCGCGCCTGTGCTCAGGCCACTAGGTCTCTGCCACCCCTTCATCCCACCCACCCTCTGCCCCCTGCAAGATGACCAGTTTGTGCAGCAGCCTACAGAGCGTCACGTTCTTGTTTGGAGCTTGAGCCCTACCCAGTAGATAGAGTGTTGGCCTGCAGACTGCAGGGACCCAGGTTTGTTTCTGGTCAAGGGCCTGGGTTGTGGGCTCGATCCCCTCTGGGGGCATGCAGGAAGCAGCCCATCAATGCTTCTCTCTCATCATTGATGTTTCTATCTTTCTCTCCCTTTCCCTTCCTCTTTGAAATCAATAAAAATATACTAAAAAAAAAAAAGATAGTAGGGCAGATAGTATCATCTTATACCTATTTTACAGATGAGCACACTGAGGCTCTGATTTGCATATACATTAAAGTTTGAGGAGTTGACCTTGTCTGACTTTTCTCCACTAGATTCTGAGAGCAGGAACCAGTCAACTCTGTCCCACCGCCCTCTCCCCCCACCCCCCACATGAGCCCAGCCCCCACACTAGTCCTGGCTCAGAGTCAGGATTTAAGAAACACTTGAAAGTGTTGGAGGGCTTCAACTAAGGGGAGCTAGGCCCCTGCAGGGCAGTTGAGTGGCAGTGGCCTCCTCTGGCCTAGGTCCCTATGAGTACCGAAAGCAACAGCAAATGTGCAGCATTGCCTGCAGGGGTATGATGGCAGAGGTTGTCCTGCAGCTTGAGTGGAAGGCAGTGGGGACCACTGCTGCCCAGTGAGGCCAGGGAATCAGTACCGGGCAGCTTGTACAAGGCTGTATGATGCAGGGAACAGGACCTGGCTTTGAATTCTGGCTCTGCCTCTTACCAGCTGTGGGACCTCTCCAAGCTTCCTCTTGTTCCCCCACGAAACACAGGACATCACCCTCACCTCCCTCTCTTTATTCTGAAAATATTTATTGAGCCCCTACTATGTGCCAGGCACCATTCTAGGTGTTAGACATACAGCAGGGAAAACGACAGGTAAGGTCCCAGTCCTCAGTGAGCTTATGGTCTAATGATGGACTAGAAACAGATAATAAACACGTAAACAAATACTTTCAGTGATAACTATTGTTAAGAATAAAGCAGTGGCATGGGACAGAGAGGGTTTAGAAGCAGGGACAGGTGGGAAGGCTCCTTGGGAGGTGACATTTGAGCTGAAACCGAATGAGTAGACGATGCTGAGAAGATGGCACGCTGCGGGGAGGTCATTTCAGGTGCTAGGACAGCATGTGCAAAGGCCCATGGCTGAAACACATTGGGTGCGTTAAGGACGCAAAAGGAGATGGATGTATGTGCAGCAGAGAAGAGGGGCGGGGAGGGCAGCAGGAAGTCAGAGGGGTGGGCAAGGGCCAGATCCTGGAGGCTTTTTGGTGGAATTTGGAGTTCATTCCAATTATAATGAAAATTCCTACAGAGGTTTTTTTTTTTTAAATGTAATTTTTTCAGTCATTCCTGATTATTGGACATTTAGTTTTTTCCCCCCACTTTTCTTCACAAAATAATTAACATGTCAATGAACATCTTTGTAAACAAAACCACATATCTCCTTGGCCACTTTCATGGGGTGCACTGCTGACTCAGGCTCACTGGTTAGAGAGGACACCATTTCATTCTGGACAGATGTAAAAGCTGCCTGTTTTTAACGGTCCCCTGTACACACGACTTCACGACCATCGCTTTCCACACTGGCCCGTAGTGCTTTGAGCTTCGTGCTGAGTGGCGCTCCCCCCAGCATAGCGGCCTTCCCCGCTCAGGTGCTCACTGAAATCACGCCATACACTTTCTTAAGACGCCAATGCCAGGCGCCACCACATGCCAATTAAAACGGAGTCCCCGAGAGTGAGGCCAGGGCATTAGCACTTAAAAAACTCTCTTCCTGTGATTCTAATTTGCTCCCAGGGCCCAGAGCCACGCTTGAATTAATCAGACAGGTGGAGTCTAGGTTCTCCCATCTGAACGTTTGGGCCGAACCTCTCCCTTACCCCTTTTCTTTTTTAAACTTTTGATTATGGAAATTTCCAAATACACGCAGAAGGAGAGAGAGAACAGGATAATGAGCCCCCATGTAACCGTCACCCAGCTCCCATAATTACCCTGCAGGGTTTTATGCAGGGGAATGGCCTGGTTTGAATCAAGTTTTAAACCGGGTGCTGGCTGTGGATGGAGAGTGGGTGGCAGGGAGGAAGTGTGGAGGCAGGAAGGCCAGGCCGGTGGTCCGGCTGGAGATGATGGGGCTTGGCCTGGCATGAACAACCGTGACGGGAGGTTTGCTCAGAGTCGGAGCAGAGGTGGGCCTGGCTGGCTTCCCGCTGGAAGGGATGCAGGTGGGCTCTGAGGAGGATGGGGTCAGACACTACCTTGGGCCTGGTGCGCAGGAGGTGTGACCCCCAGCATCAGCCCCTCCCGCTCTCCCTCCCTTTCCGGTGCAGGGGCCAGGGCTTGGGGCTCACCTGCTCTCGCTCTGCTGTCTTGCGGAGCTTGTACACAAACTCGCCCACGGCCACCAGCACTGACAGAACCAGCCCGGCGGCCAGGACGATGAAGATGCCCCCGATCTTCTGGATCCCCAGGGCGCTGGCCTCTTTGTTCTCCTCCTCGGGACACCCGCTGCCCCGCCACCACTTCTCCTTCATGATGTGCAGCTTGTCCTCCTCCTGCAGCTGCAGGATGGCGATGGTGATCTTGTCCCGGTACGGGGAGCCTGACGTGGGAAACGGAGACACACGTCAGCGGCGCTCGGTCCGTCTGGACGGTGTCAGCCGCCATCACTAGCCCTCTTGGTCAGCTCATCAAAGGGGCACCCAATTGCCGGAAGTCTCTCCTATATGGCATCTGGTGGGAGGAAGGGTCCTCACCTGGGGCAGGGAGTCTTGCTTATGAATCACTGTGTCTGGGATGCCTCAACAGGGGTGAGGCCGGGAAGAGAAGGCATGACCTCTGAGCTGCCCCCACCTCTGCGTTGGCCCCAGTGCTCTGCTTAAGCCGGGGTTGACCTCCCAAGGTACATGGCTCCACCCCTGCATCTCTGCGCTGAGGAAATGCCACCTTGCTAGGCTCAGCGGAAGGAGCTGGGAGTGGGAGCAGGAGCCTGTGTGTGGGAGTGGATGTGAGGGCCTCGCCCAGTCCCGCCCTCCGGCCCCCACATGCAGCCCCTCGCTCACCCATGGGTGTGCCGATGCCGTAGCCCTTGGAGTCGATGAGGCCCCCGATCTGGGTGAGGTTGCAGTTCCTCTGGGTGACGTACTCGATGGTGGTGGACTCCATGAGCAGCGCGTAGTCGGCGGTCAGCGTCCTCTGGATGCCCTCCTCGTTGTTCTTCACCAGCGCCGAGGGCTTGCTGCTCATGAAGGCCCACATCTTCTCGAAGGTGGAGATCTTGGATTTCTGGGCCACAGGGGAGGGGTGATGCACACAGTTACTGAGCACACTGGGGACCTTGCCTAGCAGGGCTCAGGACATGGGACTCTATCTACAGTCCTCAGAGTGAGGGAGGGCCACCCATTGCTCAGATGTGGACACTGAGGCCCTGGGAGGGCACTTCCCAAACACACAGCCGGGAAGTGATAAAGCCAAGAACTAGATGTAGGCCCCCCGTCTGGAAACCCTTGGCTCTTCACCATGGCACACGTGGTTTTCACACTGACTTTTAAAAAATTAATGTTCTCTCTCTAATATTTACTGAATGATTACATGTGCAGGCCCTGTTCTAAGGGCGTCACTGCATTTATTCATTGAGTCTTCACAGAAATCATAGGAGGCAGGTCTGTTAGCCCCATTTTACAGGTGGGGAAACTGAGGCATGACTAAGTAACTTTCCTAAGGTCACTCAGATACTAAGTGGCGAAGCCAGGCCTGAAACCCAGACCCACTGGCTCCAGGGTCCATGCTCCTAACCACTGCCTTGCATGGCCTCCCAGAGACTACTGTGAGGGCAGAGAGGGGAGGTGGATGCCGACGAGGGCAAAGCTCGGTAGGTTTTGCCCCCACCCCCCACTTCAGCCACAGCGGCCTCTCTTGTGCACTGTGTCTCAGGGGAAGATCTTGTCCAAGGTGAGGGTTTCTGTTTGTTCCACTTCATTACAGCGAGAGAGAAGCAGGGTGAGAACTGCAGAATGGGGAGCGGAGTGGGAGCCATCTGAGCAGGTGTCTGCAGGCTCCCTACCCCTTGTCCCCAGAGCATCTTGGGCTAGATGCTGCTGCATGGATAGAACCAGCATCCCTAGAACCAGGCCTGGTGGGCAGGCTACTGTGCTTGTGCTGCCTGGCTGGGGAGAGTCAGAGGGCACAGGGGCCAGGCGAGGGGGCTGACACTGCATGCCCCCTGCTGCTAAGGAGACTGGGCAGACCGACCGGGTGCATGAACTTCATGAGATTTCTTGGGAACAAAGGACCTGCCAGCTGCCTGCTCTGAGCAGGGATCGGCCCTGTCCCCGCTGATCCCAGGGGAGCAGGTGGCTCTGTGGGCCCCATTGTACCCGGCAGTTTCCAAGTCTGGCTGCGCCTGTCTGTGATGTCAGCCCGTCAGACTGGCATCTGGTCCAGCTCCGCTGTGCATGATGGCATGGATATGCTCAAACAGGTTGGCGTGGGGCTGGGGATGGGCAGGAGATGGTGAAGAAACTTCCCGGAGTCGGGGCAGTGGGGGTGGGGAGAGGTGGGGTGCTCCCTAGCTCCATAAGGACTGTCCCCTCTGACAGTGGCTCCTGGAGACACAGGCGTGCCAGGAGGAGGAGAGGCCTCAGAAGCAGCAGGCGGGAACCCACTTGGAATTCCACCTGAGCCCAGATTCTGTCAGGTACCACTGATAGCTCCTGGGCACAGGGTCTGGGGACACCTTCAGAGACAAGCAGCCCCTCCTCTCTGCAAGTTTATCTGCCCCCAAAGCCAAAGGCCTGGAAGGGCTCAGATGCCTGGAGCTTAAATGTTCCACCAGAGCTGCAAGCTGGCTGCTCCCAGCTCCTCTCGGGTCTCAGCCTGTTCTATTTTCAGCTCTTCCCGCTCTCAGCTACTCCACCTCCATAGTTACTCTCTTGCTTCTGCAACTCTTGCCTCCAGACCTTCTGTGCTCTCCAGCTAGTCCATCGCCCAGCTATTCCTCCACCTCAGCTTCTCCTGCAGCCCCAATGCCCGCCCCCGCCCCCAGCTACTATTACCCTTAAACACATTCCCAATTTCCAGCTCTTCTGACTCCCCAGACATTTCTTATTTTCTA
>NW_006300377.1:2069330-2121708 GCF_000327345.1 Myotis davidii | reverse complement strand
TTATCCCTCAGGTCCTTTCCACTGTGCTGCTTTTCCTGCTCAGGTTCTCTGTGGCAGGAAGTTTCTAAATGGCTCCAGTGATCTCCATTGAGGGACTCATGTCCTTGTGTAATCCCCTACTCCTTCATGGGTGCTGGATGCACAGGCTTACTTTGACACCGCCCCCACCCCAACCCCATAGCTATGGGATGTCGCTCAGAAATTAGGTTAGTGAGACTGAACTATCATCTTGCTTGCACTCTTGCTTGCTGCCTGATGGAAGCCGTTGCCATGCTGTGAGTCACCCCATGGAGAGGCCCACATGGCCAGGAACGAAGGACAGCCTCCAGTTAATGGTCAGTGGAGAACAGCCGAGGAGGAACTAAATCCCGCCAACAGCCGCGTGGGGGAGCTTGGAAGTGGAGCAGTGTTAGCCAACACCTTGAATGTAGCTCATGAGACAACCAATCAAGAGGACCCAATCAAGCTGTGCTGAACCCTGACCCACAGACTGTGAGATCATACATGTTGTTCTAAGACACTAACTTTTGGGTCATTTGTTACACAGCTATAGATAATTGATACACTCTCTTACACACATACTCACACAAGCTATTTCTGTTCCCAATGATTGTTTTTTCAGATAATCAATTCTAACTATTCCTTTAATCATCCCATCTAAGTCCTATCATACCAGCTTCCAGGTACACATACTCCTCAGATACTCTACCCACCTGGTTACAGTGACTAAGTACTATTCTCCCTTCAGTGACTCCAGCACCTCAGCTCCTTTTCCATCCAGGTCCTTCCTGCTTTCTGAATTCTCCTTCTTCTACCAGAGCTGGGCACCACGGTTCCTTTACACTTCAGTGCATGCCTGCAATCCATCTACCCACCCATCCAACCACCCATCCATCCACCCATCCATCTATCCTCCATCCATCCATCCATCCATCATACCCTCATTTATCATGTTCATGTCTCATGCATTTGCTCACACACTATCTATACACTAATTTATTCAACTAACTATGCGACCACCCACCTAGCCTTTTACCTATTTATTTTTCCATTCATCCATCTAGCCAGCTACCTGTCCATCCATCTATCCATCCATCCATCCATCCATCCATCCATCCATCCATCCACCCATCTACCTCCCCACCTCACCCATGTTACCCACTCACTCTCCCGTGCACATAGTCAGCCACTGGTGAAATCTCAAGCCTGGAAAAAGTAACTTGATAATGAATCATTCAGGAAGGCCTGCCTTACTCCTTGCGTCTCAGGCTATAGTAAGAACTTCTCCTTTTTCTGCAAACTCCTCCCTCCAACACCCCATTCCTCCTATACATACGCTTGTCTGACATTAAGACACATGCTCTTTCCAGTAACACTAACCATAAAAGGAGACATTTCCTTTGAGGGCTTGAGGGAGTGTTGAAGCTGATAGGCTTTTTGGAAAGACACATAAAAGCCTCCAGTGGTAAAGGAACAGAATGAAGAAGATGGGAAAGGACCCCAGAGAGCTTGGCCAGTTAAGGTGAGAAGCGACAAGGCAGGAAGCCGGCGGTGATGCTGGTTTCAAGAGGCCCTTCTCTGCCAGCTCCAGTGTCAGCAAAGTCACTCCCTTGGCCACCTTCAGGCAGAGGGTCTGAATCCACTTCCCTAGAATGACCACCCACTGCGCTGGTCCTAAATCTTGGGCCCCCATTCGCAAACACCCCCACTCACGGTCCTTGGCCCCCTTACGCTCTGTCCTTCTGTGAATCTTTGATTCCGGACACATCCCTGAAAAGCTTCCCTCTGGCATGTCTGAGACAAGCAGGGATGCAGGTAGAGTCCCTCCTGGAATCTCAGGCCTCTCTCCATCTGCCTGGGCCCGGCCACCGGAGGCCTGAGCTCCTATCACTGGACCCAGCTGTGGTCACCACCAGGGAGCGGAGTCTCACATACCTATGGCTCCCGAGCCATCCTGCCTGCCCCGACTCCGCTGGGAGCCATAATAAGCCTTGTTTCAGGGCCAGTCACTCAAATCAATTAATGGAATTGTTTGGAGCAGCCATTCAGGGAGATGTGCCAGGATGAAGAGACTTTTTTATCAGTAAAATTGGCAAGAAAGTAAGTTTCAGGCTCACGACTTTCAACTGCAGCCTTTTCAAAGGAGTAAATTGATTTTCCCCAACCGAAGATACTTAATCTTGAGGATTTAACATTTCTGTACAAGAAAATGCATGTACATATATATATAAATATATCAGTTCCGAAGGGAGCCGAATCCCGGGGAGCATGTGGCGATGTGAGTCCATGTGAGACCGGGGGTAATTTCCATGTTGGAAAGGAGACCTTTCCTGCAGTAATTAGCTTTCTTATCCCTGGGTGTGGAGTCTTTGGCTTTATTGGATCTTCCTACTCGAGCAGTTAATCATGTCTCTTGGCTTATTTCTGTGGGAGCCAGGAGGTCTCCCTAAGTCCGCTGCTTCTGCCTTCCGGACCAGGTCAGACTGCTGACCCCCCAGGCTGCCAGCTGCAGCCCCTGTTGTCTGCACATGCCCCTCAGGCTTGCCCGTGTGGGGCTGTAGGCTGGGCCCTGAAGCGGGGAGTCAGGAGGTGAGAGCTGTGGACGGGGGGTGGAGGTGGTGGGAGGGGTCAGCTCCACTGTATGAAGTCTGGTTTTAAATGCCAGCTCCATCTGTAACCACAGGCAAGTGGCATCACATCTCAGAGCCTCACTTTGCACATCTGTAAAATGGGGGTTAGCTTAGCACAGAGCCTGGCCTACGAAGTGCTCAGTAAGTGCCTGGAATCGTTATTTTTCTTTAAGGCTCAGTTTTCTCACCTAGAAATTGGGGACAATAATTCCTGTAGTACGGAGTTGCTATAGACTATAATGACACAATGCTCAGCGATCGCCGACAGGAGCCACGCACGGCATTGTAATAAGTAAAGAATGTCGAGTGGAATTTTGATAAACTGGAGAGCGCCATCGGCTCTCAGCTCCTGACAATTGTTGCTTTGTGGCAGAGCCGGCTCTGTGATGCTTCGTCTTTCACATTTTCAAGAAGCTGGAAATGTGAATTTTTTAAATGCAAAGATCTCCTCTGTGGGCTGAAGAAGCCTGTGTATCACTGGTTTCAACAGTCAACAATAAAAATAGTGTTTATGGCATATGCACTGTGTTGGGTACAGTTCCAAGCTGTTTATGTGAATTCTCCCATTTAATCATCTCAGTAACTATAGGAGGTGGGTATTATTATTACACCCATTTTGTAGATGAGAAAACTAAGGCACAGAGAGGTCCTCAGTAATGGAGTGTTTTCCATCACTGCTGGCATCACTGGCCCCGACCCCTGCACCGGTTGCTGCTCTGTCCTGGCCTCTGGGCACCTCCTCAAGTGCTTAGCTCCGTGCAGAGGCAGATGGCCATCCTGGGACAGAGGCACCATGACCTCCCCAAAGGCCCAGTCCCAAAGGACCTGGGAGAATGGGAGTCTCCGGGTGTGCCCTGACTGGACTCTTTCCAATTACTGTTGGGACTTTGGGGCAATAGGAGAAAAGGGTCCAGCCTGCTTCCCCATCTGTTGGGCCAGCCAACTGGAGCAGCATCCCGAGGAGAGAGCCTGGGACGTATGTGTTCCTGTGTGGCTGGTGCTGCACTAACCACTGCACCATGGCAGCTCAGTGAATCCTCTTGCTAATGGCCATATGGTGGGAATCAGGATCCATGTCACCCAGGTGAGCAAATACAGGCTCAGAGATGTGACTTGCCCAAGGTCACCCAGAAGAGACAACACCCACGACCCCAGTTCCAGTCTGTCTTACTTTAAGACTGAGGCGACTTGACTGTGCCAGGGGCACCCCACCAAGCTCTGCCGGGTCAGTGCATTTTGGTCTTCCCACCCCACTGTCGATGGAAAACAGGGAGAAGGCACCATCAGAGAGGCCAGCAGACACAGCGGGAGAAACAGAAGCTGAGGTCGGAGGTGCCCCCTGAGCCCTCCAGCTCACAGAAGAGTGCAGAGCAGCTGAGGGGGTGGGGTGAGGTGGGTTGAATGGCCTCTCCAAGTGCCTTCCAGGCTCGGGTGCTGGGACGGGGCAAGGCTGTGCGAGGGGGAGGGCTTGGCAATGCCAGGGACCCAGAGAGCCTGAAACTCATGGCCCCCAGCTCCCATCCCTTTCTGAAGCGGCTCTCCCACCCACATGTGCTGTGCCTCCCCCACCCAAAACCAAACAGGGCTCACTCTTGGGAGAAGCTGTCTTCTGATAGCTTCTCCCTTCACAGCTGCCCAGCCCTCCCACAAAGAGCCCGCTTCCTCAACGTTCTCCTTCACATTTTGCCTACATAGTGTTACAGCCGACCGGTGCTTTCAAAGGCCTCCTGTTTCATCTCCTAATTAATTTTCATCTTTCAAGACGGAGGGAGGACAACACAGGAGACGCCGTTTGTGATGTCCGCTGTTCCTGACAACTCTTCAAATGAAGTTTCCTTTGGAATGATGGGGCTGCCTCCAGCCATGCGTCTCCTGGGCTGCAGGGTGGGGGAGGGGAGCTCCCCCGAGAGAGCCCAACACCCCACTTCCTGCCATTGTCTTTGGACAGGAATGGATTCTCCCCACTGAGTTCTACTCTCAGTTCAGGGGCTTTTTAAGGTGGTTTGCAGCCTAAGCAGGAACACAGGTTAACCTCAGCATGGATGTTCATCTGCTGTGGACTCTGGACACTCAGGGGTGTCCCCTGCTTGGCTCCTGTCCTCAACAGGCCTCCTGCATTTGCCCCACTCGGCTCCTGCCATCTTTTAATTCCATCCTTTAATTCAACAAGGGCACGCGTGAACACACACACACACACACACACACACACAGACACACTTGGTTATCAGATAGACAGTCTCATTTATTATTGAGCCACTGTTCTAGGCTGGGGATCTGGCTCAACTGACTGTGGCTTCACTCTTGCCCAACTGACTCCTGGACTGCCTGGCTCTTTAGGGAGGTGCTATGGACACAGTGACAAAGAGCACAGGCACGAGAGCCAGCGGGCTTGGGTTCAAATCCCAGCTCTGCCTTTCACTAGCTTGATGCTGGGCAAGTCAGTGTTAATTCAGGTTACTTTCTGAGGCTACTTTCATCATGTGCAAGATGGAGGTGATAATAACAGTTATGACCTTCTACCACTGATGGGAGAACGATATGAGCAAATACAATAGTCCTCCCTTATCCGCGGTTTCAGTCACCCACGGTCAACCATGGTCCTAAAGTATTAAATGGAAAACTCCATACATAAGCGATGCATGCGTTTTAAATTGCATATTGTTCTGACTAGGGTGATGAAATCTCGAGCGCTCCTGCTCCGTCCTGTGCAGAACACGAGCCGTCCCTCTGTCCAGCACACGCACGCTGCATATGCTCCACCGTTAGTCACGTAGTGGCCGTCCCAGTTATCAGACCGACTGTCACGCTGCGGCAGTGCTTGTGTTTAAGTAACCCTTATTTTGCTTAATAATGGCTCCAAATCGCGTAGTGATGCTACCAATTTGGATATGCTAAAGAGAAGCTGTCAATGATATGCATGTCTAGGAAAACACAGAGTACATACAGGGTTCCGGACTATCTGTGCTTTCAGACATCCACTGGGGGTCTTGGAATGTGTTCCCGTGAATAAGGAGGGACCGTGTACAGGCAAAGTGCTTGGAACATTGCCTGGCACCTAGTAAGTGCTCAGTAAATGTTACCATTCTCATTAACTTTGCCAATGTCTTCTAGACATCCTGTGCGTACTCCTGGCATTGACCCCTGTTCAAACCCACTGCCAACCTGGCCATGTACACACACGGGCAGGGGAGGGACAACCCCTCCAGAAGACCCAAGAGTGGGTGTGAGAGAGGGCGCTTCGTGTGCAGACAGAATATCTGACCTATGTCCCAGCTCCATCACCAATCTGCTGTGTGATCATGGGCCAATCACCCAGCCCCTCCGCTTCTCTAGGTTAAATTCAGGTTTTCTTCCAGCTCTAACGTGGAAGTGACAATGAGGCCATAACCTGGCCTGGGATGGGGGAGGTATGACCATGGAGGGAAGAGGGGCAGGGAGAAGTAAGTTTGTCCAGGGATCTTCAGGGAGGTGCTGTGTGCTTTCAGCTCCCGTATGGGGCGGGGCTCATGTAGGCACACTCAGATCCTCTCTGCCTACATAGCAGTCCCACTGCTGCCGCCAATGAAAGGGAGCCGGGCCAAGGAGAGCGTCCCTGGAATTAAAGCGGGAGACAGGAAGGCCAGACTTCAAGAGGAATTAATTGGGGATCAGGAGAGTAAGGAAGTGGAGCTGGTCCTGCTTTGGGACATGGAGCTGCTGTTTCTGGCCGAAGGCCCTTATGAGGACAGGCCCTTGAGCCCCAGCATCTCAGCTGGGTGGCAGCATCTGAGTCCCTCCACTGGCCTCCTCACTGTGCCATTTGCCGAGAAGGTGGGTGAGGGCAGAGCAGGCTGCAGGAGGTGCTGCTTGATGCCGGGGACAGCGGCTCAGTGGGGAGCTGGGACTAGGCTCTGGGAAACCAATCTGAGCATCTTAGAATGGAGGGAGGCAAGGACATCCAATCAGCGGCAATGAGCCTGCACCGGCCTTATTTATGCTGCTTCCCTTTGATCGGGAGCCCTGCTTGGAGACGCGCTCATGAGTAATGCATGAGAGATGCTCTGGCACAGTCAAAGGGCTGGGCCACAGCCTGAGGATAGGCACGAGCAGGCACACCACATGCACACACACATACATGCAGACTCATACCTGGATCATTACAAACACACGTAGACACACATACATGCAGGAACCATCCCACGCACACAAAAGCTATTACACACACATGAATGGGCCATTACACAACACATAGCAATCACACACACACAGGCACATCCACCCCACTCACACTAATTTAGGCACACCCATGGGGACATTTCAACAGATGGACATGCATATATTCTTCACACATATATACATATAGACACCCTGGCACCCACTTGTAGACATTTATAAGCACATATCCACACACCCATGTTACAGAGATACATATACACATATGCTCACCAGTACACATACATATGTGCAGATACTCATGTTCATACACACACACACACACTCCCACACAGACAGACTGTGCATGGGCACAAATGTGCACACATACATGTATCATATATTTCTATATGTACACAGTCATGTAACACATACTCACATACTGCTCACACTCATGAGCAAACATAGGGTCCCAGAGAACTCCTAATGTGCCCATGACCACACTTTCCTCTTTCCTTCACTCTAAATACATGGCAGTGACCTCCTAGGAAGGCCACGCCTGCTGCCTCACAGCAGCAGTAGCAACATCTGAGACAGGAGCCCCTTTCCTGCCTCTTCCCTCTTTTCTCTTCACTAAGCAGGTGCTTTCATCCTCAAGGACAGTCTGAGGGAGTAGCGGGGGACAGAGTCCTGGTGGGGCTCTGGAGCCCAGGAGGCAGAAGGCTTTCCCACCAACCCCTTCTTCTCTCCCACTCGGGCCCCATTGGAGGCTCAATCCATCACTCAGAGGATCAGCCTGGAAGGAGGCAAGGGCTGGGGCTGGGAGCCAAGGCCCAGAGGAAAGGGACACAACCCAGACTTTCAGACTGATCGAGAGCAGTTGACTAATATGTAAATGAATGAACAAATGGACCTATAGCCCCAGAGTTCCGAATCCTGACTGTTTCTGAGAAATAGTTGGGACAGTGGTTCTCAAAGTGTGATCCCTGGACCAGCAGCATCACCCGGGAACTTGTTAGGAATGCACATTCTTGGCCCCACCCTGGCCCACTGACCCAGAAACTCTGAGAGTGAGGCCCAGCAACCTGGGTTTGCCCAGCTTTCCCGGTGATTTGGATGCACACCCAAGTCTGAGAGCCATGGCCTAAACCATGGGCCTTGGAGGAAGGCAGACCTGGGTCAGCATCTGGCTTCTTCAGCTGTGAGTCCTTGGACAAGTCACTGAACTACTCTGAGCCTCCGTTTCCACATGTGTAGAGTGGAAGTAGTACCTACTCACAGGATTTGTCATGGAGGTTACACGAGGCAACCATTTAGCACAGTGCCTGGCTCACTGTGAGCTCCCGGTGCTGGTAGCTGTTATTATCACTTTAATTTCCAGAATAACATTTACAGCTACTGGTTTTCAGGGTCAGCCTGTCGACCCTCAGCTACTTGAGCAGAAGGTGTCAAAACATTGGGAACTGAGCCAACACCTTACAAAGCAGGAGGAGCAGCAAAGTCACGGCCAGATTCCTGTAAGAGCAGTAACCTGAGCAGGTGACAGCGGCTTTTTCTGGACACAGGATTCTTAGAGTGTAACACGCTAAGGAATGTTTGTAAACACTCTCTTCCAAGGAAGAGAGGGGGACGTGCCCCCTGCTGCCCTCTAAGTGGTAAAGTGCTCACCCCAAGCCCAGGCCAGCCTCGTGGAGATGGATGGATGCCACTGAGACCCAAAGTCAAGGGCAAGGAAGCCACTGGCCCTGGGGCCTGTTTTTGCACCTGGCCTCACTTCCTCCTCCAGCCTCGTCTCCCCACCTGCCCTCTGATGATTTAAGGAAATAATGCACACTCACACGGCTTGTCCCAGGCCTAGAAACCTCTAGGATCTATGTTGGAATCAACCCAGGTGGCCACATCACCTTAACTCCCAAAAGTTAATGATCCCCAACAGGGAGGGACTTAGGGAAGGCCAGTAAAGGACCAGCTTGAGGTGCTGCAGTGGGAGGGAGAAGGTCTCACCTTGAAGAAGGTCATGGTGGCCCCGTCCTTGACCGCTCCATACTCGATTTTGGTTTGCTTGGCCAGGTCATCCGCAGAGTCGATGGGTGATTCCATGCGCTCCACGGTCAGAAAGGCGGCCAGGTTGGCCGTGTAGGAGGAGATGATGATGAGCGTGAAGAACCACCAGATGCCACCGATGATGCGCGTGGACAGGGCTTTGGGCATCAGTTCAGACCCTGGGAGAAGGGAAGAGGTAGGTGGTCTCTGACAATGTCCAGACCGGGACTGCTTGGGTCTTCTGGGTCATGGGCTCCCCTGACGATCTCATGAAAGCCAAGGCCCTTACCCTCGACCAGTTTTCTCAAACTGTGGGCCCTGGGCCAGCAGCAGCAGCATCACCTGGGAACTCATTAGCATTGCACAATCTCAGGCCCCATCCCAGGACTTACTAAACCAGTAAGTGGTGGTGCCCCATAACGCGGGCTTGATGAGCCCTCCAGATGATTCTGATTAGGCTGAAATTTAAAAACTGCTGCTCTAAAACCACAAGCACATGCATAGCATTTCGCAGGCCTGCCAGACCCTCTGATGCATGTCCACGGGACCCTGGATGGCCCCCGGTTCTGAACACTTGGGAGGAGTCAGGACCCCTGGGCTCTAGAGTGATTTCTGCTCCTGGCTCTCCGTATGATCTTGTGCCAGACACCTCCCCTCTCCAGGACTCTGCAAAGCATGAGGAATCGTCCCTCCTCTTCCCAGCCCCACACAAATACCGAGACGCTGCGATGATATAATTTGAGGAGAAATTGTGTTGGAAATACAATTGGTATACAAATACAAGATTGCTATGCGGGGCTTTGCAGGAAGAGAAAATCAACATTTTTTGAAGCTCTTTGCAGAAATAGATAACTCTTCCTCCCTGACCTTGGGTGTGGAGCACAATTTAGACGAAACCTTCTAACTGAAGTAATTAACTGGGCGGCTTTCAAGAGATTTAAATAGCAAGTGACTTCTGAACTTTGCAGAATATCTGGACCTGCAACCTGAAAAGCATCTGCTTTGATATGGATGATTTTTTTTTTCTTTTATCAAAGAAATCACTCAAGGGAGAGGTTTTCAAATACACAACGATTTTTCTCCCTCTTAATGAAAACCTTGCGGGAATACACAAGGGGCCAGGGCTTTGAATAGCAGCAGGAGACGAAGAAGAGAGGCTATTACTGCTCTGAGGGGTTTCCAGGTCTTTCCCAACTGTCACTGCGCAAAGATGATGGACGCAGAAGCAAGGTGAGGCTTCAGGACACTCATTAATAGCGGGGACAGCTTGAGGCACTTCCCTTGAGAGCTGCCTGTCACTTCCCACAAGGCTCCTCAGCTTCCTCACCAGTCAGTACCCCCAGCCCCACCTGCCTGGCTCTCCCCCAGCCTGAAGAGTTAGAGCTGCCCCCAAGGCGAGAATGACTTAGTTGTTTGCTTGATGAGCTTTGCCAGGCTCTGTTGGACCCCTACCCAGGCCCAAGTCCCTACCTGGGCTCTGTCATGGATGGGACATCATCGGGGAGGGGGGCAGGCGCAGTATTTATCTTTCCTCATCCTTCTTCATTCAAGCACCCAGCACAGGGCTTGGCAGGTAGTGGGCACTCAGGACCCAGTGGGATAATACCATTCACTCACTCATTCATCCACCCATTCAGCGTTTGCTGGTGGATGTCTACTGAGGACCAGGATTTGTGCTGGGCCTTGAGGATACACACGGATGAGTGAGGGACAAGGACATTTTCTTGGGATCCTCCTCCCCCTGAGCCATGCTCCCTTGTCACCCGATGTCCCTTCGTGGGACCCTAAAGGTTTGGGTTCCTCTATTTCCTGAGATACGAGGTTCTGGACTGACAGGCAGAAGCAATGGGCACATGTTCTCCCTGAGGGTGTTTCCTGGCTGGGGGTCCGGTTCCCGGTGCCACCTCCAGCCCAGGGTGTCTCTTCCTACATCCTCAAAGCCGGAGCAGACGCACTGCTCTCTGAGATACTGGAACAGCTGCACGTGTTTCCAAAGGGTGGGCCACCAGCCCAGGGCGAGGTACACTGCCCTCCCTCGAGAGGATGGAAGGACCGGTGTCCTTCCATGTATCCCACCTCTCATGGCCTCAGGCTAAAGTCCAGCCTCAGACATGCCCTTCCTCTTCCCAGACCCCCCACAGCCAGGCGGCCATGGAGTCCTGTTCCTGCTGCATCCTGACATCCTCTTAGTCCATCTCTGTCTTTACCCCCATGACCACCACCCCAGTTCAGATCTCACCGTCTCCTTCCTGCAATGGCCTCCCAGCCAGCCTCCCTGCCTCCACTCTCCCCCTCCTCAGCCCAACTTTGTTCAGCCCGATGCTATGGTGGTGAGGCCGCCGGTGGGTCAGCCTCTGTAAGAACCTCAGTTGGAGCAGGAGGAGCTGGGGATGAGCCCTGCATGACATGGGTGAGGGCAGCTTATCTGCTTTAACCCTAGAGCCTGAGCTGGCCCAGAAATAGCAGTGGTGAAGGGTGGGGCCCTGGGGCAAGGGCACACCTGGGTGTCCAGCTGTTGCCAACCCCGTGATGGCTCAGCAGGTCTGAGGCTGTCCTGGAGGGTGGGCTGACTCCATAAAGGCGGAGCCCTCCCATCCCCCCACACACCCAGGGAGGAGAGGTCCCCTGGGGAGTGGAGACTCCTCCCCGGGGGAGGGGGCGCATACCTTGCTGCATCAGGGACCCCATTCCGAACCAGAAGCTGTTCAGCAGAGTGAAGTTGTTTTCCACCACCTCGGAGCCAGGGTTGCAGGGGTGAGCATCGTACCACTCGTAAGGGCTGAACCTGCAGGGAGGACAGGGGAGCAGTGAGGCTGAGCTGAAAGGTGGCGACGGGAGGGAGGGGTGTCCGTGTCACACCAGCCCGTGGTTTAGCGAACACCCAAGTGCTGACCACTTGAGCATCCATTTCCTCACTGTTCTGCTGGGGAGGCCGGGATGGGAAATCAGGGCCGTTTTGCTTCGTTCTTTATGGTTAGTGGCTTTTGCTGGTTATAAAAGTAATTCAGTAGCATCTCTTAAAATTAAAAGTGCACAGGCCCTTCAACCTAGCAATTCTGCGACTCATTATCCATCCTAGAAAAAACACGACCACACGAGCGTAAAGAGCAGCGCACGGAGGTGTTTATCAAAGCACTGCTTGTAATAGCAAAAAAACGGGAAACAACGGAAATGTCCTTCAACAGAGGAACGATGAAATCAACTGTGCCACACCGTGCTCTGAAACATCATGCGGCTGATGGGGGGAACGCGATACTTCTAGATGTACCGACGGGGAAAGATCTTCAACACATGTTTGGTTAAAAAAACAGTGATAAAAATAAGAACAATAGGATGGCATTTATGTAAATAGATTCCCCAAGACACAGCTATCTACCTCTTTATGTACATTTGTATTTAAATGCATATAAAACATCTGGAAGAATCCAATTCTGAAAAGTATCAGTGTGTTCCTCTGGGGAGGGAAGTCAGAGTGGCAGAGGAATTTTAGGGAAGCCTTTTGCTCTACATGTATTATATGAATTTTTATTTTTTTAATCCTCACCTGAGGACATGCTTAGAGAGAGGATGGGAGGGAGGGGAAAGGGAGGGGGAGAGAGAGAGAGAGAGAAACATTGATAGGCTGCCTTCCAGAGGTGCCCCGACTGGTGATCAAACCTGGAACCTGGCCTTATGCCCTGCCTGGGTGTCAAACCAGCAACCTTTTGGTGTACAGGACAGAGCTCAACCAAGTGAGCCACTCTGGTCAGGCGTATAATATAAATTTTTAAAGATGAGAATGGGCTTTTAAATGATTTGTAATATTATTTATTCATTTATCATTATTTATTACTATTGTTGTTACTTATTTATATTTTTTAATTATTCATATATTACTTAAAAACTTAAAGCAAAAACAAAAGTAAAGTACATTCTTCATAAAGTATCCAAACAGCATAGAATACAGTGAGACAGTAAAAGTACTCCAGGATCCCCCCTCTTCCCCCCCAGGAGAGAATAATGTGCTATCAAATTTTTCAGATTTTTTTCTCTGAAGATACAAATGCACGTATGACAGGGAGACATGGTGGCTTTAAGCCCCCCACTGCCTTCTAAGGAGGAGAAGTCCTGGCAGGTGGGGCATCGTCTGTGTGTGTGGCCCCAGTTCCTGCGGAGGAAATGAAGGGTGGGGGAAGCTAGAACATTTGAGAGAGAGAGAGACCCTGCGGAAGTCCCCAAAGGGCTGGAATGGCTGGTGACCCTGCGGAAGTCCCCGCGGAAGTCCCCAAAGGGCTGGAATGGCTGGTGTGGCCTGAAGCAGAATATCCTGCTGGCAGGAAAAGGCCTTAATCAATGCTCACACCCTGGTGCTAGGCAGGCATGAGCCAGGCCAGGCCATTTGCAAGGCAGACAGCCCTGCGCTGAGCCACATGCCGTGGAGAGGATCTGGGAACTGGCTACCTTCACAGGCCCCAGCTCTGGGCGGCTGTGTCCAGCTCTCCAGCAGCCAGTATGCAGTGGCCCAAAGGACGCAGGCCATGCGGAGAAGGGGGCCGAGGGCCACATGCCCCATACAGATGTGCGGTGCTTGACCCTGACAGTGTTGTAAAAAATCCAATGAGTGGCTACATATAAAAGCCAAGAGGTGTCACATTGAAGTCTGAATCTCTCTAAAAATCATGAGCCCGGCAGCGCCGCACAGCACCCCGCCGAGCACAGCTGTGGGAGCTGAGTAGCAGCGGCCCCTTCGCCAGGCATGTGCCTCTGGCTTGCTTCCATCCCATGGCTCCCGCTTCCCTCCACTCGGCCTGCTTCACTTTCTCAGGCTTCCTTCCTGCTCCCTCCGGCACCTCCGTTGGCCACCCCCGATTTAAACTCCGAAAGGCCATGATGTGAAGCCTAACTCTGCAAGAAAAAGCGTTGTGACTTGGGGCAATGGCTTCACCCCTCTGAGCCTCAGTTCCTACTTCTGTAAAGTGGGGATAATTATACCCACCTCACAGGACTGTTGTGACGATTTCGACAGGTTGCGTTATGTGACTTGTGCTATGTGAGTGCTACACAGTGTGACAGTTGTACCACGGTGCTGCCGTGGCTCCGTGGCCAAGACCCTCGCTCCTCCCTTCTCACCTCATGTGTCCCGTGTCATCATTCCAGCAGTTCCGGAAATCCCGTCTCTCCCCAAAAGTCTCCCCAGCCTAACCTTGGGAAGGGAGTTCCTACTGTCCTGGCCAGGAGGGATGTGGTGGGAAGCAGGCTTGGCTGCCAGCCACCTCTGATGAAAGGCCAGGAATGGGAGGGGGAGGGGGAGGGGGGGGAGAGAGAGGCCGCATGTCACGAGGGCAGAAGTGATGCTGGAAAACCTGAGCTGTTTAGCAGGGCATGGCGGGCTGAGAGGCCCCGGGAGTCGGGAGCCGGGAGCCGCTAAAATGATGGCGAGAGCTGCAGAGTGGCTCCTGGCCTTCAAAGGCTTGTTAGACCATTAGAGAGACAAGGGCTGGGCTGAGCAGGCAGGCAGCCCCAGGCTGGCAGGCCGCAAAGGGCTTGGAGGGAGGACAATCTCATCCCGCCATCTTTCCCTTTGGTCTCTCTCGGTGTGGGAGGAGGGAGCGAAGGGAGTGGGGTGGGGGAAAGGTTTTCAAAGAAGTCCCAGGAGAAAAAAAGGCTGAAACACCAAGTCCTTGGATCTCAAATTGCCTCTCCAGAGAAGTCTCTCTTCGTGCTTTGTTAGGGTTTAGAGAAAAAATAAGCAGGGCAGAGGCTGGGCTGGGGTCTGGAGGGAGGGGCCAGAGGGCCCAGCTGTAAAGGGGAAGGGGAGCTGGGGCCCAGGCAGAGGACGGATGTCCAGGTGGCCAGAGATGTGGGTCACAGATAAAACACTTGGGGACCCGAGTTCACTTATTGCTGGGATGACTTTGGCGAGTATGAGCTTTTCTGAGCCTCAGATGTCTCCTCTTCCTCAGAGGCTGTGAGAAGTAACTAATATAATGGCTGTAACGGACAGAGCACGGTGCTTGGCAAACACTAGATGCTCGGTAAACACGGAGCTCAACGCGTCCCTTGTTATCTCCTTCTACCATCGACCACAAGGATGTCCTAGCATCTTCCATTTGAACAACCAAATGTGCAAGTTGTTGCTAGTGTGTCTTACAGACAGGTGAGCATGCATGTTTCTGCATGAGTGCATGCGTGTGCATCTGTGTGGTACTGTTTCCCCTGCTGTTGTGGGTTCAATGGACACAGTCCTATTTTTCAAGTGTCAAGCCGCCTGCAGGGCCACCCAATGCACCTGGGTCTGCAGGACTGGGTGCCTGGCCCAGATGATTCATGCTCAGAGCAGTGAGTTCGCCTCTCTAAGCCTGCTCATAGGGCCTGGGGTGTAAGAGCTGCTTCTCAGAGTCATACACACAGAGCAGGGTAAGGACGGGGGATTCAAGCTTGGGGGCCATGGCATATTCCCCGATGGTCATAAAGGGATCTGAGCTTTAGGGGAGGAGAGAGGAGCATGCATTAGCAGTAGATGAGTGGAGACGTGTGTGGCTCCCTAAACCTCCAACCTCGGGCCAGAGCTCTGGCCATGGCATTGCCCTTACCTGGCGATGACAAAGAGGACACAGCTGACACCCAGGTAGGCGAGCAGCACATACATCCAGATGTCAGGGGACAGGGGGTTGAGGAAGGAGAAGACACTGGGGTTGGTGCCGTTGGGCTTGCGATAGAGGATGCTGACACCGAGCGTCATGAAGGGCTTGGAGAAGTCAATGGCCTTCTCGCGCACATGGGTGATGGTCAGGGGGGCCACGGCCAGGTCCGCCTTCTGCAGTGAGAGAGAGAGAGACAGACAATGAACAACGCCTCTCACTGACAGGGGATAGAACACTCCTTGGAGTGGAGTCAGTTGCCTAAGTCCTGGATTACTTAACCACTCTTTAGTGTCAATGTTTGCGAACCCTTCTGCTGGGCCAGGCCATTCTCAGGGTGCTGGGGAGACAATGCTAAACTTAACCCTGTTCTCCGAGAGCTCATGACCTTGAGGAAAAGGACAGCGGCATAAACGTGCAGAGAATGGAGCCCTATCAAAGCAATAACCATGTGCTCTAGTCTGAAAACGGCGCTTTGTCAAATAAATACAGTTCATACCTAAAAACATTTAAAGATCACTCATGTTCCTTATTTGTGACTTTCAAACATCATGGAGAGGACACGAAATCCACAACAACCCTTGTCTAAATGTTTTCCTCTCCTATCCACTCTTTTTCTTTTGGTTAATTCTCACCCAAGGATATTTTATCCACTGATTTTTAGGCAGAGTGGAAGGGAGGGAGGGAGGAAGGGAAGGTTGAAGTTTTAGGGAGAGTGGAAGGAAGGGAGGGAGGGAGGGTTGAAGCGGGAGAGAGAGGGAAACATTGATGTGAAAGAGACACATTGATTGGTTCCCTCTGGCACATGCCCTGGCTGGGGCTGGGGATTGAACTTGCAATGCAGGTACATGCCTTAGATGGGTATTAAACCCACGACCCTTTGGTGTGAGGACTGATGCTCCAACCACTGAGC
Source organism: Myotis davidii (assembly GCF_000327345.1). Lineage (NCBI taxonomy): Eukaryota > Metazoa > Chordata > Mammalia > Chiroptera > Vespertilionidae > Myotis > Myotis davidii. The sequence continues at coordinate 2,105,371 of NW_006300377.1, read as the reverse complement.
ACCAATGGCCAAGGTTCCTGCCCACTTCTTGATCGCTTCACAACACTCTAGATATTCCATATATTCTAAAAGTCCCCCAAACCAGTTAGGCAAAAACAGGACCTTCTTTGGAGGGGGAAGGTAGGAAACAAAATAAACAGGCAAATCCAGAGCCCCCTTTAATTAGGGAGGGGAGGGATGAGAGCAGAGAAAGAAAGGAGGGGGGAGGGAGGGGAGGCTAGAAATGCTCAGATATTGATAAATCTTAGCCCATCACAATTTTATTGAAGGAAATAACTAAAGCTCTATTTTTTGGGTCTGAGCTTTTCCTAATTAAAAGTCTATAATCCTTTATTCCTTTCTGTCCAGCCTTACCCCACTGCTCTATTTCTAAATGAGGCCCCATTTAATTGCTTCCTGTTGACCACATCTATGCTTTGCACATACACTGTGCCTTGTCGAGAAGGCCCTCTCCTGCGGCCTTTTACCACTTTCCATATCCCTTTGCACATGCTCCCTCTTCCAAGAAGCCCTCCCTGATAGCCTCCAATTCTAAACTCCCACGAGTTTTGCTCTGTCCTGTGGTAAGATCCTAGCCTACTCAGTTTGAATAGCAGGATGTGTGGCCATGTGACTTTTTGTCTTATCTGCTTATTTACCTGTGAGTTTCTAAGCACAGTTGGGACTGTAGCTGATACACTTTTTCCACTTCTCAATTTTTAATCCCCATCTCAGCCTCTGTACTATTTGTTAATTAATAATGTTTCCCTCTGAGGGGTTACTCCTTAGGTCCCTGTGGATATTTACACATTAGAATGTGAACCAACTTATCACTTTCCTTCCTCTGATGGGGCAGGACAGAAAGGGAGGCTGGGGTCCTAAAGACCAGCACTAAAGACCCTTTTGCTAAGCTGACAGGAGGATACCTCTGAGACTCTGTCCCAAGGCAATGCCCCTAGGCAGCTAACCACTGGCTTGGTCCAGATTCATCCATCCATCCATCCATTATTTATCAGATCCACCAAGCATTGGGGAATACAGGCAGAGAGGGAAGTAGACACTAATCAAATTGTTTACTAAATGGCAGCTGTTAACAACTATCTCTGACTTCACTAATCCTAGAATAGAAACCAGGAACCAAGTTGAAATCAGACTGCAAAGAGGAGAGGACTAATATGGGTGGAACCCCAGCTTCTAAATGTTTCTGCGCATGTCCAAGTCTGGGGACGGTGGGAAACGCTTCATGATGTTGCTTACTCCAGTATTTCTCCTTCTAACAGCATCCTCACACCCAACTATTGACACTTGGAGCACAAGGATTCAATGAACCTCAGAACCTGGGAAAGCTAGGGAGGAGGAGCCTATTACAAAGGATTGCTTACACAGGACATTTCTTTTGTACATTTCTGAGTGTGTGGGCTAAGAACTTGCTTAGCTCTTAAGGCAGAGATAAGAAGAAACAGGCACCCCAGTTCCCTGGAGCCCTCTCAGTTGAGGAGCACAACAAAAGAGAGAGCTATCTGGGATGGTGCAGAGGGACTGATATGTATTTGCTCAAGACCTACTGTGCACCAGCCTGGCATGCAGAGGTGAGCAAGAGACCCAGCCCCTGCTCTTATGGAGCTTCTGGTAGAGGGAGACCCTTTTGGGGCATGAGGATAGGACTCTGAGTAGGGTGGGAATGGAGCCTGGCACCCTAGAGAGTCCCTTTTAATCTTGAAGTTCTAGGATCCTCTATAATGTTGGCATAACAGGGTTGAAGTGGGCTTTTGATTCTCAAAGTTGGCCTCCCCGAAACTTTTCCCTTCAAAACACAATGCTTTTGGGGAGGCTCTGTTATGAACCCAAAGTCATCACCATTGTTCAGAATGCATTTGGAACTGCTCTCTGGGACTGGCCCCTGGTGCTTGCAGTGGATTCTTGGGAAGAACTTGAAGGTCAATGGAGGCAAATGTTCCTTTGGCTTTTGGCGGCAAGTTGAATGAGAGCATTAGTTACTGGGGGGATCAAGGTGTTTGCAGCCAGGGCTTGTTCCATCGACTAGAAATTTTTCAGGATTGACAAGGAAGCCAATCATAGGGCCACAGGCCCTCTTTCTTCCTCAAGAACCAATCAGATTGTCCCCACCAGCCTTTCTCCTTTCTGCTATAATGGGGTTAAGGAGTGGGGACATCTTTGGTATTCTTTGCCTACAGCAGCAAGACAACTGGTCAACCTGACCTTCTTCATGGGGAATTCTAATGAGTGTTCTCCTTTTAGCTTCAAGAAGGCCGGTGTTCTCCACTTCAGTTTTGTTTAAGGCGAGAAACACTACATTTCACCATTTGTGCTTTTCCCCTGAAAAAGGCATTATTTTGTTCAAGTTCTCCTGAAAGAGCAGAGCAGATGTCAAGCCTTTGCCGTTTCAGTTCATTACGCAGAATGAAAGGCCCAATCTTGGCAGGTTCCTCCCACTCATGCACGTTTTCTTTGAGGATGATTCATAAAACCATAGGATGTCAGAGCTGGACAGGAGAACTTCGAGAATATCTACTCCAACCCCAAATTTTTTATGGAGGGGAAACTAAGGCTCAAAGAAGGTCCAAGGTCTTTGCTTTCATATTTATAGTAATCACATCCTTGAATAACCTTCAAACTCTGACTTTTCAACACATTCATTGGTCCTGAGGGTGATTTGTTGACCCCTCCTGCCCGTGTCTCTCTCACTTGACCATGTTCCTCTCTCAGAACACTTACTCTGGCTTAATAGTTGCATCTCTCCACATGTTCATGGATTATTATCTGTTTCCTCCACTAGAGTGTCACAATCTCTATTCCAAAGGTTAGGGCGTTTCTTATCTCCATTCCAGGGAGTAAAGATTATGTAGCTTAAGCATGATTGTTCATAGTTAAAGTGATTAATTACCCGCCTGGCCCTTAGTTAAGGGGTTTTATTCCCTCCCTAACTTCAGGGGGAAATCCCTACCTGGGGAAACAACCTTTCTCAGAGAGGTGACCTTGGTTAAAACACAGCGCCAAGAAGGTGAGCAAACATATTAAGAACAGTATGCCATATATGCCAGGTCTCTTGAAACAGCAAGGATGGACTGGCTCCCGGCACTGCTGTGTATTCACAGCACCTGGCATGAGACCTAACTTAATAAATTTATTGAATAAATGAATAACTTGATCAATGGGAACACTGGAGGTTTAGGAGCTTACTGCATGGTCTGCCACATGGCAGTTTTCGGGGGTGGGGACACTGAATCACAGGTGGTGTCTGCTGATGACCCACCAGCCAATCACCACACTTACCCATCAGCACTGTAGCCACTGACAACTTCGGAACAGCCCATATATATCTAAAGAGATGGGTACAGGTGCTAGAAAATTCCTAAGTGTTGACCGAGGGGTCATTGCCTGCGGTTAACACACAGACCTCCTGGATTCCTGATGGTGAGGAATGAAGCCTGTGTCTTTCCCAGGCCTCGGAGAATGGCTGATTCCTGAGTCCTGGCAGAAGGTCAGCATGTTCCATTGATTCAGTTACTCCCGCATCTCTAGTCACCGTCCAGGTCTGGTATGGCACGGGTGCTTGGAACAGACCTTCCTGCTGTGACTAACCTCACACAGGTGCAAGCTGACAGCATCTCACCTCCTGCCACCTGGGCCCTTCTTGTCCCCATGACTTCCCAGGGACACTGCTGTAGGGTCCCGATTGGCTCCCATGCCTCCATGCCAAGCCCAGAAATGCATGGGAGTCAGGAGTCAGTTAATAAGCCTGTTCCCCTCACTCCAAGAGATGGTCCTGAGACACATTTTGCAAGGCTTTTCTGGGGCGCAGACTTGTGGATCTAGCCATTAGTTGTACTCAGTGGCAATGGCTCAGTAATGTGTCCTCATATTGGCTTCCCCTCCCTCCTGCTCCACTTTCCTGCCTGTCACTCTCTGCCCACATCACACCCCGTTACTAAGCAGTGGCATCTGAGCCTATGCCTCCAGCTCTGCCCTCTAGGAGCCCAGGCTGAGACTTTGCTCCTCGAAGTTTTGTGGAATGAATGAAGGGACAGATGAGCCTCAGGAGTGTAAGCGTGGTCTGGGGGCTCTCTCTGACCTCAGTTTCCCTCCAATACCTCCTTCACCCCTGAAGCTCTATTGCTACCTTGCACCTTGTCTTTTCTTGAACTTGGTTGTCTGAACCTTCACCCCTGCCAGGCTCTTTTCAGGCCTTTCCCAGGCTGGTCTCTAGCAGCTGACAGTTCTTTGGTGAACCTCAATGCGGCCAAGGCCTTCCTGAATTCCTCACCTGCTTACTGGTCATCCTCAGGCAGATCCTCAGCTTCTCCAGAGCTCTGATCAATCTGGCTGCCAATAAGAGTCCACCTTTGCAGTCCATCCATATTCCCTACCCTCAAATGCCCTGTCCCATTCAGGATTCTGACCTGCCCCAGGTGAGCTCCCAGCATGCCTTGCTTCAAAGTGCATTGCCCCAGCCTGAAGGAGGAGGCTTGGCAGAGCCTTTCCTGGCCACACAAACAGGGGTTTGAGAACCCTTCCAACACCAATGCATGCGGGCCAGGACTTGGATCCGGTTCCTGGTTTCAAGGTAGAAGACATAATAATGGGTGATGGGGTCGTGTCCTGACACCAGTGATGATGATGATGATGATGATGATGATGAGAGAGAGAGAGGGAGAGAGAGAGATGGAGTGATGGATGGGGTGATCGCATTTGTTGATCCCAGAGTTGGAGGTGGTTTGGGGGAAGGCGAGTGTGTTTGGGGGCACTCTCCAGGTGCCCCATCTTCCTCCACAACCCTGGCTCCTGGGAGGCCATGTGGCATGGGGCAGAGGTGAGCAGGGTGTCAGGGAAGGACTTCTTAAGTCCTGCTGGTCGGAGGCTCCACCCAGGGCCTCGGAATGGGCCTCTGGGGCAGATCCTTGCAAAGTTAGCATTCATCATTTTTACGTCTACGATCAGATCCCTAATAAGAAAGTAATAATATTGCCGAGCCTTTACCACGTTTTCTATGAGCTACTGAGAAGACTAATTATCTGACGACACTAATAAATGGTTATGGTGATATTAAAATTGGCACCAAGCTAGGATTAATGGACTCATCAGTTGTAGGGACTCTGGTTTAACAAGGTCACCTGCATGTCCCATCAGAGCCTATGGCCTCTATGGAGACGGGGCTGCCCGGGGGCCATGGATGAGGCCTCCTTCTTTCTCCAGCCAAGGGTCAACTTGGGAAGGTCTGGCTGCTGCGGGATTTTCTGACCCACCCGCTTGCAAACAGCTCTTCAGAGCTCTCTGACTGCTGGAGATTGTGGTGACAAGACCGGCCTCTGCCCTGCTCGCTTCCGCATGTGGCTTCCCCTCCATGTGATCTGACTTCCTCCCCTGCCCAGCTCACCTCTGCAAACAGCAGGCTCGGAACCAGTGGAAGCCCCCCACTCCGCAGCCCTGCTCACAAGTGTATGGGGCTCCACAATGGAGATGCCTCTGGGCCCTGCTGACTAATTTCCATAATAATTAGTTATTACTAACAAAGGTGACAACACCACACCCTTCCGTTTAGACTGAATTCCACAACCCGGGAGCTGCTTCCCTGGCAGTTGTCTCTGAGGAGCAGCACAACCAGCTGGGAAGAAGGCAGGGCAGGTAAGGTTACTCTCAGTGAGTTAGGTCATGAGCTCAGGGAGATCATGGGACTTCCTGAAGCCCCCTCCCCAGCCTCAGTAAAAAAAAAAATAAAAAAAATAAGAGCAAGTACTGACACAGTGCCAACTATGTGTGAACTTGGTCCTCACAGCAGCCTTCTGGCGGGAGGTTCTATTATTATCACTCCCATTGTACAGAGGAGGAAACTGAGGCACAGAGAGGTTAAGGAACTTGTCCAGGAACACACAGCTAATAAGTGGCAGAGTGGGAATCAAGCCCAGTGGAGTTCATGTTCTCTACCATTAGCCTCTCCCATCAGGCCTTCCCTGGGGGTTACTTCCTGGGGCCCAGGAAATGGTCACGCTCTGCCAGAGCCTTCTTGCTCTGAGCTCCAGCCCCAACCCACATCCTCCCGCCCTGCTCCAACCTCCAAGGTCCCCATGTGGCAGCCCCTCCAACAGGTGCAGGAAGACTAATGAGGCCCTGTTGCTGCCTGCCCTGCCCTGAGAGGCACAGTGAGAAGAATCCCTTTGGCTGGTACTTTTCACGTTGCAAAGACCAACTGCATGAGCCTCTCTCTGCCCCGGCTCTCTGCAGAGGTCAGAGCACAGGGCTTCGGAGGTGGAGGGCCTCCAAAGACGGGTTACTGTGGGGCCTTCACCTCCCTCTGCCTCAGCTTCCCGGTCTGTACCAGGGATGGTGGCAACAGTCCCTACCTCACTGCCATGTCAGGATAAAGGAGAGAAGGAACACAAGGGGTTTAGTACAGGTCAGGTTCTTGCCTTCCTTAGCAGGCCTTTGATCGAGAACGCTTCTGGAGAGTGGAGGGCCCTGAGCTGGAAGGCAGGTGATGTATGTGCCAGGTGAGCCTGTATAAGTGGTGCCTCATTTATTGCCGCAACAACTGTAGGAGCTACGGTAGTTACTGATTACTCCCTTTAGGAAGTGAACAAATTGAGGCTCAGTGATGTTGATGAACTTACCTGTTGCTCATCTATCAACTGGTAAAGCCAGGACTTGAACCTTGGCCCAGAGGTCCACAGCCTGGGCTCCTAACCATGGCGATGTGTGTGCTGAGGGCTGGCTGTGGGCAGGCCCTGCACCTAGTACTTCATGCCCTGTATCAACAATTCTATGAGGAGGGAGGATTACACCTATTGACAGAGAAGGAAGCCACTGGAGAAGTCCAGTGACATTCCTGTTTATATAGCCAACGAATGAAGAAACGGGATTTGAACTGAGGGCCTCCTGACTCCCCTGACTGTGGTGCCCCTAAACTGTATTTTCTTCATCTTCCCCCCAGTGTCCCACAAACCCAGTGCCCTCCCACCACCTGCTCACTCCTCTCTCAAAAGTTCCGTCTGTTGCTGCTGCTCCTTGTTCCCCTGGGTCCTCTCCCATCTCAGACTGAGTATGAATCTGACTCCTTGGTACCTCCCAGCTGAGCCTTGCTCATCCCTTCATCCCAGTCCTTGGCTTCCTGGACCACCCGTCTGCCCACTGGACCCAAAGTCACTCAGGACAGTGAAGGATCTGTCTCGGCATCCAGGGTTTGGGGAGGTGCTCTGCATGCCAGCTCACCCACATGGCTGGGACATCCTTTGGTAGCTCTTAAAGGAACAGAAGGCAGCTCATCAAAGACTCTGGTGGGAATGGCTCTGAGTGGGATGGGCTGGTGTGTGTGTGCTTACATGGAGGGGAGTATCTGGGAGTTGGGAGCATGAACAAGGCAGGCCAGAGGGAGTTCCTCACTCCTCCCTCCCCACAGCCTGTGACTCCATCTCTCCTGCCCCCAGGGCCCTCGTCTGCCAGATGCCCCACCCTGATGTGCCAACGGGACTTGGCCAAGCCTTCCAGGGGTCCTCAGCCCCACTTACATGGTCAATGAGCTCCTTGATCATGCCGTTCCACTGGCCCTTGTCGTCCTGCGCCCCGTACTTGCCGTCCTCCACCAGCCGGATCTCGTAGGAGAAGCCCAGGATGTGGGCCAGTTCCTTGAGCAGGTCAATGCAGTAGCCCTCGAACCGGTCATTCCCAAACAGGGTCCTGTCAGACTTCCGGAACATGACAAAGGGCTCCTCCTGCAGGGCAGACAGGAGAGGAGCTGAGGAAGGCTGAGTGGGTTGGGGGAGGCCGGCTGCTGGGGCTGGAGAGCTTGGGCTGAAACCTCTGCTCCTGTGTTTTAACAGATTCCTCTGGGCGGCTTAGATGGAGGCCTGCTAAGTCAGGGAGGAAAAGGACATTTCCTGAGAGCCGATGTTGTGCCTTCCGGATGGCCACCTACGGGTATCCCTGGCAAGACGAGGGGGCTCAGGTGGTATTTACTGATTAACTGTCCAATGGTTGCAGAGCTAGGAAGCAGTGGACTAGGTATTTGAACTCCAAACTGTCTGGTTGTGGGTCACACGCTCTGTCTCCCACAACACAGGCCAGTGGTTCCGAGTGTGGTCCCTAGACCAGCAGCATCACCATCACCTGGGAGCTTCTCAGAATTACACATTCACAGGCCCCACCCAGACCACTGACCCAGACACTCGGGGCGGGGCCGGGGCTGGCGACCTATGTTGTAAGAAGCCCTCTGGGGATTCTGACGCTGGCTCAAGTGTGCACACTGCTGTCATCAGGCATCTCCCCTGCTGTCTCTCCCAGCTCCCATTTAAAAGATTAGATCTACATGCTCCCTGATACCGCTCTCTTTCCAAGGATCTCAGTCCCCAGAGTCCGGGTCTGCCAGGTGAGTGACTCCTGATAACCGCGATAGCTTGCATTTGTTTGTTGACGTGTGGGGCACTCGTAAATCAACAAATGAGATAGTGTTGGTGGAGGGCCTAGGAGGGGGCCCAGCAGAGCAGGAGGCTCAAAAGGCAGTAGCTGATATTGCCTCATTTAACCTTGATTTCAACCTTTTGGAGTCGGTACTCACAATCCTGTTTTATAGGTGCAGAAGGTGAATTCACTAGGATGAGTGATAGGTGAGCTCAGCCGTCCTCTAGAGAGAGGACCTGAACTCAGGTTGGTGCAACCGCAGAGCCTGAGCTCTTAGCCACCGCATCGTGTCAGAGGCCCTGAGTCCCAAGGGGTCTCTCCCCGGAGGGCAGGGGTCCTCGGAAGGTAGCTATGGGGCCAGAGCACAGGTGACAAGCTGTCCCATGTCAGGCTCCCTCCCTCCCTGGTGATGGGGAGTCAGTGAAGGGCTTTGAACAGGGCATGGCTCTGGTTTCTCACTTAGAAACAACCCCTTGGCAGCCCTGCCAAGAATAACAGGGAGAAGAGGCAGGGAAAATAGTGGGAAGTAGCTATTGACCTCATCCAGTCTGAGAGACACAGAGTGAGGAACTGTGGGATCTGACGTGTCGGAATCCAGGACCATACAGTGTCCCAGAGTCCAGTCTTCCATGCAAGTTTGTTTCTGCTGGTCCCACCTGCCCAGCTTCACTTACACATCTCCATCCGGAGTCTGTGGTGAATAAGCTGAACGCTTAGCAAACTCAACATGTCTCAATCTTCCTCCTGTACATACACCACGCACTAATTTCAACTCTTTCTCAGGCTGTTTGATTTAAGCCTCACAATCTTACAAGGTAGATGACAGTGTCCGCATTTGATAGATAAGGAAACTGAGGCCCAGAGAAGGTCAATAAGTTGCCCAAGGTTGCCCAGGAGTTGAACTGCAGTCTGATGGGATTCCGTTCCAATCTTCCAGCTTCTTTCTAAGCCTTAACCTTCTCCAAAGCCATCTCGGCACCCCCAAATGTCGGAGTGCCCCAAACCTTCAGCTGATGGGTGATATTCCTCACTAGCCCACTAGCTGAAAGAATGCATTTGTATTGAAAAAACTTATGAACACAAGCCCACAAGAAGGGCACACACGTGATATGCAGGTATCTCATTATTCTCTCAACTGGTGTGGCCATGCCTCTGACATGTGGGCCTCTGGAGTGGGGTCAGCAATGAAAGGCTCAGGCAAAGACCCTCATCGGAGGCCCTTGGGTGCAGAAACCCACCAGCAACCTCTTGCCAGGCTCCGCTGTTACAGGTGGGCTTGATCCTCTGGCCTGGGTTCCCGGCCACACTGCCTTTCAAACCCCACCCCACCCCGTGACTGATTTACTCTAGATTTCAAGAGTCCTTTGGGATGCTTCAGAGAAAGAGCTGGGGAGTGTCTGAGTCCCCAAGAGGTTCCTGTCTCTCCAGGGATTCTGAGAAAACTACTTCTCAGTCTAATCCGGTGGAAGCTGGGTCCTTTGGCGAGGCGCCACGCTCAACCTCGGTGCTGTCTGTCTCCACACTCCAACGAAGTGGGCAGACCACAAGATTGGAGAACGAAATCCAGGGGTGTGGAGAAGGTGCAGGTACGGGAGACGGTGCTGGGGCTACCTGGAGGAAAGGCGACGTTGGCTAGTGCACACGTCACCTTTTGTGCTAATCAGTCTCAGGGAAGGTGCTGTCTGGAACCCTGGCATGGGGGTGGGGCCGGTTTCAGGCCCAACTTATCCTTCTGGTCAGATGCTCTTGCGCAGTGAACAAACTGGCCCACGTACCTGGTGGCCCTACTGTTGGCCCCAGAAAACAACTGAAGAGAAAGTGCCATTTTTCCCAGGGGGTCACCAACCACACTAGATTCCCAGGCACTATGCACCTCCTTCTGTAAAATGGGGATAACAGTAGAACCTACTGTATCAGGTTGTAATGAGGATTAAAGGAGTCAAACTATGAAAAGCACTTAGGACAGTGCCTGGCAAATGGAAGCTGCCATTATTATTTTTATCTATAATAATAAAAGCATAATATGCTAATGAACCAAGCAGCCGAACGTCCTTCTGGACGACCTTCCAGATGAAGCCAGGGCTGCGAGGGCCAAGGCAAGCCTCCGAGGCTGTGAGAGTCAAGCCCCCTGCACAAGTTTCGTGCATCTGGCCTCTAGTTGTTAATATAATTATTACCTTCTGTCTGTGTACTGGGTGGCCGGTTACCACAGTGACCTTTCTAGCCTAGAGAGCATGCCCAATGTCACCGAAAGTTAAAAATCATAGCTGGCAGCGGAAATCCATTTTGGGAAAGGCCCCAGGTAGCTCACTTCCTGACCCTCTCTCCACGCCTGCCCCTCCCTGCCCTATCCTCTAAAATTAGCACTTCATTTGTGAAGCCACCACAGCCCCCAATCTATATATCTCCATATAAATACGCTGCCTTCGGAGCAGCTGTAAAATGCCATTAATTTTGGGAAGTGCTTTGCGGATGGCATACATATTTAACAGCCAAAGCCCAGAGCATTAAAATGGTGCTCGCCTTGGTAATGTGTCTCTAGACCTCAACATTTCCTAGGGGGTAATTCTGAACTCCGCCAACTACTTATTCATGGACTATTTCACAATTTATTACTGCAAATGTCCAGACAGCCAATTCACAAGCTCTCTGGGCTGCTAATCGATTGCTCGGTGAAGGTGCCCTCAATTTCATAACTTCACGCTCTCCTATTGCTTTGGGAGCACGGCTAAAGGAGCAGGGGTAATATTTCTCTTCAACAAGTCACAGGAAACGGAGGTCCAGAAAAGTAACCTTTCTGACTTTTCGTTGCCAGGGCTCTTAGTCTAGTTTGTCTCCGATCACTTATACCGACGTGAGAGTCGGGCCCCGTGCTAAGCTTCTCCCTGAGACAGGACCTGTGGCGTTAGAAAGGGGCCTTTGGGGGAGGATCCAGGGGTCATCTGCCTAACAACTATGTTCCCACTCTCCTTTCTGACTTAGGTGCTATCCACACACATGTACATACACTATCCACACAGAATGTGCACAGATGTGCACACCATGCCACTGGCACAAACATGCCACATTCTCAAATATTCTGTCTGTCTAGCCCTGCTCGGACAAAGAAGCCAAGGACCCTGGACCCAAGGCCTTGGTTCTGCCTGTTAAAACCAGGACAGAGTACTGGGTGTCCTGCCCTCGCTGCAGGGGGCAGCCTGGAGTGGTCCCTGGCCTGGGATGGTTCTCCCAGCCCACATCCCGGCCTTCCTTCTCTCCAGTTGCTGGAGACCACAGTCCGCCTGCCTGGCCACTGAGTCTATGTGGGTCATGATGTGCACACGGCACACATACACCCGTAACCAGACACCCATATCCAGACACCCGTGCATACGGTCCCATACCCACACACGTGCTGATGTGCATACTGACATGACTGCTCACTTCAGCAGCCAAAAGAACACTGAACCTTCAAAAGCAGGGCCCCGGGAATGAGTTGGGCGTGTTTTCGCAGTGTGTGAGCTGAGGTTTGGGTGGATGAATTTTTCATGAATTCATGGAAGAGCTGAACCAGGACAGAGGCAGCGGCTGGGCAGGGAGCGGGCGGGAGGGCAGGCTTCCAGGCTCCTGCTGCAGCCGCTTTGGCCTCAGGAATGAGGAAGGCTGCCTGCAGCAAGGAGGGGCCAGAGAGGGTGGGGTCAGGGCTCTGCCCATCTGTGTCCAGGCTAAGGTGTCCCTAGCAACTAACCCTGGGCTCTCGGATAGGGAGAAGGTAGCACACACAGAGATGCTTCCTTCAGCCACATCAAGATTCTAGAGGTCTCAGGGCCAGCTCTGTTCATGAGGGGCAAACAGTCGGATCTTCCTGTACTCTTGCGTTTACCTGCCTGTCACTCAAAGCATTGTTGCCCTGGCAACACACTTCCAGAAGGGCAGGGGCCCAGTGCTCTCAGCGGGTGATGCTGGCCCTGTTTTCAGGCTGCCAAAGCACAGGGCTGGGTTTTCAGCCAGAGCAGCTAGGGCTGGGCCTCTGCCCACACCTGGCACAGCTGCCCCAAAGAGCTCAAGCCCGGGGCACTCCAGGTCGGGGACATGTGAGCCACACTGAGACTTTCTGGAAGGTCTGGGCCAGCTCTAGGTCTTCGGACTAGTCTTTGTGTGGGAGTGGGCATCTCAGTCTCTTGGAAGACTCCGAGGAAGGACATCTGGGTCAGCAGACATGTGAGCGGTCAAGGCCACGGGGCCAGGGCTAGGGAATAATCGTGGTGTCAGGGCCAGGAGCTCAGATGTTGGCCAAGGCAGGGGATGAGGTGGTGGCTGGGACCTGGAGTTTTACCTCTAGGTAGGAGATTAGAGCTATGAGACTAAAGCTATGAGGACCTCGCCTTCTGGGGCCAGTCAGGAAACAACTAGATAAGAGGCATCCACATGTAAACAATAGAGAGTGGTGGGGTCTATGGAGAGCCAGGGAATGCCCACCGGGTCTGGAAGGCATTCAAGTGCAAGTTCAAAGTTTATAATGCACCCTGTGCTAGAGATAACCTCTGTGACTGTGGTCAGGGGTCAGTCTGCAGTGAGGCTCAGGGACAGAAGCAGAGGTTTTCTCTAGAACTGTCATTCTGCCCGTCATAAAGCCCTGTGGAATACTGTATTAAGCCTGTGCCTCCTGGGGACTGGATTTGTACTCAATAATAATATGAATTAAGAACAACAGCAGCTATCACTTAGTGCACACTCTGTGCCATTTGTACTTAATAATCATTATTCCTCTCATCTCTAGGAAGTAGGTACAATCATTACCACCACTCTTTTCCATTTGGGAAACTGAGGCACAGGATGGTTAAATGATTTTCCAGGTCACAGAGCTTGTGAACAGTCAAGCCAGGACTCAAACCCACAGTTCTGGGCTCTTAACCATCATCACACAGTCTTGGCCCTATCCTGCTCACACTGCTTGTCCCAAAGGGCTGGGGGGCTCATGTTGGCCTGGATGAGTGGCAGTGGGACCGATGGAGCTGTGTCCAGGCTGTGGGCCAAGAGGGGTTTCTCTCCTTCCTTGTCCCTGGGAGCCTGGGAGCCAGTGGATGCTGCAAGCGGGAGGGGCCTCTGGTGAGCCGCTGAGTACAAGTAGGTCTGCAGCTTTGCAAGAAGCTTCGAGTACTGACCAAGAAACTTCGGGAAGAACGGGGACATCTGCTGGATTTGGTCTCTGCTAGGGTAGAAAAATCTCTCGTCACCTTGCCAAAGGGACTTCTGCCCTTGAAACCAGGCTGCTGCCACTTTAATAAGAGAACCCTGTGTCTTTCAAGGTGGGTCTTGCATCATTTGGTGTATTATCTGTAGCGCCCCTCAGCTTGCTAGAATATTGTTTTGAGCCTGAGTCATCTTAGCTCATTTATCACCTCTCCTAATTTCTCAAAGCAATACTAGTTTCACCTTTTTTAATCTTGTCGTGTGAAAAGAGCCTTATTTATTGATAGCTCACGTTCCATGCAGCTCTGCTTTTAATCTTTTACCACTTTCTTATTATTTCATTTTTACCCTTTTATATTTTAGCTTTGTCACACTTTTATCCTTTTGCTTCCTGACATTCGGGATTTACATTTCTTACCATGTCTAGCTGGAGTGTTAATTATTTATTTCCCCTTTTCATCTTCCTTGATAGCGTTCCTTTTCATTTTTCTCTTTACTATTTTCCTTTTAACCTTTTTATTTTGTTCTCTTTCCAATCTCCTTTTATTTTTTATATTTTTATCCACATCAGTATTCCTTTAATTGCTCATCAGTTTTCACTCTAATCTCTTTGCTCTTTTTAATCTTTTAGAGTTTTGTGTATTTTTTCTTTTTAACAAAATTTCCCCTGTTCCTAATGAGACCTTGGGACTTACTGGTTTTAAAGTCTAATTTTTACATATTTTTTAGTTAACAAGAAGTCGATCAGTAAAGGCAGGCAGCCAGGAAATACAGGTGTCAGAAGAAGATGCCAGGGGGGCCTCACCCCAAATTGGTGGGAGTAGGTGTCTCCCCAGTCCTCTCGTTCTGGCTCAGTGGCCTGTCCAGAACCCCTGTTAGGTCCCTGTCACCTTAACATGGATCCTCTCAGTCATAACCCCGGAGACCGGGACTGAGACCCACAGGCCGCAATTGCTCCCTAGAAGCCGATGGTACCCCTGGTGTCTGCTGCTCACTGGGCCTCCTGGGAGGATGGGGTTTACATCCTTTCCCGCTCTGTGGTACACACCACCCAGCTACCAAGCACATTGCAGGTGAATCCCACCAGAGGGAGGACATAGCACCATCCAGTGGGGCTGAGCTGCCTCTGATGGGAGGTGGGTGTGGCCAGCCTGCACAAGCACTGTGGAAGGACCAGTATGGAGTGCAGCCTTACTGTATCTATGCACTCTAAACAGAGCACTTTTATTGGTTTGTTTTATAGAGAATGATCTTACCACATGGCCCTTGTAAACATCTGGCTTTATTATAAAGAGAAGCTGACCAGAGCGAGAATTGTCCTCAAAGGCTCTTTGGTCAGAATCCACCAGGCTGTGCCTGGGCTGCCTCCCCCCACCATGGCCCGGTGTGGGCCCCCAGAGCAGTTCTGTGTCCTGAGAGGGTGGGTCCTGAGCCTCTGGTCACGCTAGAGGCTGAGCTCCAGAGTACAGAGACCCCAGCAGATGCCCAAAGCCACTCCTTGGGTTGAAATGATCAGAAGGTGGCACTATTCAGTCTGGGAATGGAGGGAGGACGGCAGGTAGAGTGACTGTTGCCAAGAGCAATAGGGCAGGGGAGACCAGTGGGAGGGCCTTTGCTCAGGGGACTGAGGTGGAAGAGGTAGACCCGAGTCCTGGTTCAGACATCAGGTCAACTTCCTTTCTTCCACTCCTTCTACTCAGACTTCAGGGCTCAGGGAGTGGGTGGGTGAGATGTAAACACACAGGCCTCTGCAGGCCTGGCCACCAGGTCTCAGGCAGGCTTGAGGGCCAAGTGCTCTGGCTTTGGGAGGAGGCCTCTGGCCTGTGGCCCTGAGCAGGGCTGCTGTGTTCCAACCACCCACAGAGGGCTGTTTCGAGCAACCCTGAATGTGTCCACTTTCTAGTAACCCTCCCATTTCCCAGCCCCCCAGCAGCTTCATAGGAGATGCCTTGTCGATGCTGGGTGGGCGATGGAGGGGTCTCTCCAGCCCCGATGGCCAGCCCACCCCCAGGCCAGACAGTCCCTCCTGAAGGGCTGCAAGCTCTTACCAGCACTGTGGTGACGACGAGTGACCGATTTGTCAGAGAGTCGGTGACATTAGGACCTCGGCCTTTGGGGACCTCTGTGATATTGAGTCCCTCGGTAGGACTCCACACCCCAACCTGGATGGACAGACAGACAGAGAACAGGGTGCTGAGTCCTCATTTTCTCCATCCTGTTCCCACATCAACAAGCCCATCATCCTGATCCCATTCTTCATGGCCATGGCTAACATGTTTGAAACTAACCTTTCTGACTGCCTGCTGCCTCTCTCATCCCAGGAGCAGGTCCCTCAGTGGGTGAGTCTCCTGAATTCTCTCACATCCCCTTGGTGGCAAACCCTTAACAGCTGAAGGGGAGATGCAGAGGGAGAGGTGGACACAGAGGGAACTCAGTGGGAACCATCCTGGGTGGAACAGATGCCATGAGGAAGTCAGGGTCAAGGTCAGACCCTCCCCTGGGACAGTTACTCGGAGCCTGGTGGGCCTCCCTGGAAGACCCAGGCAGCCAGCTGCTCTCTCACTGGGTCTCAGCCCCGGCGGCAGCTCCAGAGCCCAGGACAGGACCCGGAGCGAGGGAGGGAGATGTTCATAGTACCTGTGGAACAAGTGCAGGGACAATGACATGGGTCACATACAGGACGGCAGGCTGGGCAGGAGACTGGTCTTGGTAGCTGTTTGGGGGATGCCAGAACAGAGTGTGTGACCCTCACTGGGGGCCTTAGATGCTGCAGGGATTTGTGGTTTTATTTCCAAAATTGGCAGATACCCTGGGCAAGGCAGCTTAATCTCTGTCCACACAGTGCCCTTGTTGCTATCAGGCCTGAGCCCGAGGGAGGCAAGGGAAGATCAAGTTTGCAAATCATTCTAAAGCCCAGGGCCTCTTAAAGGTCCTTTTGGATCCAACTCTGCCCTGCCCTGCCCCAATCTCAGCTCTTCTCTCTCAAGGGCGATTTCAGCACGTCCACCCTGTCCTTGGCCCAGCTGGGGGTTCCTCAGAAACTTAATCAATTAAACAGAGAAGCTGAGTGCAAACATCCCATTAAGAGAGCTGTGCCAGGAAGATAGCAGCGAGATGCGTAATTATGCTCGGGTAATTCTGCCTTAATCCTCCCAAAGCCACTGGCTGGAGCTGGCTGGATCAGCTATGACCCAGCTTAGCACACAGAAGTGACGGTATGGGAGGCAGAGTGGCTGTGTTGGGGGCTCAGTGCCTTCTCCAGGCAGGATCTGTCTTCGCAGACCCCCCAGGGCAAGAGGAGAGGAGACAAGGAGACAGCCTGGAAGATGCTCTTCTCTCCAGTGGCCCGAACCCAGCATGAGGGGCCCTAGCAGCATGCCTGGGTGCAGGGGCTGCTCAACAAACATCTGTCTAGAGGCCAAACAGCAGGAATCTGTGCCCTAGGAAGCATCTATTGAGCTCCAACGGCATGCCCTGCTAGACACCAGCTGCCACGGGGATGTGAGACAGTAAGGCCTGGGGGGTGTGGGGGCGTGGAGGACCCAGCCTGCAGGGGCCTTTGCCCGGAGTCTGAGATCAGGAGCCTCTGCGGGTCCACCTCAGTCCAGGTGCAGCAGAGAGTGCTTCTCCAGTGTCAGCTGTGGCCAACTTGTGCCAGTTGCGGGTAGAAGGACGCTGTGGTGGGCCCATTGGGAAAGGGGGTTTTGATGACCAGTTACTGATGCCAGCCGCTGGCACAGGAGCGAGAAGTGGGGCATGCATGCCATCCTTAGAATTTCAGGCTATCCTCAGAGATGGATGGCTGAGAGAGCAAAGATGACATGGCTGCTTGGATGGATCCTATATTGCAATAGTGCTGCCCGAGGAGGAAGGGAGCTCCCCAGCACAGCAGAGTTTGAATAGAAGCGGGAAGACTGCTGAATGGGAGCTCATATGCTCTGTATGATCAACTGGCCTCGAAGATGTGAGGAGCAGAGGCCACAGCCCGTCCTCAGGGACAGATGCTACATTCGGCATGAGAGAGTCGCGGAGTTCTGGTGACGTTTCCCTGGCTACCTCTCCCCAGTACAGTGACCCCGTGAATGTGTGGGAAACTCTGGAGTGAATGGAGTAAACCTTGGCCACAAGGTACAACCCAGGAGTCAGAGGCCACTCCTGCCACCAGGACTGTGGATGGCAGGGGTGAAGGCCAGAGGTGCAGGGGGGAGGGGATGTGACTGGACCATGGGAGTGCTGTTGGGGACAGTGGAGACCAGGCCTACAGAGGAAGCCTGGGGCATTTCAAAAACCTTAGAGGCTGGGAGAGGGGCGGAGCTTACTGACTCAGGACTGGGGAGCATGGGCAGGTTCAGAGCAGGGCAGAGCTGTGTGTTGGGAAGCGTCACCTGTGTGTACACTTGAATGGCTGGAGGGCTCAGGAGGGAGGTGGAAAGAAAGCCAGTCGGAGGGTCAGAATAATCTGAGGAAGAGGCCTGACCCAGGGCTGGCAGGGAGATGAGGAATCAGGGACTCCTGCAGGCCCACAGGCACCAGAGCTGGCCCTGACTTCCAGGCTTCTGCTCCTGCATTTTACACACCCCACTGCCAGGGTTGGAGAGGTGCCCTGGGGCTACCAGGGACCAGCCTGCAGTAGGATGAGAGTGTGGCTGAGCTCCGGGCCCGAGGTCCAGGGAACACTGAGAATCAGGGGCTAATGTTAGATCCCACTTCGCAGTCCCGCAGCCTGATGTCAGAACGTGCTGAAGATTCCCAGCATCAGAACTGGCCCCTTTGCAGACATTTCTACGGCAATCAGCTGGGAGTCCCCAGGCCCTGGCGGGCCTGCCTTTCTTGTCCAAACTCCCTGGAATCATACTGGCCTCAGAAACCTAGGGCAGTCCAGAAACCACATGCTTCAACCCCTCTGCAAGAGTAGGAGTCACCTCCAGTGTCCCAGACAAGCAATTGCTTTGCTTAAATTTTGCTTAAATGCCTCCAGTGACAGTGAGCTCACTACTCCCCAGGCAGGCACCTGTGGTCCTTAGAAAGTTTCCCTTACCCAAGGCTATGTCTGTCCCTCTGCCCCACACAGCCCTGCAGAGACTTAGAGTCAGAGTGTCTGCCCCACGAGCCTTCTATCCCTTTTCTACGTTAAACATCCCTGATGGCCCTTGCTCTCTTGCTCCAATGGTTTGGGTATCTGCCGTGGCCAGGCCACTGGGTTCTGCATCCCTCATGTGACCAAGGCTTCGTGTTCTCTGAAGGGCCAAGGCACAGGCCACCCCGGGTCCTGTTCAACCCTAAAGTGGCGGCTCTGATGGGCCTCGCCCCTCCCGCTCTGGCGCCCCACGCACCTTCTCCAGGCCGTCCTCCTTCAGACTGATGATGTCCAGATCGAAATCGGTCCGTAAGCCACTGGTTTTGTTGAAAACAATCCGTCCAGTTAATCCTTCCCATTGAGCCTGCCGGAGAGGAGAGGGCAGAGCGGCAATTCCTCGGGCTCATAAATCATCATTCGGTACAACTGTACAATGCTTCATTTTAATTACTCCTTGCACTGATACTGTTCCCCCAAGACCATGATTAATTAATAATCACCTCCATCATTGCTCGGGCTGTGGTGCGAGCCAGCGATTTCCATAAATTCTATTATGCTCTTTAGCCAGCTTTACATTTGCACCTTCCCGTGTACAACATCGATCTCAGGCGCGCTCACAGGAGCCCCCGCCTCGAAGCCACGAGAAGGGGAAGCCCGTGTCAGATCCCCGGGGAGGGGCGGGGAGGCAGGTGGGCAGGGCAGGCGAGACCTGCTGAGAGGCAGAGAGGCCAAGGGCCAAGTCGGCTGGGAGACCAGACTCTTGTAGTGGCCTCCAGAGAGCCAGGGAGACGGAGAAGGTCACTCCAGCCACCCCAGCCCCCACCCTGTGGCATCAGAATGCTAGAGTCAAGCACAACTGGCTGTGTGACCCTGGGCCTTTCATTGCAATCTCGGCCTCAGTTTCTTCATCTATAAAAGGGAACTAACAATAGCAGCCACCTCACCAAAGTGCAATGAGGGTGAAATGAGTGAGTCCCATAAAATATGTGAAACGGTGTCCGGCACAACCTGAGGCCTGAATGAAATGGTAGTTTTTCATGAGCATCATTCACACAGAAGCAGACAGCGGTTCTGAGCAGGTTCAGGACCCGAACTGAGACGAGCGTCATCTTCTAGACCAGAGGTGGGCAAACCACCTGCCCGATACCTCTTTTGAAAACAGTTTCTTAGCTCACGGCCTCGCACATGTGTTCACCGATATGTATAGTCGTTGGCTGCTTTTTTGCTACACCTTCGGAGCTGGATAGTTGCTACAGAGACCATCTGGCCTGCAAAGCCTTAAATATTTACTATCTGGCCCTTCGCAGGGAACGTGTGGGCCCCGAGAGTTAGCTCCGCGCGGCGCTCCGCACTGTGCACGCCACGCCACCTCCACAGCAATCCTGGGGGTGATGAGCCTGCTTTACAGATGAGGAGGCAGCCCCACAGGGGCCCCAAGCTCAGAGTGGAGAAGAGGGTGAGCCAAGCTGGAGGCAGGGTCCCAGGCCCCCCTGCCTCAGGCGGAGGGGTTTCCTCCTCTCCCTCCTCCTTGGGGTTAGGACGCAGCGGGCACACAGGTAAAAGCTGGGATGTGTGGCTTTCTGTGTCTGGGGAACAACAAGTCCATACGCCCTGGAGTCCTGGGGAACAAAGGTGAGCTGGGATTTCAGGGAGAGAGGAACCCACAGCGGCTGCCTCGCCCCGAGGGCCCAGAGCATGGACGGGAGCGGAGGTCTGACTATGAGTCCTTGCTTGGCTACACTGAGCTCGTCACTGCACACTAGGGCCAGGGTCCCTTACAGGTTCCGAGAGAGGCCCAGCCTCTCCCCAGCTGAATGGCTGCTGAAACCCTGCTTACACTCACACTTGGACGCACAAATTCACGGGTTCACAGATGCCTATCTGTTGATCTGAAAGGAAAACTCTTGGGCATCCATAGGCCCCCGAGCAGCTCGAAGGCACTAGAAAGTCATCCTGATGAGCACCCAGCAGGCAAATGGGTACATTAGCCGGAGCCCTGGGGCTCCCAGAGTCTGTCAAACAAGAGGTTAGAATGTGGGCTTTGCGCTAGGACTCTACCCTCTCTGAGCTTCAGGAAGGGAAAATTACCTACTTCACAGGCGTTCAAAGGTGAATAAGTGCTTAGCACAGGGCCTGACAGACAGTAGTCCTGACTTATCTGCAGTTTTGCTTTCCACAGTTTCAGTTACCCGCGGCCCCAAAATATTAGATGAAAAATTCCAGAAATAGACAATTCCTAAGTTTTGTTGTTGTTGATTTTTGTTGTTACTCCTCGCCCAAGGATATTTTCCCATGGATTTTTAGGGAGAGTGGAAGAGAGAGGGAAAGACATAGAGAAACATCAAAGTAAGAGAAACACATCGATTGGTTGCCTCCTGCACGAGCCCCGACCAGGGCCCAAGCCGGGGAGGAGCCTGCAACCAAGGCATGTGCCTTTTGCCGGAATCGAACCCGGGACCCTTTGGTCCACAGGCTGATGCTCTATCCATTGAGAAAAACCAGCTAGGGCAGCAATGCATATGTTTTTAATTGCTCATCATTCTGAGTAGCATCCTGAAATCCTCCCTTTCTTCAGCGTATCCGCACTGTGTACACTCCCCGCCTGTTAGTCACTTAGCAGCGGTCTGAGTTATCAGATCTACTGTCAAGCCTCCGCAGTGCACCCTATTTTACTTACTAATGGCCCCAAAGTGCAAGAGTAGCGTTGCTGATGCTGGGAATTCCGATATGCCAAAGAGAAGCGGCAAGGGCTTCCTCTAAGTGACATGGTGAACATTCTCAACTTATTAAGGAAAGGAAAAAATTATATGCTGAGTTTGCTAAGATCTATGGTAAGAACGAATCTTCTACCATGACACTGCCTAATTTACAAATTAAACTTTATCACAGTATGTATAGGGAAAGCATAGTACATGTAGGCTCGATCCTGTCTGCGGTTTCAGGCATCCTCTGGGGAGGGGTTTTGGACCGTATCCCCTGCAGATAAGGGGGGGCTACTGTATGCAGTCCTGACTAAGTGGTATATACTATAACTTCTCCTTGTTGCTTCCTTGTGGGAGCTCCACTAGGGCTGGCCCTTGGCTGCGGGGCAGGGGGTGCCCTGGGCTAAGGCCCGAGGCCTCAGTAGAAACCGTCTCAGAGGACTGATCTCTGCATGAGCTCGTTCTGTTCTCATCGCCATCCTGCCAGGTGGGTGTCACCCCTGCCCCCATTTTAAAGTCATGGGCACTGAGGCTCAAAGAGGGACTGAGCTGTGCAGGCCCCAAGCAATGGTGGTGCAGATGCCCGCTGCAGGGGCAGGGGCAGAGCTGGAGGGCATGGGTCGTCGCTGCCAGGGCGAACGGGAGATTTATGGAGCCCAGGGAGCCGGAGGGGGCTGGGGATGGAGATTAGAGATGCGTCAGAAAAGGAGAAGACCACCGTGTCTGACCTCGAGGGGAGGCTCAGGCCAGCTCCCCAGTCCCTCCGCCTCCCACTCGGCCCAGCGGGCGCCCACCCCTCAGGCTTCCTCCGGGCCCCCGGGGAAATCACAGCAGGTGCCTTCAAACCTGCATGTGGAGGGAGCCTTCCCCCTTGTCAGCTCCAGAGGGATTAAGTGCCAGCAGGTGCACTGCCTGTCTGCGGGCGGTGGGCAGGGGCAGGGCCTGGGCAGGGAGCCACGGGCAGCTCCTCCCCGTGACATTTCGCAGCCCTTCCCCCCCACCCCTTCCAGCCGAGGCTCCGGACTCGCTAAATGAAAGATGCTTCACACGCTCTGAACTCCGGCCTGGCATTTTCCAGCTCCTCTCGGAAATGCCAAGTCTTTAAAATGATTTACTGTCATGCAGTCAGATGGGGAGGCGGGCAACTTGGAAATGGTCCAAGGATAGACTGTGCTGGGCTCCGGCAGGGCACCTGCCTGGTCGTGACCAGCTGTGGGACCATGGGCCAGCCCGAGGCTGCCCTGGACCTCGGTCTCCACACCTCAGGTAAGATAGAGATGCTTCTGAAAGGGCTCTGTAAAGGGATGTGAGTGGCGGGGCCGTTCACTGGGCCGGGGCCAGGAAACGGGGGCCGGGGACACCTCCCTGGGCCTGCCAGCCCCTGGAGGGAGAAGGGGGCTCCCCTTGCTATGTGTGGACAGTGGCCATTCTGCTCCCATCTGGGCTTTACCACTGAGCCTCAAGCATCCCAAGGAGTGAGGGTGAACAGAGTTGGGGGGGGGGTGTCCCTGAAACTATGAGGCTTGGAGATCCTCGTTAGCTAAAAACCCATGAGGAGACAAGAAGCTATAGCACTGACAGTCGTGATGGTAGAAGCAATAGTCATAGCAGGCAATCTGTCCAGCACTGCTCTATGCCAGGCGGTGTCCTGGCTTCACACACACGTAACTCACTTAATCCTACAACCACCCGGGTATTATCTCCATTGTACAGACGAGAACCTGAGGCACAGAGAGGTTCAGTAGCTTGTCTGAGGTCACACAGCCCAAAAGTGGTTAAGCTTCAAAGCCACTTTGGTACGGTTCCTAAGGGTCCCAGGGTGGTGGCCCGAGTCAGCAGATCACACACTGGCCTGTGGCTACTTAGCTGGAGGCCTGCTGAGGAAGGAGGCCTGGGAGGTAGGAGTCAGCCCTCAGAGAGTCCTGAGAACAAGCCGATGATCGCCTGGGCCAGCCAGGCCTTGCTCAGGGCAGTGGCCCATCAAACTTCCTCTGCTTTTGAGGGGATGAATGAGAAGGGCCCACTGTGGTCCTCTTGTACCAAAACAGCGGACACTGGACTCCCTTCCAGGAGCGAGGGAACTGGCATCAAGGCCTCCCATGCTCCTTCGTAACGACTCTGACAAGGTGTTTGCCAGGTGACGGGACTGACGCTTGGAGACGTCTAGGAACTTGTCTAAAGCCACACAGCTGGGAAGAGACAAACTCCACAGGCACACGCGTCAAACCCTCCAGCCTGTGTCTCATCCCCGTTCCTGTAAGCGTCATTCTGAAATGCAGGAAGAGCTGTCACTGGCCTCATCCCAAGCAGTCACAGGAGGGAGGGAGGGAAGGGCCTCCGGGAAAGCAGCCCCGCCCACTGAGGAGGGTGGTGGCTTCCTTCGCTCTTCGCCCTCACAGCGCTGCCTTCCTCCTGGGGCAGGGATACAGGCATGAACGCGATGATGTGCTGGACGTCTGCCTGGGTGCGAGCTCTGAGAGCGCTGGGCTCATCTGCTTCAGCTCTCTGCCTGGCACCCCGCAGGCCACACAGGTATCTGTTGAATAAATGAACTCCCAAGGCAGCTGGCTTCATTTCTGGTCCATTGTGGTTGCTACAAAGGGATGGTCTATACAGAGCCACAGCCCTAAGTGCACATGCTGTTGCCCTGGACACGGTCACTCTCTCTGACCCAGGAGCTCCCTGCCCAGACCTCGCCCCCCCGAAACCTTCTTCATCTACCGTATACTGGGACCTGACTGGGCCCCGCCTGGGGGCTCTGTGCGCAGCTTTCCATTGTCTTCCCAACAACGCTTTGTGGTAGACTTTCTTACTATCTTCAGGACACAGCCGAGGAAACTGAGGATCCAAGAGTTGGTCATCTCAGCCAAAGTCACTTAGCCAGTTGGGATGGAGCCAGGGTGCAAGCCCAGACCTCAGCTTCCCCCATCTGTAAAATGGGAACAATAAACGGCCCTCCACCGTTCACAGGACAGCGGTGCTGGAGAGAGTCCTTGGAGCTTAAAGCAGGCCCCGTGTGTTTCCAGGCCGCCTTCTCAGCAGCAGGACAGGCTTCTGCTCTCTGGTTCCCTGGAGTCAGCTCCATGGATGGGCCTTCTCCACAGTTGCCGTGGTGCCAGGAGAGCTGGTCCCGATGGGGACCCTGGCTGGGAAGTTGGCTGGTGGGCCCGTGACGTACAGAGGAGTGTGTGGGGCTGACTGCTATTCACCGAGCCTCCTCTGCCTTTGCACTGCACGGAGCACCTTCCACATGGTCACCTTTCATCTCTGTACCGCGCTGTACAGATGAGACAACCATGGCCCAGCACGGGTCCTGCGTTTGCCCAAGATCACACAGCCAGAGGTAAAGCCCCTCACCTGTAGTACGTGAAGCCCGTGCTGTGTCCTGCTGACAATGCTGCCCACACACTGAGCGCCTACTATGTGCCAAGGACAGCCTCTCCGTCACCCTGTAAGATTGGTCCTGTCATGGCTATTTTCACTCAAGGAAACTGAGGCTCTAAGATGTAAGGCAACTTGCCCAAGTTCAGGTGGATTGAACATTGAACCTGACTCCCAAACCTGGGCCCTTGACCACTCTTAGCACCAACAACCTCCGGGAAGATGGCCCTGGTCGGGGTGTGGGGGGCACTTACCTCCTTGATGAAATTCATGAAGCGGCCGCCGAAGCGCCACGCCTTGTGCCGGTGGCACTGCAGGGAATTCACGGTCATCTGGGGTGCCCGCTGGTAGCACACGGACACGATGTGCACGGCATCATACAGCAAGGCGGCGTCGGTCTGGAGGGAGGGTGCAGGGCCTGCCTGAGAACAGCTTCCGAGTTCTCCACTCCCCTTGCCTTATCTCCTCCCCCCTCCCCCCTCCCCAGGGCACACGGGGGCGCCTGGTGAGAGGCCAGGCTTGGGTGACTCTGCTGCTCTGCAGACACCTGACACCCTTGCAGCTCTGAGCAGTCCCTCTGCCCCATCCCCATGCCCTGCTGCTGTCTTGTCCCCCGCACCACCTCCTTCCCGCCTCCTCCCCAGCCTCTGCTGGTCACACCTAGGACCCACTGGGCTTATTCCAGCTCTGTCACCAGCTGTTGACCTGTCTGTACTCCCAACCTTGGAATGGACTCTGTCTGGCTCCCTGTGTCCTGGCCCCTAGCCTAAGGTCCTGCTGACCTAAGAAGGGGATTGGTAGGAGGGAAGTGAGAAACAGGGAGGGGAGAGGTGGAAGGAGGGATGAGAAGGAGGAAGAAAACGAGGGAGGGAGAAAGACGAAGGGAAAGGGGAGCCTGGGTCTAGCCCCCCTGCTGCTGTACCATCATCACTCCATCCAGCAGCCCGGACTCGGCCCGGGGGGCTGCCTGTAGCCGCTCCATGGACCACTTCTCCACGATGGCCGAGACATGGGGGTTGTCCACATTGAGGATCCGGAACCCTGTCAGATTCACCCCCGAGTAGCGGTAGGGCTCCAGGTCTAGCGCATAAAGATCCTGACAGAGAGAGGTTCGTGGAAATAAAGGTGTGTCCACCGTGAGCTCCAGCCCACTGCCCATGCTCCCTGCTGCCCCCCAGAGCCCTCGCTGCAGCTCCCTGCAGGGCCCGGGGAGGGGAGGCCAGGGGTGAGGGGGCCCCATGGGAGCACTGTACTTGGAGTCGACAGGAACCTGTCTGCCTGGTGGCCAACCCCACGTGTTCACTGCTGGGTCTCGAGCAAGCCGCTCTGACTATTTCTTCATCTGCCTCCTTTATAGGATGTGGTGCAGCTGTTCAGGCCCAATGCCCGACCTCCAAAAATAGCTGATGACAGTCAGGATGGTCATTTCCTCCCACGGGGAGGCCCACTTCGTGCTGCTGGGTCCGGGTACCTCCACGTTACCCTGAGTGAGGCTGAAGGAAGGATTTTATTCCCCAAAGGAGAGTATTTTAAAAGTCTCCTGCCGGGGACTCAGGGTACAGCTGCCCTTGCCCTCTTCTCTCCCCGGCCCCCCACAGCACAGGCTCCATCCTCACCCCTGCCTCCTGGGAGCAGTGAGGGTGGCCAGCCTGTCTGTCTGGGGGCCAGGTCACGTCCAGGTGCATGGGCAGGCCCTCGCCTAAGGGCCAGGAAAACAGGCCTGAACGCATGGGGCAGCCCAGCTCCGGGAAGAGGGTGTAGACACAGAGGGAGAAGTCGGGTGTTTAGCTGAAAAGAGGAGGTGTTTGGGGGGTGGTAGCATGAGGAGCAGAGCAGTACTCTGTTCTCAGAGCAAAAACTTACCCCAAACTTGGAAATAAGGCAGGAGAGCAGCATGGAAACATGGTTTATTGCCCCCTGGGATTGTGTGATTCTCCCGAACACACCTGGGGTTGCCTTCACTCTCAGCTACTGGTTCAAGGCCCAGACTCTGGGTTCACTTGTAGGTTTCTGTCCATAAAAAGGATCATCGCCACGGTTGTGGTTTTATGGCCCTGCAGGACGTTAATCCGTTTTGTATCTAACCTAGCAGCCGTATTCTGTTTTTTCTCATCAAGTACCTAAGCACTCAGCCCCTCACATGCTCTTTGAGCCAACATTGCCATCCTCCTGCTGCCCTTGTTAACAAGTGGATTCCATCTTTGCCACATGTTTCATTCCATAGTCTGTGTTTTTAACTGTTTGAAAAAATAGACTTTGACACTCGAGGTTGGTCCCATCCCACTGGTGGGCAAACCGAGTCTAAAGGTCATTGTCTGAGCTCCTCCTCATCTACTGTCTATTCTTCCCCACACTCTCCCCTCGCTGTCCTCGCTCGTGGGTCCTCGGGCTTAGTCGCTCCATCCCATGCTGGGAGGGTGGTTGGGACCCTGGCCAAGCCTCTCCGTGGTACAGACATCGGGGGGAGCACCCAGCCCCGTCACGGCCCCAGCTCTGGTTAAGGGGATGATGGCTCAGGGAAGACGATGAGTGATACAACTCAGAGCCACGGAGCAGCTCTCACACTGTGCTGGCTGCCTAGGGTCTCTGAGATCTTCCTAATCGATGCTAAACTCATTCTGTCTGCCCCGCCCCCCCCCCTCGCCAATGGCCTCTTTCTGGAAGGCATTGTGTTAATTTCCTCTTGGAAGGTTTAGGGAGCAGGGGAGAGGCTTAGACAGTGTAGTCCCAGCTTTGCTGAAACAAATATGGCCCTGATTCTAGGCCAGGATGGGGGCTGGGGAAGGGGCTGGGTTGGAGCAGGATGCAGGGTGTTGAACAGATGGGAGATGGCGACTGAACTGGCCAGAGGGTGTCCATATGGCCTTTATATCCGTGAAAATGGAGGGTGCTCACTATGCTCAGTCCTGCACTGGAGTATATCATCAAATCTTTTTAAAAATATTTTAAAAAAGTATATTTTTATTGATTTCAGAGAGGAAGGGAGAGGGAGAGAGAGATAGAACCACCAATGATGAGAATCATCGATTGGCTGCCTCCTGCACACCCCACACTGGGGATCAAGCTGGTAACTTGGGCATGTGCCCTGACTGGGAATGGAACCATGACCTCCTGGTCCATAGATTGACACTCAACCACTGATCCACGCTGGCCGGGCTGTCAGTGAATCTCCACAGTCACCTGTGAAGTGGGCACTCAATAGTATTCCCTCTATACGATGAGGAAACAAGTCCAGAGGGGTGAGGGGAGCTTCCTAAGGTCATAAAGCTCAAAAAGGCGAACAGAATGTGTACCCAGGTCTGTCCCCAGGGCGTGATGGAGCTGGCTCACCCTGGCTGTGGCTGTGAGAGCTGATTGTTAGCACTTCTCCCGACTCTGTGTTCGGGGGCATCGCACTGGTAGCTTCCTATTGGCCTCCCTGACTGCTCCTCTACACACATACGGTCAGGCAGGTCAGAGGTGCTGCTGCTCTTCTCCTGGGGCCTCTGGATGTCACCCCACTGAAAACAACTGTCTATGTCTGTCTCCCCAATGAGCCCTTGAGCCAAATACTCTTGTCAACCGAAGTGGAAGTAAGATTCACACCTCTCCGGGGAACAAATCATCACTGGGAAGAGCCCGAGGTGGAGAGACTAGTGCTTCCCATCCTCCTCTCGGGGGAGCCCCTCTGGGGCCGGACGTTAGGCGTGGTTTGGTAAGTCACTGGGGTGGAGGACGAGACCATCCAGGGGCTTGCTTCAGAAACAAGAGATCTTACCTGAACCACTTTTGAAGGAAGTGGGTCAGGAAGATGGAGGGATTTTGTTTTGCAAGGGGTGTCTGCAAGTCTGGGGCCAGAGCTGAACTGCTGGGGCCACGGAAGAGAAGCTGAGCTCTGCCCCCAGGGGGCGCCCTCCTCGCTCTGCCCCTGCACAGGCTCAGCCTGTGTCTTGTCCAATTCAGTGTGGACCTGACAGTAAGGCCTGAATGATGCCAGAGCACTAGCCTGCCGGGGGTCTCTGTGACTGGTCCTCCCTCCTCTAGAACCAGAGGACAGCTGGACCCCATGGAAAGGGTGCATCTCTGGCTCCGGTGGCTGCTGGCGTGCTGGTGACAACAGCTCTTCCGGTCTCCAGCTGCAGCCTTCGTCCTGGTGATGCCTACACAGAGGCTGGGAGGGGGCACGAGGGAGCTGCAGTGCTGGGGTCACCTTCCTCCTGTCCCCTCAAGCCTGGGCTTAGCTGCAAAGTGCTGTGGGGCTCGGGGCACCAAATGTGCCTTCCCTGTGACCCGCAGGCAGGGACAACAGGACACTGGTAAAGAGGCCTCTCTGTCCAGCTCCAACGTTTGGATCCAAACTGCCCCAGGCTGAGACCCCAAGTGCTGTACACAGCGAACCGTGCACAACCTTGCTGCTTGGCAAAAAGTTGCTGTTCTCCGTGCCAAATGTTGACACACTGAATTCAGTATCGACGAGGGACCTTTTAGAAACATTCAGCATAACATAATAGGCTAATTCATTAGCACCCCATGGGTCTGACTGGGTGGAAGCTGAAGCTCGGAAAACATCGCCTTAAGGAACGACAGATGAAAATATCTTCCCCGTGATATAACTGTTATTGCAGGGAAGTGGCATTAATTGTGATTGCTTATCTATTAATTTATTATAATTCTTTCTTCACCTCCAGGCTTTTACCTCCACATGCCATGTACCAGGGGCTCAGCTGGGGCTGGTGAACGCGGGGTTATCTGGGAATGCCTCAAAGCTGGCTGGGACAGATAATGGCAGCTGGGGTAATTGAACCGTCTTCTGCGGGGGAGAAGCAAGTTGGGAGGTTTTTTTTTAGAGATGCAGAGCTGGTGACATGGGTTTTCTAACGGGAAGGGGATATATGCCAAGTGCCACTGCTGTTCCGATACAGCCATGACTGACCGCTGGGCAGAGGCGGAGCCACCAGGGCAACACTTCATCCAACAGGGCTGCAAGGAGGGTCCTGGAGTTGGAGCTGGAAGCAGGGCACGGGCAGGGGGAGAGGACCCAGGGGACACAGCCGATGCCCTGGCACGTGGGGGGCTGCTGGGAGACACCCTGGAAGCTCCCCTCTCCCCGACATACTCCACTGCAGAACTATTTGTACAGCGGGGGGCTGTGCCTCCCTGGCGCGGTCTGTTCTCCTGAGCTCTCAGAGGGGCGTGGGGAGGAGGGGCAGTGGGTGGAACAGCCATGGGCTAGACCGGAAGTCAGGAGCCCAGGCCTCTGTCACTGATTTGCTGTGAGATTCTGGGCAGATCACTCAACCTCTCTGGTCCCAGGTTTTCCCATCAATCAACAGGGAGCGCAAACTCTGCTCTGTGAAAAGGGAAATCAGTGATGTGGAGAAAGGGCTCGGGAACCTGTGACGTGTGGGTGCTGCTGGGATTTGTGGAGGCTCCGTTACTCCTATTAGTGTCAATCATCAGGCCTGGACCATCACAGCCAGCCACGTGGAATCCGAGCCCGCCAGAGGCCGGGCAACATTCCTGCAGGCTCTCAGCTCACAGGCTTCAGCGGAGCGCATGGAGCTGGGCACTCCCAGCTGGAAACTATCCTTGCTCCACCCCTTTCTCGCTGAGCGACCTCCCTGAGCCTCAGTTTCTATGTTTCTGTAAAACTGGGGGAGCCAGACCTCCCTGGAAGAATTGGATTTGGATGAGATGAAGTATGCTGAGTACACAGAAAACATAAGCAGGAGTTTTATTTAATTAATTGATTTAACTCATACAGGAGACTAAATGCCAAGCACTTTTCTAAGTGCTTTACTGATGTCAACGTATTGAATGCTCAGCATAGCCATCCTATGGGCAGTACTGTGACTGCGTACTTTCATAGCAGGGGAAACGAGGCACAGAGAGGTGAAACGAAAGAATCTCAATTATAACTCAGGCAGACAGACTGGCCCCAGAGTCCAGGTCTTAACTGTTGTTGTGATGGAGATATTGATAATTTCACTGCTTACTTGCTACTTGGTATTGTAGTCATTCATTCAGACTTTCGTGAGCACCTAGTATGTACCAGGCGCTATGTGGGCACTGGACGTATAGAGGTGAATGGGGCATGGAATCCAGGGACTAGGGGAAGAAGGTGCCTGTTCTCAGCCACCAGCTTGGGGGTTCCCTTATCCTTACACCACCCTGGCAGGTCCCCGGGTCTGAGCTACAGATCAGAAGGAGCAGAATGGCTCCAGGCCTCTGCCTTAGGTATGGGGTGCAGTGGGTGGGGGTGGAGGGAGGGTGACAAGAGTGGTGTGCTGGTAAATGCTTAATAACCAGCTCTCAGGGGAGAGGGGGTAAAAAACCCTTACTTGTAGCTTTTGCCAACTTCCGTAGTATGAATGCTCCCACAATGGCCAATTTCAAGCCGTCTATGTGATATTACTAAGCGTGGAGTTGGGAAGAGATGAACACAGTCAGCTCTCTCAATCAGCCAGAGCGCGCCAGCTCCAGCACTCCACTGAGGAGCTAATCTGCCCCTTAGCCTTTGCCTATGCCGTTCCCTCTATGTGGCATACCCTTCCTGCTTTTCCTTGGTAAACTCCCACTGATCCTTCGAGGCCCAGTTCTAGCATCTCCTTTCCAGTAAAGCCTGCATCACATTTTCCACCTCCCACTAGGCCCTCAGCATCGGGCATCTCTTTCCACTGTGCCCCACGGGCATCTGTCCAGGCCTGTGATGGCACAGGCCTGCTCTTTGAGCTGGACATAGAGGCACAGACCGGACAGGATGGGAGCTCCTTGAGGGCAGGGCCTCAGTGCCAGTCATCTTGAGCTACTCAGCTGAGCGCAGGCCGGGTGCTGGATGGATGAAGGAGCGCAGTGGGAGGCCCGCCGGGCTGTGGCGGCAAGGCGGATGCAGACTGCGTGAGCTTGTTCCAGCAGCAGGGTGGTGAGAGCGCTGTCCCTCACCCCAGACCTGGGCTGGGTGGGAGAGTCCATCCCAAGCCCGTAAGGTCAGAAGGCGTCTGCACCCAAGGCCGGGTGTCTGGGTGTTGGTGCCCCTTTGGCACAGGGATCGCTTTATTCTGCTGATCTCAGACCACAGCTAATTATCCTAATGGGTTTAAATGGCCCTAAATGTTCTCAGAGTTTGGACAGGACCCATCTGGAGCCCGCAGGTGGGCTGGCCTGGCTGACAGTGCGCGGGCAGACTCTGGCATGGTTGCTATAGGAATCCAAAGTGGCCATGCTTGTCATTTCTAGAGGCCTGAGACCTGCGTGGGGAAGGGTGGGCTAGGAGCTGAGGGTCAGCATAATGAGAGCTAGCATTCCTCTAGCTCTTTCATGCCCGGCACTGCTCTCAGATTTACTTTATTAACTCACTGGGTCCTCACAACCATCCTTGGAGGTAGAAGCCATTACTATGCCCATTTTGCAGAGGAAGAAACTGAGGCAGGGAGGTTAGATGACTTTCCCAGAGTCTCACGGCCAATAAGCAGAGGGGTTTCTGTTCACGCTGGCAGGTTCTAGAGCCCCCGCCCCCCTTCGTCAAATGTAATGTCACTTCTCCATGTAATGTCACTTCTCCAAGTGGGCGGGCCACTGAGACATCTTTGTACCCTCACCTGGGGCCACACCTACAGCCTTAGCAAGGCAGCTCCAGCCTGGACCTCCTCGAGCTGCACTGGGCTGACCTTGTTCCGAGGGAGCCCCACCCCGACCCACGCCAGGGCCCAGAGGTACGTTACCAGAGTGGTGAATATGAAGTGGTAGTACTCGGTCATCATGCCCATGGCCATGGCCTGTGGGGAAGCAGAACGTCAGCACCTTCAGGGACACCTGAGCAGCACCCCCCCCCCAACCCCCGACCCCCGGGGAGAGGACTGGGCAGGGGACAGCCTGGCCATGGCCTGGGGGAGGCTGGCCACCGGAGTGATATTCCCTGAGACCCCTCCACACCGTAAGCATGACTGGCTGGCAGACAGCGGTGGATTTCACCCGGGAGTGAGCAGCAAAGCCACCAGGGCCAGATTAAAATGCACACTCTCGGGCCACACTCTCTAAAGATTCCAGATTCCACAGGCGGGGCGGGGCCTGGTGGTCTGTCTTTGTGGGAAGCATCTCTGGGCCGGCACATGATCCAAGACACCTTTTCAAGTGCCCTGACTGCCCTCGGCTGAGGCCAGCACCACAACTCTGGAGAGAGGTGTCCAGGTGCCCCGCCACCAGCAGCCCTGCTGGCCCCGGAGGAGGGTCTGTTGTCATCCTCCCCCTCCCCCTCCTCCTCTTCCTCCTTCTCCTCCTCCTTCTCCTCCTGCTACTCCTCCTCCTCCCAGGAAGGGCTGACCACAGAGCAGGCCACGTGGCTGCTGTGGAATGACTCCACGCCACTGTGAAGTCTACAGTATATACATTGCATGTATTTTATGAGAAGCCTGTGATCTATAACACTAATGATCGTAATGCATTTTCTATGGAGCGCTTCGGGCTGCTGGCCCACAAAGTGCCCTGAGCGAAGACGGTCACTGGTCAAGTCCACTTAGAAAATGCCACCCACGCTCGCCCCCTCTTAGGGATGTACAACCCACACCCACAGGGTAAAGGCTCTGAGAAGTCCTCAGTGGGCAGCCACGCTTATCTTTGTTTAGCTCAGTGCTCAGCGGAGCCCAGAATCTTCATTTTAAATTACAGACGTTTTCAAGCTGGACGGACCTGGGAGTGAGTTTGGACATGCAGGCTGGGTGACCGAGGGCCCACGGCCTTCCTGGGAGCCTCAGTTTCCTCACCTGTGTACTGGGTACAACAACCGACCCCACTTCCCAGGGTGGCGGAACAGGCGGAGGAGCTATGGGTATTGGCTCAGAGTGACTCCTTGGTAAACCAAAGTCACAACTGTCATTATTGCTGCACACTCCGGGAGGAGAAGGGGCGCCCTGGGCACAGATGGCTGGGAGAGTGGGGGTTAAGGGGCTTCTGGGGAGTGGTGTCTCCTAGACGGCGGCTTTAAAGATGCCCCCACCAGTGCTGACCATGAGACGGCACCGGGATGAGCCCTTCCCTACCTCATCTCGCTGAACCCTCCATGACCCTGTGCGGCAGGGACCACTCGCTCCACCCACAGAGGAGGGGATGACCAGGCCGCTTGCTCTGGGCAGGAGAAAGATTCAGATTCTCCAATGAGCTTTTTCACCACCAGGTGAAGGAGGCTGGGGTGGGGCCTCCTCAGGGGAAGGCAGAGGCGGCCATTCGCTTGAGCACCCCTGTGGGCCCAACGGAAGGGTGGCATGTAGGCCCCCAGCCCAGTCCTTGAACTACTCCCAGGCCCTGCTCAGCACCTCCTCCCCCTGTCCTCCGTGTCTCCTCCCTCCCCACTGCCTGTCGAGGCGTCATGTGTCAGAACCTCCAGAATATGTCCTGTAATCACCAGGGATGCTTTCTGGGACCCCATCATTGCCCTTTCCACAAAGCACTGGCTCCAATCAGAGTGTTTTGGTGTCCCTGGGGCACCCTCAGAGGGGTTATGGGCAACTTGTGTTTCTTTCTTTGGAGGTCTGGCAGAGCTTGGCTCTCCTTCCCAGCATGCCACACCGGGCTGTGTCCAGCACCAGGCGCCCATGCAGGACTGGGAGCCAATCTCCTCCCCACCGTCACTGCAGAGCTGAGCAGACGGTTGGAGGAGCCTCGATAAACCTAGTTATGGGAGAGCAACACCAATGCCGGGCTATGGGGATCAGTCTCGGGAAGAGGCAGTGAGGCGCTCTGGGGGCTGTTCCCGAGACCCGAGGTCTCGGTGCTTCCTGAAGGGTTCTGTCCGGTGAGGCTTCAGGCCCCTCGCTGCAGCCCGGGCCTCCCACCGGCACAGAGGTGGCCCGGAAAGCAGCATTTACTCTGGACCCTTCATGTGCCACCCTGTGGCTCCTCATCCATCGTCACAGTCCATCCTCACACCAAGTCGGACGTAAAGACCCCTGCGTCCATTTTGCTGCTGGTGAAACAGCAGCTCAGAGCGGCCCATACAGCCAGCAAGAGGCAGACTGGGGGTCAAACTGCGATCTGGCTGATATCACGCCTGTATTTGGGGAAGGAGTGTTGGGGAAGGGGGTAGCCATCCCCTGGCCAGCGCTCACGCACCTGCTTGAGGATCTGGGCAGCCATGGTGTGGCTGCAGTCGAAGATGATGCGGAATTCCCGGCCTCGCTTCATCTCCTTGAGCAGCGGGCGTGAGTCGTCAGAGTCCAGGGGCAGCTGGCGGATCTTCAGGCGGATGTTGTATCTCGAAGGGGCCATGATGAGCTCCTGCAGTCGGATGAGCCCTGAGAGACCACGGGGCACAAAAGACATGTGTGCACACGCATACACAGCAACAGGCATTGCAGGCTCACGTTCATATACATGCCTGTGGCCACAGGTCTGCAGACAGGGACTCGTGGCTCCCAGAGGTACGTGCATGAGCATGGTCATAGCCACACATGCCCAGACACAGGCACTAGCACCTCAGACAGAGATGGGCACTCAACTGTACACACCTGCACATGCACACAAATGTATGTACACATACGAACATATGCTTATAAGCATGTTGATACAGACAGGGCATATGCTTGGGCTGATAATATATGTGTATACATGTAGATAAACATGTGTGCACACAGATATATATACACATATGTGGATTCAAAAGTGGCATGGACAACAGATTCTCACTGACCATGCCCACCTGCTCCTTTCCAATCCAGAATGGATGTAGAGACTTATGGAGCCTGAACCAGACGCCACCCCATCTTCATCCCCTGCTCCCTGCGACATGGTGAGGCACGGGGCATAATTCTCTTAAACACACTTAGCAACCTGTTCCAGGATGCAGGCAAAAATGGCAGCTCCACACTCAACTGTACCAACAGTGGGACAGGGTAGGTCCAGGTGGTGTCTGTGCCCAGTCCCCACTCTCACCCCTACCCCCAAGGGCAGACTCCTTGGTAAACCTAACCCATCCTTCCAAGCTCAATGCACCCACCTCCTCCATGAAGCCTACCCCTACTGTTCTGTCCAGACAAGATCTCCCCTCCCCCAGCTCAGTGGCCTTTCCCTCAAAACTGGCCTCCTCTGGACTCATCTCATGCCTCTGGTCCTGCCCCAAAGTCTTTAACATGAGGGGCTGGGTCCCCACAGCCCCTAGCCCAGGGCCTGGCACTGAAATGGCATCAACAGAAATTTCCATAATTAGCTTGACTTAGTTTTTCTCTCCCCACACTGAAAAATCCATCCTCCACCTGAGCATTTTGCAAAACCACTTAATCTGGGGACTTCCAGGGAAAACTAAATGTCACTTCCTAGAGACAAATGGCTTGCATGGGTCTAATTAGTTTCTT
>NW_006300377.1:2045202-2069265 GCF_000327345.1 Myotis davidii | reverse complement strand
GCCTCTCTGCTTAGCCTGGAAGCAAGCCTGCTGGCTGCTCTCTCTCCCTCCAACCCCAATCTAAGGAGCGGCTAAGCCAGCATCAGGCCAGGGGCCCAAGCAGGTCCTTACTCACCACCAGCACCTGCTGACCCCTCCTCATAATCGGGGCTCCGGGGCTGAGTCCCGGCTGCCCTGTGCACTCAGTGTGCTCCACGCCCCCAATGACAACACACTGATTTTCCTGTGGGGAACGACCCCCTTCTCTCTCAGGCCGTCTGACCAGGAAGGACCCATCTCCAGCTTCCAAGGCTCAGCAGGTGGCCCCAGCCTGGCCCATCAGGCAGGAGTATGGGCTTAGAGAGGGTAGGTGCCCCCAGCTGGTCCTCAGAGTGACGTCCAGTGCCAGGGTAAATGGTGAGATATGCCCCCCTTTCCATTCAACTCCAAACAAGGAGGACGTGAGCCTGGGAGTCACCACACGGGACCCGAGAAGGATTCGAACGGGGCAGAGTCAGAGAGGCCAAACGGGGAGAAAGTAAGGCCGGATGATACCCATTCAAGCCTCTGGATCAACCAGTACCTGAAGCTATATTTACTCAACTTTCAGTTACAACAGCCAACAACGCCCCCCCCCCGCCCCCCTTTTTTTTTTGCTTAAGCTAGTTTGTGTTGGATTAAAGTTTGCCATCAACTGTTACAGTGTCCCCTGTCTGGGCAGAGTTTATCTATGCTCTCCACACAACCCCCCTCACCCCCTGCCCTATGGACAGCCCACTTAAGATGCCTTCCAACAGAGAGCCCCTGTTTCCAAAACTATTTCGGGGACACACGCCTGGGTCTGTTCAGCCTCTCATTCCTGTCCTGAGTGCCGGAGTCAGGAATGCGATCTGATTGGTGTCCTTCATGTCACTGTGCTGGGGAGGACAGAAATAGAACCCGGAGACCGAAGCCTCCCAAACAAGCTGTGCCATGGCTGTGGGATCAGGAGCCCAGCCCCGCGAAGGCCTCAGATTCAGGTGGCTGGGTTGGGAGAGGGCTCGGGGGGTCCTGAGTGGCTGGATCCATAGGGGCCCAGGGCCTCCTCATACCAGACTTGATGGGGAAGAGGGCGAGGATACCAGGGGACCTCAGCAGAGGAGGGAGGGGGTCACAGCTCCCCGCAAACACACACCCAGCCTCCCCTCCACCCACGCGAATCTCAGAACCCCTTCGTTTGGCTGACGGATGCTGCCTGCTCGCGCCTGCTCCCCACAAGACCCAGAGTGCACACAGTGATCCCACGTGCTTGGTTTTCAGACTCACGCCCAGCATCCGCAGGCACATGGGCATCCGCAGGCACCCAGGACAGGAGGGCGGGGACAGCCTGGGTGCTGGAGCAGAGCTCGCCAGTCGTCCTGTCAGGCAGGTGCAATGCCCCGTGTAACAGTCGGTGACCCACATTCTCCAGCAGCAAGTGTCAGAACTCCTTCCCATCAGCGTATTCCCGAAGGAGCCCAGAGGCTCGTCTCGGCCAACCCAGCGGAAGACGAGGCTCTTTTGTTCGCCCGAGATGAGCTTTCCTTCCTGGCTGCTTCCCTAATCAATCTCTCTCAAAATATCTGCAGTGAATCATGTTGTTGGAATAAATATCTGCAGTGAATCATGTTGCTGGGATCATGTTTTCCACTTACAAAGCACTTCCGCATTCATTACCCGACTTACCCGTCTCCCTGTCCTAGAAAGCATGCAGGTGAGGGGCTTATGTCCCCATGTGGCAGAGAAGGAAACTGAGGCCCAGAGAGGTTAAGTGACCCTCTCAAGGTTTCACAGCATGCTAGCAATGGGGTCAAAACTAGAGATTCATCGTTTGGCTTCTAGGCCAAGTTATCAGAACATAAACCCATCATAAGCCAAGCAGCATCTGTATTGTCCAAAGGTAACTGGT
Organism: Myotis davidii; assembly: GCF_000327345.1. Lineage (NCBI taxonomy): Eukaryota > Metazoa > Chordata > Mammalia > Chiroptera > Vespertilionidae > Myotis > Myotis davidii. The sequence goes on along the minus strand of NW_006300377.1, from coordinate 2,067,359 downwards.
ATACCCCTTCTAGCATGCTGAGAGAACCATGATTTTGTTTGGGTGACCATGCGCCAGTCCAGTGAGGTGACCTGAGATTTGGGAGGAACTAGTCAATGGCAACTTCTCAATTTCCAGTTACAACAGCCTGATCAACTTCTCAAAATAAGATGGTATAATTGCATCCTCATTTCTTCTTTCTTTCCAGTGTCCAACACACTGTTTCCTAATAACATTTAATTATAGTTTATTTCAACTTGATTTTTGATTCGATTCAACTCAATTCGATTCAGTTCAATAAACCTTTATAAACATCTGTGTTGTACCAGGCCCTGTGCTAGACCCTGGAGGCCCAGAAAGCTCATGGTCTGGAAGGAGAGACAGGCTCAAAGACAACCATTCACAGTGGTATGTAAAGACAGATAAGCCTACAGGCTGCACAAACACTGGGGGTGACTTGGAGCTGGGCAGGAGCACCCCTCAATGGCAGGGAACTAGTGCGGGAGGCCCTGAGAGGGGTGGGGGTCGCTGCCCTCCAGGATCCTCTGCCTGGTGCTTTGGGTATGGCAGGACCTCAACAGATGGTGGTCGAATCCCGAGCAAAATCAACAACTTCGGAATGTCTTTCCTGAGTGTCTGATTCCCACGCCGCATGTGGAGGTAATCGAGCTGACACTGAATCACAGGCTGCTGAGAGCTGGAGGGCTCTTTCCGGACCGGATGCCGCAGCTCTCGCCTGATGTGCGGAGAGCGGGGCCAAATGGGTTAAGTGACTTGCCAAGGTCACTCTCTCTTAAGAGGTGGGACTAAGAAACATTTGGGACTTGAGTCTTTGGAAGGAAAGAAGAGAGGAAACAGGCCCGTGCTGCCCAGCTAGTAAGCGTCAGAGCCGGCGCACGTGCACTGGAGGGTTTGAGTTCAACGCCTGCACAGAGGGAACCGTGTGAGTGTGAGAAAGCAGGCAGGTGTGGGTGCGGCTGAGCAGGAGTGGGTGCAGGTGCTAGGAGCAGGGCGAGTGTGCTGAGTACGGATGTGAGCATGCTGCTGGGTGGAGGCAGGTGGGTGGGAAGGTGTGAGGCAGGCTCGAGGTGGGCTGGGGCTGGGTGAGTGGGCATGTGGCGGGTGTGCACAGGGCTGAGTGAGCAGAGATGAGCATCGACGTGACTGAGTGAAGCTGGAGAGTGAGAGAGAACCCTTTCCCCAGGGGCAGCCGAGTTGGGCGAGCAGTGAGGAGCTCGATCCCGGGGTTCTGCCCCCTTGTGCCCTAACCCCAGCCTGGTCAGGCCTGGCCACCCACCTGTACTGTCATCATAGACCACGGTGGCCGACCGCCACTTGAGGTACTGAACCAGGTCAAGGATGGCGTGGCTGAGAGAGGCGTAGTCAGGGTAGAGGTTCACGTAGAAGGTGTCCTTGTTGTCCAGCGGGTGGTGCTTCCAGCGCAGCTGGATGTGGGGCACCTCCAGGGCATTGCAGATGGACTGGACGGCGTTGGTGCAGGAGCCCTGTGATGGCCCGAAGATCGCCACCACGCCCAGTGCCAGCTGGTCACAGGCTGCAGCAGAGGGAGGGAAGGATGCACAGGGGTCAGTGCTGGGTCTGGTCAGGCAGCTGGGGCCCGGGGTCCCGGGGCCATGGTTTTGATGGTCCCATAAACACATGGGCAAACAGCCCCTGCAGCCCTCTGAGGCTGGATGACTGACACTCTCTCTGAATCTCCGTTTCCTCATCTGGAAACCAGGGTCGCAATTGTGCCGGCCTCACGGCTCATCGGAAGTTGAACAAGCTAATGTCCCTAAGCCCTCAGCACAGAGCTCATGAAATAGAAGTGATGACTTCTGATGTCCTCATCGTCATAGCATCCCCAGCTCTGTATCATGCCCTGTTCTGGGTGGGAACTTGAGAAACAAATAGAAATAAAATACCTCTTTGCGGGTGACGTTTACACTTAAACCTCCTGCCCCGATCTGTTTCTTAAAATCCAACTTGCACATCTCCCCCCTCACTCCACACTGCCATTCGGTTGTCTGTGATGCACTTCAGACCTAATGTGTCCGAAACGCAATCCCTTCTTTTCCTCCTGACCTCTCCCATGTTGGTAAACGGCAATTCCATGGTCCCACCCCGTGCCCTATGTCAAAGACCCTGGCTCTATCCTGACTCTTCTCATACTCTCATATTCCACATCCCAATCCAGCAACAACTCCTGTTGTTTCATCTTTAAAATATATCAGAATCCGACCACTTCTCCCCACTCCTACCCTGATCCCAGCCATCGTCATCTTTCTTTCTTTTTTTTTATTGCTTAAAGTATTACAAAGGGTATTACATATGTGTCCATTTTTTCCCCCCGCCCTTGACAGTCCCTCATCTTTCACTTGGATTCCCGCAGAAGGCCCCTCGCTGGTCCCAGCTTCCTCAGAAACCCGCTCTACCATCTATTCTGCACTCAGCAGCTCGAGGGAGCCTTTCACAACCTGAGCGGATTACATCACTCCTTTGTTCCACTCAGGTAAAAGCCTGTCCTAATGGCGACCAACAAGGCCCTATTTGTTGTAGCTCCTCCCCACCCCTGTCCCCAACATGACCCACTAGTTTTCTGACTTCCTCTCCCATCCTTCCCTCCTATTCTGACAGCACTCAAGCTCACTGGCTCCCGTGATGTTCCTCACACACTCTAAGCACACTCCTGCCTCAGGGCCTTTGCACTTGCTGTCCCTTCTGGCTGGACTGTTCTTCCCTCAGATCCACATGACTCCCTCCCTCCTTTCCTTCAGGTATCTGTGTCTGTGCATCTTAATAGAGAGGCATCACTCCCCAACCCATAATAGCAGTCCCATCCAGCCACAGTCCCTGAACCCCATTCCCTGCTTTACTTATATATTAAAGACACCAGAGGTCTTGTTCATTTGTTGACTTCGTTTCCAACTTGAACATAATAAGTTCCAAGGAGGCAAGGGCTTGATCTATGTTGTTTACTGCTGTACCCACAGTGCTTTAAACGGTGCCTGATCTGAGTAGGTGCTTAACCAACATCTGCTGAGTGAACAAATGCTGAATCCTTGACTTCAAACAGTTCACATTCTTGGGGGAGGCCCAAGGGCTCAGGCAGATCAGACAGCAGATGCTTCTGGGAAGGCCAAACCGCAGTGGGCACAGCACAGCGTGAATTGAGCAGACCCAGGGCAGCTGGGGCTCTGAGGGGGGCGTAGGCTCATACAAGGATTGTGCCTGAAAGACCCATAAAATGAACCTCTCAGGGCCATGGAGTCAGCAGCGGGAGGGGGAAGAGGGGGGCTCCCCAGGAGCCACTGCCCTTTCTTCTGGAAACTGTCCCTATTTTACCTCAGGGCTCCATTGCTTTTTTCACTCCCAACCCATGAGGGGTGGGCTAGGAACTTAGAGCCTAGGCTGACCTCCCCCCGGCCATAGCAATTGGTTTAGAGAATGGTCATGTGACCAGCCAGAGGCAATGGGATGCCATGAGACCTCAGGCACTGGGAAGGGGGCACATGCCCTCTGTAACTGGATCTGGAAGGAGATAAGATCTGGAGCACAGTAGCCACCTTGTACAAAAAAAGTGTGGAGCTCGTTTGTGAACAGAGTCCATGTGGAGATGAGCAAAGCCAAGACAGAGAAAGAAATATGAGCCCTGATCAAGTAGAAGCCTGGAGTTTGGTGACATGAACCAATACATTCTCTTTTTGCTTAAACCTGTTAGGATTTGGTTATTGTCACTTGCAACCAGAAGAGTCCTAACTGAAGAGCATCAGCAAACTCACCAGCCTGTGGCCACGAGAAGGAACTACATGCACATGTATGAACATAAGATGATTGTAGAAGGCAAGACAGAGTACATGGATACTCAGTGGATGCAGATGCATCCTGGCTGCCTCAAGGGCCTCTGGGAATGACCTCTGGCCTTAGGTCCACCCCTAACATCTGTAGGGTCCAGGGACAGAGTACAAATGGAGGCCCATATACCATATGGCTAAATAGTTAAATGTTATAAGCTGACAAACTGTTACATAAAACATGCTCTGCCCCACCCCCAACTTGACAACATGCCTTCATCACAACCTGGAAAGTCAGGATAGAACATCCTGGAAAGTGAGGATGGGGACTTATCATATGCAGTAATGTAGGGAGAGGTGGCACCACCCCCATCCTGTCCCCTTCTGTTTGACCACTTGCTCCCCCTTGTATCATAAGGGACTGTCCACACCTCTCTCATGTCACGATTAGATAGGGTCTACAAATGCAACCATGGCAGCATGGCTCCCTCTCTGTAGGGGCAGCTCAGGAAAGAGGCTCATGCAGGCTACTGGACAGGAAATTCAGGGTTCTGGACACTTGGAGCAAAGATTAAAGGGGCAGGGTACAGGGTCTTAATAGGCAAGTCCCCTTGGTCCCACTGACTCCTATTCTGGGAGGAGATGTTGACCAGAAGAAGACAAGGGCAGCATCTCCAAAGCACAAGCCTTGGGAAAGGGCCCTCTTGCCTGGCCTAAGTGTGGTACCAATGGATCCAGGGATACAAGGTAGTTTCAAACCAATGAGAATGTGTGATCTTTGAGTATTTTCCCTCTCCACTGATGTTCTCCTTCCTCCTTCACTGCTTCCTGGGAATAGGAGATATTACTCTGGTATATAAAGTGTTTATTTTCCCTGAAAATATTTCCCCCTAAGAACACAAGAGAATGCCATTCATGGCTTACGTAAAAGACACTGCACTCTGGGAGGTGGGCTGGTTATTGTTAGCAGTCTGCAGAACTATCTGGAACATGGGACAGGGCAACCCTGTATGGGAAGTAGTGGGGCCTGTACAGAGAGCATTTCCTGTGTCACCAAGACTCCTCTTGGCCAATGCCAAGTTCGGGAGAGGATGCACAGTGGGGCTCCTGGTGCCTTCCTGTGCTCCTATAGCTGTGGGACTGGAGGTCAAATCCCTGTTATTGTCACCCTAGAGCAATACACTTTAGCAGCACTCTGTGTGGTGACTGTGTGAGAGACAAACTCCAGTGATAATAAATGCTTCAAAAATAGGAACTCTGAGTGTGTTGGTAAATTGTTCCTTTGTCCCAAGGAAGCCGATCCTTGACCTGTACTCACTGCCCATTCATGCTGTTCTCCTGCTGTCTCGGTGTGTGGGTGTCTGCTCTCACCACTTAGTCCCCTTAAGAGCAGGTGCTGCCTGGGGGAAGAGACCATGTATGAGCCACGGAGTCTGGAAACCAACATGGAGGAGATGGTGACAGTGAGGAAGTGACAGCTGTCCAGGTCTGGTCACTCCTTCTTGCCCAGCCAGACGGCCTGGGAACCTGATGGAATCTGCAGGTTTCTCTAATGCTCTGCCTCCTGCCTCTGTTTTGAACCTTCTAGCTGTCCTCTGATATCCCTGGCTTCCATTCCATCATCTCCTGTCTCTACTCTTTCTCTTTTCCCTCAAGGACTTTCCGATTGATGACTTAGTCAAATGACTTGTGTGTCTCACTTCCTCTCACTACCACCTCCCAGAATCTGTGTTTTGGATTTCCCCCTTTGATCTAAGTCTTGAGGCAGGAAGGCAAATGCCGCCCTTTCACCCCCACCCTCATCCAGCTCAACCTCTTAGATCATGGCCCCCTGCAGGTCCAAGGTCTGGGTATCCCTGTTTGACTGAGGTAGGGGAGAGTAGACCAACCACAAATTATGATGATGTAGAGGATTGTAAGAGTGATCTTGAAGGAGAATGGATAGATTGGGGTATAGTTATACAATGGATTTTGACACTGATTGTAGTGATACTGGTAAAGGTAACTGTAATGATAGTAATAACAGTGAAGACCATATCGTGGGGCTGTTGCTGATCCTGGTGATGCCATTAATGAGGGTGGAATTAATGGTAACAATGGTGTTGTGACATAATGGTAGGATGATGATGGGATGGATGGTGGTAAATATGTCAATGCCATGACAGTGACTGTGATGATGATGGTAGAAATAATCATGGCGATGTAAACATGGATAAGAGGGAAGGGGATAAAAATATTGATGGTGTTGATAAGATTGGTGATGATTATGTCAATGCCATGACTGTAACTGAAGATGGTGATGGTAAGAAATGATGACGGTAATGTTAGTGAAGATGGGGTTGTTGATGATAGAGATGCTCCTGTCATGGCAGCAATAGTGATGGTGACAGTAGGGGTGGTGATGGAGGTGTTGAGGCTAAGAGTGGAGATGAAACCATTGTTGATGGTGATGACAGTAACTGCTGATGGTGCACTGGTGTTGACAGTGGTGTTGATGTGATGATGACCACACTGGGTTTCATTCTGCCAGAGATATAGTGATTAGATCTCACTATTGGGTGGCAGGAGGCATCAGTTCTGCCTTTCACCTATTTCTCCTCCTTGCTCTTTCTTCACACCGCTTTTCTTGTTCCCTTCATGTTCTTTCCACCCTCTAATAATCTCCCAGTCTGAAAGAACACTGTTTTCTCCAAGGGACCATGGCAGGGGTTATAGCAGCAGCAGCAGCAGCAGTAGCAGCTTTATTTCCAGATGTTTCCAGGGCAGCAGCCAACCCTTGTTCTGGCAGCCCTGTGCACACACTGCAGTAATTACATTATTTGTGGCTTCAATTTTAAATCCATTTTCTGGTCATTTTACAGTAACTCAATGGTTCACAGTCATTGCAGGAGTCCACAGTCTGAATGCACTTCCCCCTCCTCCTTTCCATGGCAATTGTAGTTATAGCAAAAATTATCCCAATCAATTTGTGTCTTAAAAGGAATTGAGCAGCCCAGAGAATAAGTGAAGGCAGAGGAGCCTGGGGAGTGCTGGGTCGATTCCAGGTCCACTCTGGCCGGGTTCGGAAGAAAACACAGACGCTCTCTGGGTTGCAGGCTCAGGCGCCGCCTGGCAGTCACTTATCTTTTAATTCCCCACCAAACATCGAAAAATAAAGACAATAAGTGGAAGTCCCTTTTAATGGGGAAAGGCCTCCTGGGCCTCTGTGGAGGGAAGTACTAATTCGACCAGAGCTGGCAGGGCAGGCGGTGCCAGGCTCCATGCCTCTGCATCTCCGCACCCGCATGGCCTGGGATGGCTGGATCCAGACAGGCACCCCTGCCTAGGGAGAATGAGTTATCACTGGGTTCATTGGAATTAGGCCCAACATCACCCTCCTGGAAGAGGCCTAACGATGCTCCTGAGAATTTAAAAAAGCCAAAGATCAAAGGAAAAATAAAGATCACAGAATAAGGGCTCCCCAAGGGATGGAGGGTGCCCAGTGGGGAGCGTGATCAAACAGCAGGCATGCCTCCATGGTCAGAGTGGTGTTTCCAACCACAGCACGGGTCCATCCTTGGCATATTATCAGAGGGACATAGAGGGCGAATGAAGGCAGAGAGGAGCTATTTGTTTTTTTAAAAATTGAGATAACAACATTATATAGTGAAGTGCATTCATTTTAAGCACGGACTTTTATGGATTTTTACATAGAACTGTACTCATATAACTACTACTTGTATCAAATATAGCACATGTCCAACACGTAAGAAGGTGTTCCCTGCCCTCTTCCGGTTAATACCCTACTACTAGTAGTATACTACTCCCTCCCCCAGAGGTTACCACTGTTTATACACTCAGTTGTGAGGTTCATTCACGACGTTGGGCATAGCAAGAGTTTGTTCTTTTTCTATTGCTGATTCTAATACCTTTGTATAACTATACCCAAAATCTTTCCATTCTCCTGCTCTTGGAGGTCTTTATTTCCCACTTTTGGCTACTATTAATAAAGTGGCTAGGAACATCCTTGCAGGCACACATTTAGCTTCAGTAGATACTTCCACAGAGCCCTCCTGAGCAGCTGAAGCAGTCCTCACTCCCAGCAGCTTGGTGCAGGGAAAAATCACCTCGACCCCTACCTTCCACCAGACGGGAGACATTGATCTGAGGCAGATCACAGAGCTAACCGGGACAGACAAAACCAGAGGGCTTCTCGCAGAGAAACTAGGAGAATGTCTTCCTGACCTTGGGACAGACAGAGACAGAACACAAAAGGCATTAACCATAATGAGAAATATCAATACATTGGACTTCTCTAAATGGAGGACTTTGCTCCTCCAAAGATACTGCTAAGAGAGTGAACAGGCAACGTCATTTGTCATAGATATAGGCAATACACATGTACGTTTAACCAAGGCTCTTATCCAGAATTTATCAAAGACTTGCACAAATCAATAAGACAATGACAGGCAACTGGATTTTTGAAAGTGGTTGAAAGGCTCAAAAAGGCACTCTAGGGACAAAAAGAAATTCCAATGATCTGTTAGCATATGAGAAAATGCCCAACCTCTCTGGTCATCAGGGAAATACAAAACAACACCACAATGAGATGCCTACTATAGAAACCACCCAGAGGCCAAAGTGAAAAGAAAAGTGATTTACCAAGAGTTGGTAAAGATGTGGAGCCAGGTGAGTGCTATCCACCGCCGAGGGAGTGCCTATCGGTGCGGCAACCTGGGAAAGCCGTTGGGCTGTTTGCACATCCTATGGCCTCACACTTCCAATCCTAGGTGCACATCCGACAAAAAGTGTGCACACTGGTACACCAAGAGACACCTACGGTGCTATTCTACGGCCACAAATGGAAACAACTCAAATGCCCAACAGTTATTTTTTTATTTTGAAAAACTGGGGTATATTCGTATAATGGAATGCTATGCAACACTGAAGAACAATAGGTTCAACAAAAGATTCAACAACAGATGAATCTCACAGATATGTCATAGGGTGAAAGAAGCAAGACTCAAAAAAGATTCTATGTATGTCAAGGTCAAAACTAGGCAAAACTAGTGCGTGGGAGCAGAAGTCTGAGCAATGGTACTAAGTACAGCAGTGAAAAGGCAAAGGGCAGAATAGATGGATAATCACACACACTCACATGCACACGCACACGCACACGCACACACACCCCAGGGCTCAGAATTGTGAAAGAAAAGTCCAGAGTGTTATAAGATAGAAGTGGGAGAGCTGACCTTATCTGGGGGCAAGAGAAGGGTTGCCCTAAGGCCCAGAGGTTTGAGAGAAGGATGAGCTAGCTAGACAAAGGGAAGTGCAGAGGTGGGACTTATAAGGGAAAGGGAATTACAAGCAGAGGGCATAGCATGTGCAAAAGCCCTGAGGTGGGAGGAAGCCTGGCACCTGCAGATGGCAGGTATGGCTAGAACCCAGAGGCCGAGCTAGCGAGTAGTATGGATGTGGCTGGAAGGTCATGTTGGAGCTAGACTGCACATGCCCATATGGGCTCCAATGATGACTAAGATCACACAACTAATATCACAAATCCAGGCAGTCTGGCTGCAAGCCCATGCCTCTCTGCTCTTGTATGCTGAAATGTTTACCCACAATGGTGCTTTGTGGGTAAACAGAGCCAGCAGCAGATAGCTTTGGCAAATCTGCTCCTGGGAACTCAGGAAACCTTCATTAGCGACTGGGAATCCATTAGAAAGACCAAGGGTGCCCTGTAGATGGGCCTAAATTTTCCCAAGATATACGGATGATGTTGTCCCTAAGCTCAACTGACAGAGTTCTTGCTCAAACTCCCATTTCCTGTTCTCACGCCATTCATTCATTGATTCACTTGATGATCATTTCATTGAGCACTAACTACACACCAGGCTTTCAGTTGCCAGGGCTATATTGGTTAAAAAGAGGAAGCCTTCCCTTCATGTTGTTGGAGAGAAAGGAAAAGACATTAAACACACACAATTATTTAACTATTAATTGTGATAATAGCCTTGAAGAAGAAAAGCAAGGGGCTATGATAGTGTATTATAGGAAGGATGACCTATTCTATCCTGGGGATGAGAGTCCTTAGACCTAAGATTTTAAAATGAAGTTCCATGGAACTCAAGGGTTCTATGGAAATTATTTCCAGGGTTATCTAAGCCTTTAAGTTAAACTTCAATTAAATATGTATATGGACCATATTTTTAAACACAGTAACAAGAGAGCATACTTGTATACTCAAATGTGCCACACTGGAAACTGCTATTTCATTCAGGTATTGATAAGTTACCTTTTTCCCCCTGGAATAAAATTCTCCAGTCTCTTCTGTGCAGTGATTGAAGTTTACTGTAAATGTCTCACTGATGAAGAAGAATGATGCCCAATAGTAAAATTCTTTTTTTTTTAAAATTCAGGTGTAGGAAAAGCTGATTGAATTTACTACCACCTGTTTTTATGAATTACAATTTTCTTGTTATTTTGTAGCCCAAACAAAATATGAAAACATTGAATGCTGAGGTCAATGTCATCCATAGCCTCTGGGGTCAAATTGTTGAAGTCATAGAAGCAGATTTGCTGTTTTTAGTAAGTCTTTTTATGGCAAATAAATGTTGCATATTTTAACTTATACATATTCTGTTTTATATGCATTTCAATTTTTTATATTCTGGGTAGAAGTTCAATGAAATAAAGACAAGTTTGAAAATGTCTTCAGTTTAGAGGTGTCATTGAGACCTGGGCTGCCCTCCATACTGCTAGCTCCTCAGCCCCATCTCAGGCCCACCCCTTCACCCCTCATACTCTACCCCCCGCATGCTCCCATGGCCCTCATTCCCTCCTGGCCCCTGACAGTGGCATGGGAACTCCTGACGGACAACCTACTGTCCCTGGGGTGACTCATCCTGAAGTGAACTGGGACTGATACAGGTCTCGAAGCCGGATGGGAAAAGGATCTAAGCCTCAAGCCCATCCAAAACTTTGGAGTATTTTCAGCACCTTGGACAGCAAACGCCCACCCTGCTCAGGCAGGGAAGAGAGCAGACAGGGCAGCACACTCACCCTTCTTGGTGGCTTCAAAGCTATCGTGGAAGTGAATCCTCTGGATGTCATAGGTCAAGGTAGTGTTGGGCAGCAGAGTCCGGTTCCTGTTGATGATGTTGGCAGAAAATCGAAAGGCATGCTCCTTGGCATTCATGACCTGGGCGTTGGGACCGTCTGCATACTCAAAGATTCCTCCTGCAAGAGATAAGTAAAATTGAATGTATGTGCTGGGGAAGGAAAGGGTGCTACTAAAAATGCTTGACTTCAGAAAGTTTTATGGACAAGCTCCCCCCTCCCAAGTGTTCAATAACATCCTAGATAATTCCCATGTACAGAAATTGTGCTGGAGCATAAGAAATATGAAAATCCTCCTAGTTCATTTCACTCAGCTAGCAAACTCCTGATAACAGAGACTGACAAACAGAGCCAAAATAAAATCACCAACTTATTAATATTGCTATGAAAATTCTCAATAGAGTGCTAGCAAGTAGAATCTACCAGAATATTACAAGGATGACATACCATGACCATGCAGAGTTATATTCCAGGAATGTAAGTGTGCTTCAATATAAAGAAATCTATGAATGTCATTCCATCACATCAATAGTTTACAGGAAACAAAAGTATGACCAACTCACAAAACACAGGAAGGCATTTGGTAAAACCCAATACTTACTGCTGTTATGAATGCTTAATCAACTAGCACACGGAAGGATAATTCCTTGAAGCATCTTTAGTTCAAATCAGTTTTTAATATCTCACAAATGGTGAAACACTGAAGACATTCTCATTAAAGAAAAAAAGGGGGAGGGGAAGAATTCACACTACACCATTAATCAATGAAATAAGAGAGAAAAAGAATTTAGAAGCATACCTCTTTGAAAGAAAATTTTTTTTATTTGAAAATGATATATATGCCTTCCTTAAATAAAAACCTTAAAATAATCCCTAAGCATAAAAACTAGTAGGAAATAGAAGATGATTCCATTTAAAGAACCAGTTAGCACAAATTAAGTGTTTCTTTATATAAGCAACAACCAGTATGTAAACAATGGCAAAATAATATCCTTTACAATATTAACAAAATATTAAATAACTAACAACAAACCACATAATAAGTGTGTAATCCCTAGTAATAGAAATGAGAAAAACACCGTAAGTGAGAGAGATAAAAGTAGACTTAAATGAGGAGGCATGTCATGTTCCTGGATATTTAGATTCAAGAGTAGAGGTGTCAGTTTTCTCCAAATTAGATTTTCAGTTTAATTCAATTCCAACTAGAATCATAGAAGGATATTTCTTTTACTTGACAAAGTGACTCTAAAATGCATCTGGAAGACTAAACAGGCGATAACGGTCTAAAAAGAGATGAGAGGTGACTTGCACCACCAGATTTAAAATGTATCATAAAGCCAAAATAATTAAAACTATGTCCTTCCTTATGGTACATGAAAACACAGATAGATCAACAGAATGAGATAAAAAGTGCCTAGAAAGAGATTCAAGTAGAGATAAGCATATAAGATATAATAAAGGTGGCTATTTCCAATTAGTAGGTAAAAGATGAATTATTCAGGAATTGTACTGAGACAATTATTCAATGATTAGGAAGAAATTTAAGTTAGATTCTAATCTTAAGCCACATATCAAAGTAAGTTCCAGATGGATTAAAGATTAAAGAGCAAGAAAGTAATGGAAGGAAGGAGATTTTGTTCTTTGTGCTTTTCTATATTTTCCAAATAAAACTTTAGTTTTGTTCCTTTATTCATTTTAAAAATAAACTTTATTGAGGTATTATTTAAGAAATCCCACACAATTCACCTCATGCTAAATGCACAGTGATGTTTAGAAAATGTGCTGAGTTTTGTGACCATCACTTCAACCCAGTCTCTGAACATTTCCATCACCCCAAAGCTCCCTCGTGCCCACTTACACTCCATCATTGCTTTCACCCCCGACCCCGGCAACCACTGATTTACTTTCTGCCTCTAGAGATTTGTCTTTACTGGGCATTTCATATAAATGGAACGATGCTAGAATAATGCAATTTGTGGTCTTCTGCATCTGGCTTCTTTCACCCAGCATCATGCTTTTGAGATTTATCTTTGTTGCAGCACGTGTAAGCTCTCCATTCCTTTTTGTTGGTAAGTAATATTACTTCCTATGGGTCTACCACATTTTATTTACCCATTCACCACCAGTGGATGGGTATTTGGGTTGTTTCAATCATTTTGAAAAAATTTTGTAAATAGTGAATGTTTTAAAAAGTGGACAAATAAATCCGCCTCTCTCCGCCCACCTCGCACTCCCCGGTATTCCAGCAGGCTCACAATTCATAGCGCAGTGTCTCTGAATGTGAGTGTGGGTGGGTGTTCACAAGCAAACCGAACACAGGAATAAAACAAGAAGAATGCATCCCCAAACGTGAAGAAGGTAGGATTATGGGTGACTTTAATTTCCTTCTCTGTGTTTTTCTATATTTTCCTAGAGTACTGCAGTGAACACGTGTTCTAGTTCTTGTCAGAAAAGCGATCATGTGATTGTGTATATGTGTTGCAAGGACAATAAATGATCAAAATACATTATAACTTATTTCTAGGGATATAAATTTAGCAAAAGTTAGAGATGCATTAACACATTTATGTATAAAGATAATCTTGGCATAATATTGGAAAAACACTAACAACTTAATGTTCAAAAGTAGGAGGTCACTCAATATGTGAAAACTTTCCCATATGGCTGAACACCTTGCAGGCATCAATAGTCAGGGGATAAGAGATCAAGATGGATACGTGGCTAATGCCTGTATTTGCTGCCTCCCACAACCACATCAAAATTACATCTAAAATACAGAACAACCATCATCCAGAATCGCCAGAAAGCTGGCTGAATGGAAGTCCTACAATTAGAAAAGTAAAGAAAAAGCACACTGAGACTGGTAGCAGGTGCAGAGGCGAGGACAGGCTGGTCCAGCACCCACGTGTGCTGCTTGTTTAATCAGGAGGGAGACCATCTCTGCAGAGGCCGCCCAGAAGAGCAAGGGATCCCAGTCCTACACCAGACCCCCAGCCCAGGATCCCAGAGCTGGGAAAAGAAGTCCTTATGGTCAGTAAGAACTATGGGCTGTAAAAACCAGTGGGGATTGGGGCTCAGAGACACAGAGGCTGCTGGAGACACAGTTGTTCCTCTTAAAAGGCTGGCACACAAACTGAACTTACAAGCTCCAGCTTCCTCGGAGCTCCAGTGCTGGGTGAAGCTCTGGGGGACCCAGACACATACAAGGAGGAACTGGACTGTCTGGCATTGCAGGGCAGGAACTTGGGGGCTGCTTTCTTCCAGTGGAGGTGCTCACAGTGGTCATTGTTCCTATGCTGGGATCTCCCCAGTTGCAGGGCTGACTGGCAGCCATTTCTATTTGCTTTGCCCTGAAGATTCCCTGAGACCCCGCCCCATCCAATTTATAACCCCACCCAAGCTGAGTGCAGCAGCTTTTGCATATGAATAGCCTGTCCTTGCTCAAGCTAAAACCTGTCAAACAAGCTGAAGCTGGTTTGGTTTGGTATCAATAAAAGGCCCAAGACCAGGCACCAGCACTAGCCTGCCTTGCTTCACAGCTGGGCCTCGTCTGGGCACTTTCAAACCCAATACAAAGAGGAGGAATCTACAGATCTCTCTGTAGCTGCTGGGTGACCCCAGGCAGTGGCTGACTTTGCACCTTCCTGGAGACCCAAGATCAGTGTACCCAGTGGTCAGTGTAGGACCATACCAGATTATCCATAAGTGACACACTCAAGGGGAAGACTCAGTGAGCACAAAAACCTCACTGAAGCAAGTCATGCTCCATAAAGGTGTCTTCTGCACAGCAGCTCTCCCACTGTAGTCACAGCTGGTCCCCATAGCCAATTGGCCTGGAGGTCAATTCCTCCCAGTGACACCAACAGCAATCAAGGCTCAACTACAACAAGACTGTGCACACAGTCCACAAAGGGGTGTACCTAGAATGTCCACCTCAGGTGATTGGGGAGGCTGAGCCAATGGGCCCTATAGGACACCCACTACACCAGGCCACTTTATCAACTCAAGGAGACTTAGCAGCTCTACCCAATACATAGAAACAAACAGAGGGAAACAGCCAAAATGCAGAGACAAAGAAACATGTTATAAATGAAAGAAAGGGGAGAAAGTAAATTACTGGATAGAGTTCAAACCCACAGTTATAAGCAAACTCAAGGAGACTTAGCAGCTAGCCAATACATAGAAACAAACACAGGGAAGCAGCCAAAATGCAGAGACAAAGAAACATGTCACAAATGAAAGAAATGGAAGAAAGCAAAATACTGGATATAGAGTTCAAAACCACAGTTATAAGGTTACTCAAGAATCTTCTAGAAATCCCCCCAAAATAGAAAAGGACTAGTCAGAAATTAAGCATACACTGACTGAAATAGAGAATAATATACAGGGATTCAATAGTAGACCAGAGGATCCTGAGAATCAACTCAATGGTTTGAAATGTGAGGAAGCAAAAAACACCCAACCAGAAGAGCAAAAAGATAAAAGAATCCAAAAATATGAAGACAGTGTAAGGAGCCTCTGGGACAACTTCAAGCGTACCAACATCCGAATTATGGGGGTGCCAAAAGGAGAGAGAGAGCAAGATATTGAAAACCTATTTGAAGAAATAATGACAGAAAACTTCCTTACCTGGTGAAAGAAATAGACTTACATGTCCAGGAAGCATAGAGAACCCCAAACAAGAGGAACCCAAAGATTACCACACCAAGACACGTTATAATTAAAATGCCAAGGGCTAAAGACAAAGAGAGAATCTTAAAAGCAGCAAGAGAAAAGCAGTTAGTTACCTACAAGGGAGTGCCTATACAACTGTCAGCTGATTTCTCAGCAGAAACTATGCAAGCCAGAAGGGAGTGGCAAGAAATATTCAAAGTGATGAATAGCAAAGACCTACAACCAAGATTACTCTACCAAGAAAAGGTATCATTTAGAATTGAAGGTCAGATAAAGAGCTTCACAGACAAGAAAAAGCTAAAGGGGTTCATCAAACCAGTATTATAAAAAATGTTGAAGGGTATTCTTTAAGAAGAAGAGGAAGAAGAAGAAGATAAAAATTATGAACAACAAAGTGGCAACAAATACATATCTATCAACAATTAAATCTAAAAATCAAATGAGTAAAATTTCAGAATAAACTGGTGAATGGAATAAAATCAGGGGCATGGAAATGGCACAGACTGGCGATTTTCAGAGGGAAGGGAGTGTGTGTTGTGGGGGTGGGCAGGAAGAAATTAGACAAAGATCTTATAAGCATGTATGCATTACCTGTGGACACAGACAATTGGTTAGCGAGGGCCTGGGGCAGGGTGGGAACTGGGCGGAGGGGAACTATGGGGGGAAAAAAAAGGGACATCTGTAATAATCTCAACAATAAAGATTAAATGAAATAAAATGAAATAGTCAGGGGACAGGATGGCTTGATATGGTGTCTGGGATGTGTTTCTAAGTAATATCGGGTGCAAAGGGGGTGTGGGTCTGGCAGGTTGAGTCGTGGGTTGCTGGGGCTGGGTGGTGGTTTCCACAGGGATTGATTACACCATTCTCCCTCAGTGTATCTGACAGATACCCTCCACATTCTACTAGGTTTGCTCTTGAAAATCTAGTAGAAACTAGACAGAGAGCTCATGATGGGGCACATCTGCAAACGTAGAAACAGGTACAACCCTCCCCTACACCAGCAGTGAACAGTGAGAAATTACAAGAAAAAAGAGATCCTATTCACAACAGCAACAGCAAAAAAATAATAAGTTCACAATAAATGTGCAATTCCTATATCATCAAAACCACAAAACTTTACGGGGGAATATAAATGAAGACTTGAATAAATGGGGAGACATAACTTTCTCCTGGAAGGGAAGGCTCAATATTGTAAAGATGTCAGTTCTCCTCAAATTAATTTATAAATTTAATGGAATTCCAATTAAAATCAAAAAGGGCATGCAGAAGGGCATACACTAAAATGTTAACAGAGGTTCTTTCTAGAAAGGAAAAGATAATGGATTGCTTCTCTTGGTGCTTCCCCCCACCCCAAGTCCTCTGCATTGAGTGATAGCTTTGGCAATAAGGAAAAAAGCTTTAAAAGATGCTCTTAACGAATACCTAATAACATAGGAAATGCCCATCCCCTCTCTCTCTCCCCCCATCCTCAAGCAACAAAATCATATTACAGTGTGATAGCTATTTATCAAACCAAAAGCACATGTTTATATTATAGAAAAAAGACTAGAAGGATTTGTATCAGCATGTTACCAGTGAGTATTTCTGGGTAGAAGGGGTTTATGGATACTTTTAATCTTGCTTTTTTGCATTTTCTTGATATTTCCAAGTAATTTACAATAAATAATGTATTATTTGTTTACTTTAAAATGTAGAAACTAAAGAAGAGAGCCTGGGGAGAGGTCTCTGGTCGTTACAGATCCCATTCCCAAATGAGGGTCAAAGGTTGTGGGACAAGGCCATTTCCTAGGGCTTGACACCTTCTTCCTGGCTTCTCACACCTTGGTAGGTGGGCAGGAGAGGAGAGAGAGGGGCTAATGTCTCACAATGGTGATGGCATGTCTCAACCACTGACACCCAAGCCCAGGCTCAGTCTCAGAAAACAATTCAGTTCCATGAACACCCACCGATCTCTGCCATGCTAAGCTGTCTGTGGGAGCTGGGATACCATGAGAAGTCAGCACAGGGGCCCTGCTCTCACGGAGGGCTCATCCAACAGTAACCAGCAGATGAGTGCTGCCATAGTGAAGAACGAGGTTCCCAGCTCTGGCTCCAGGGGCAGCCATGCCTCAGTTCAAATCCTAGTTACAGCTACTGATATTACTTGATCTCTCGAGACTCAGTTTCTCCATCTGTAAAATGGGGTGCATACTTCAACGGTTTGATTTTTGCAAGGAAGCAAGGAAACTGTAACTAAATGCATAGCACACAGTGAGGAATTCTTACAGGGGGAGAGAGGCAATGCTGTCTAGAAAAACAAAATCAATTTTGAGTTTCCACATTCTAGGCCAGGGTTGACAAACTTTTTCTGTAATTTACCAAATAGCAAATATTTTGGCTTTGTGGGCCACATGGTCTACTCAGCTCTGCCACTGTAGCATATAAATAGCGATAGACAATATGTAAACAAACGGGTGTGACTTGGTTTCAATAAAACTTTATTTACACAAACAGGTGATGAACAGTTTTGGCAATCTATACACATGTGCTGTCATTTGTGCCCATTTTAGGGGAAGGGCAGCCTTTATCTCTGAGGTAAAAGCACCTTAGGGCCTGGATGGAGAAGATATGACTATGATAGTCCTAAATTGCTGTGTGAAAAAGACAGATGAGATGCTGAGTTTCTGAATGGGGAGGATGGGAGAGTAGGGCCTAAGAGAAAGGGACTAGGTATGAAGAGGGCTCAATAAAGGGAAAAAGAGGAGGAGAAAATAACCCAGGCCCAAAGGCAGGTAAGCTTGGTAAGAACTCCTCTGTGGCTGGACTGGGCCGTGTGAGCTATCACGCTTGGTGCTCAGCTTTCGTTAGCCAGCACTGTGCTGTCTCCTCCCTCCCTGACAGGACCGGCGTTTAAGAAAATCTGCTGTAGAAAACTGACACCAGCTTGTGCTCTTTGGGGAAAGTGAAGGAAGGTGGGCAGTGTGCCCAGCCCAGGATGAATCAGGGCAGAAAGAGGACAGGGCAGGAGGTAGAATGAGAGAAGAGATGGAAAATTCAGTAGAGAAGGAAGTGATCAGGAGCAACTGGAAGGCCTGGAGCATCCCAGAGGCGGGAGAGATGCAGTCTGAATGTCCTGGGACACCCAGGCAGCAGATATTTGGTAAAGCATAGAGTTCAGAGATAGTGGGTTCTGGATGCAGACCTGGGTTTGAGTCTTGGTTCCAGTCATTCATAGACTGCTCTGTTTTCTAGAGAATTGTTCTGAGTTGAAGGAAGCTACCTTGCCAGAGGTTACACCACTCACCTCTGCCCTAGGGGCAGTCTGCAGCCAATGACTGAGTAATACTGGAGCTCAAAAGGGTGGTCCCCTTGCTTCAAGGTGGGGATCATTCTGTGGCATCTATGCTTCTGTGCCCCTTACAACACCCTTGACCTTGATATCACCTGAGGACACATCCTTGCCCCCAGTCCTGTTGCCTTCCCCATCCTGCTGTGCTCACTCCCCTGCTCTTTTTCCTAAAGAATGCTCTTCCTCTCTATCAACTCCATGCATCCAAATCCCTACCTTAGGCTCTGTATCTAGAGGTCCTGTCCTAAGACTGGGATGACATTACTTTTGGGGGGGGGGTGACATGGAGAGGAGGTGTTACAATCATAATTAGTTGGTGCTTTTGAAGGAAGAGCAGGGGGAACTAAACCGCATCCTAATATATAAAGACCCTGGGTCGTAACGACCGAAGCTCCACCAACCGGAAGTCAGTCCTGCAGTCAGTCCTGCATTCAGTCCTGCAGGCGTGGTGCCCCAGCACTGACTACTGAGGGGGCTGCGAATCAGGGCCAGAGAGAGGCCTGAAGAGAGAAGCAGGGACTGATCCATTGCCTCTGTGGCAGCTTTTGATCAGCACTTGCCTCTCTCTTTCTCCCCTAGTCTGGCCAGCAGCCTGGCCTCCATTAAGTGTTGATCAGGTCAGCAGGCAGAGCTGGTTAGAGGCAATCAGGCCGGCAGGCAGAGGTGGTTAGGGGCGATCAGGCAGGTGAGTGGTTAGGAGCCAGTGGTCCCAGATTGCGAGATGGTGCAGCCTGGGCTGAGGGAACCCCACCTCCGTGCATAAATTTCGTGCACTGGGCCACTAGTCCATTGATAAACCATCAAGGATTCTTCCTTCTACCCTCTTCCTTCTGGGTCCTCTGGCCCCCACTCTTTTTTGTGGAAGGGGTTTCAGAAGCTCAGGGTCTGATGGCTTGGATTCTGACTCAAACTCTGCTTCATGGAAGAAAGGCTGCTCTGGGTCTTGGCTTCTGGATAGAGCAACCCGCTCTGCTTAGAGGCAGCTCCCCCATTCAATTGGCTCCTCTCCATTCTCTCCCTTCCCATACATTCCTCATGATCGGTATTTAAAGAGGCTAATAAGTAGGTTGGCACTGTTGATTAATGCATAATCTTAATCATGATTGCATAGTGTAATTGGCATTAATTTGAAGAGCCAGTTCATTATGAAAATAATTTCCACTGCTTTCTGCTTTAATAAAATGGAGCAGAGACACCAGGGCTGCTGAGGAAATGGGACAGGTTGTGTGTGTGCGTGTGTGTCTGTGTGTGTGTGTGTGTGTGTGAGATGGATCCCAGAGATGTAATCAGGGGTGGAGCCCGGCGCTACTGGGACATTTCCTCAAACAAAATCCCGAGTGGAAGCCCAATGGGTAGAGCCAACAACAACAACAACAACAACAACAACAACAACTGATCATGTGTCAGGGATGCCGCTGAATGCTCTCTACTCACAAGAACCTCTACAGCCACATCAGAGAGAAACGATCATTGCCCCATTTTACGTAAGAGAAAACTAAGGCCAGGGAAGCCAAGGATGTCGTTAAAACTACCAACTGGCCCATCCTCTTCTGCAACCAAAGCCAGCTTGCTAGAGTCAATACATTTTCAGGAATTTTGAAAGCCCGGTATTAAAATATCGGTGCTTGAAATCTGCCACACTGAGAGTATTTTCACCACAGAGATAAGCAGATGCTACAAATGAGGGCTTTTCCCCTGAAGCCCACGTTCACCAGCCCACCCCTGCCCAAGCCCATTTCCACCGGATGGGCTCTCAGAGAGTAGATGCCACCGTTCCTAAGAAGGCTCGTAGACCCTCCCCCCCAACCCCCTTACTGAGCACAACAGGAAGGCCACTGCTCAAACCCAACCTCATCCACCGACAGTGGAACTCAGGCCGGGGTCGGGGAAGCAGGAACAGAACTGGCTGTGCCAACTGGGACCAACTTTCTTCTTACTCCTTCTACTAAGTCACGTTGTCATGTTTTGAGAACACTCTGAATACACTATGCATAAATGCCCATCTTTCTAAGATTGCTCTTTTTATATCTCCGGAAATGTGTCCAAATGGTGGGATTTCCTTGCTTCCCAGGTGAGCATGCGACGGTGGCTGTGTTAAGCTGAATGTGATCTCAAAAACCAGGACGGGAGGGTTGTCACTGCCGCTCTGCCACACCTCATCATTCAGGGCCAGGATCCTGGAGACAGCCCCCCTGCCCCCCCAATCCTCTGGGCAGACGGCCCTAGAAGTCCCCCAAGGCACAGGTTCTAGGGCAGATGGAGTGGAAGGCTTAGTCCCTTGCTTAAGCCCAAGACCTCATGACTGTGGAGGGCTGGTCTGAGTCTGTTGAGATTGTTCTTCCTCTTGAACAACTTTGTGCTCTTCTTGAATTGGGCCCCGGCAAAGCAGTTGGGTTGGCCCAGCTGTGAGGTCAGTGAGCCCAGGAGACTCAGGCAGGGCCTCATCATGCCACCACCGTCTGTCTGGCAGCCACGGCCCAGGAGACACTTACATTCCCAGCACCAGGCCCAGACACTGTCTTTTCTCTGGGGTCTGAGCATGCTCTTTCCTTTCTAGGCTGCTTTGTTCTTCTTCTGAAGTTTCTAAGGTTTCACAGAGATTAATTGAGACGCTGATCAGTGAGATTATTGCTAACAGCCTCTTCCCGGGGTCACCGCCCTGTCTGTTCTGATCAGGGTTCTCTCTTCTCCTGCCAGGGCCCTGAGGCTCCGTGCAGCCCATGGGTGGGAAGAGCCAGGCTCTGCTCCCTGCTGCACCTGGGCCAGCCCGTCTGGAGCCCTAGCGGGGCCTCGAGCTTGCCTTCTGGGCCTCTCTGGGCCCTTGTGTCAGCAGGCAAAGGAGTAGGGACACATTGGCTGGCTTTCCCCACGAGGCACAGGAGGTGGATTCTGAGGGAGAGCAGTGCCCAGCAGAAAAGGTCACGGGCTTTCTGGGGTCATGGGCAAGGGAAGGGAGGGGCGACAAGGAGTCTATGCGTTCGCTCGTTCATCCATCCACCCATTCCCCAAGCAGTTTATAGGCTACAACTGGGTACAAGGCTCTATGCAGGGCACTGGGTGAGTCTGAGAGGCATCAGACATATGCCAGCCCTTCAGGAGCTCCTAGCTTGGAAGAGGAGAGAGAGGAGGGGAGGGGCACGAATAAAAACACTACAGGGGTAAAAACTCTCCACGTGTAAGAACAGCAGGGGAGACTCCGAGAGTAGAAGGTAGTGGTGTCTTCATGGAGGAGGCAGCATCTGAGGGGTGCAGAGAGTAAGGCAGCCAGTGGGGAGGGAGGG
>NW_006300377.1:2035275-2044952 GCF_000327345.1 Myotis davidii | reverse complement strand
GGGGGAGGGATGGAGGGGCCAGGCAGGAGGGGAAGGGCAGGGCTTGCTTTTCTAGGACTGGGCAATAATGAAATGATGGAGGGAGGTGGGTCTAGGTCTCTAGGAGATATGCCTGGAAGATGACCCTGGAGTCTGGCCGGTGAGGGAAGTCCAGTCCAGCATGCGGACTCTCCAGCTAGACAGCCCGGGCTTTAACTGACCCCACTGTTTGCCAGATGTACGACCTTGGGCAAGTCCCTTCCCTGCTCCGTGCCTCTGCTTCGTCACCTGAAGACAGGGATATTAATAGCACTTGCAGCGTAGGGCTATTGGGAGACTTCCATGGCATAAATCATCGAAGGCATGTCGTAAGCCCTCGATAAGGTAAAACATTATTATTATGAGGTGACAGGGAAGCTGGGGGGCCTTTAACTGAGATGGGGGCATCCAGAGAAAGAGCAGGTCCGAGGAGAGGGTGTGCACTCCCATGGGGTCCCCGGGGAGGGGCTGCTGATTGAGTCCGGGGCCTGGTGGCAGTTGTTTTAATTGATCTGGTGATATGCGGAGCTTTGTCTATACAACTCAGGGACATGCAAGTCATATATTGCAGAATCGACCGCGTTAGGAAGATGGCTGGAGGCTCCCGAGCTGCCGAGAGAAGTTGATGACCGATGGGCTGTCATCAGGTGGAGGAGCAGGAGAGCAGGAGGCCGAGCAGCTGGGGACAGGGTGGGAAGGGGGCTGCGGAGAGCCCAGTGAGCAGTGAGCGCCCTTGCCGGAGGGGCTGGAAGAGTGAAGATTGAGAACAGCCAGAGATACGACTCACCCTCACACACATGCCCACAGCAGTAAGGCCAGCCCTGAGCCTGGCACTGCGGGCCCTTTGGTCCAGCCTGACTCCTCTCCAGCCTCGGCTCCTCCAGGCAGTCCTCCTCCATGCACTCCGCCATCTCACCATTCTCTTCACACCTGCCCCTTCACAGGTTCTCTTCCTCTGCCTGGATCAACATTCCTTCTTTCTCCGTTTCATCCATGCAAAGCTGGCTGCCATATTCCTCTTCTGAGCCTTGCAACAGACACGGACCTTTGCCCTTGGCCCACCCCGGGGGCCACCTGCTCGCCTGGGCCCTTTCTGGCAAGTGGGGGAGGCATGCACAGTGCAGGGGCCTGAACCCCCGTTTCCTTGCCCCTCAGAGGCACAATGTCTCGGCACAATCTACAGTCACGCACAGAGTAGCCACCTGCGGACACACCTTTCTGGCCTTCCTTCCCTTCCCCGTGCATCCCCGGCTACCTGAGGTCACCTCCCAGATAAACTACTTGCACCCTAACTTTTGCTGGGGGCCTGCTTTTGGAGGTCTCTGACTGAGTCACCTTCCCTGAGCTCTGAATTCATTCCCCTCTCTATCCTCACATGTTAGGATGTCTCCTGTGCCGCCCTCCTCATTTGGCCGTGGTCGTTGGGAGGGTGGGCACAGCCAGCTGCTGCCTCGTTCCTGTCCCCAGGGCCTGACACAGGGAATGTCAAAATTAGTTTGTTAAATAAATGCATATGCAAGTACACACACACACACTCTACTTGTTTGAAGAAGCTAATTCCCATTTGGGAATTAGCTTAAGTGAAAAAGCAAAAAACAAACATCCTTCAGATCATCTGCCACGAAGATGCCCAGCCAGGAGGACACTGGTGCTGCAGCTTTCACGCCCCACTCCAGCCCCAGCCCCAGCCCCAGCTCCAGCCCAGCAACGGTCGGCTCTGACTAGGTGAGGACACTGCAGCTGAGGTGCCTCAGTGGGCACCCGTCCAGGCCCCTGCTCCTTACTGGTGGATGGAGGGCCCTGCCTGCCAGTGGGGCCAGGTGACTGAGGAGAGGCGCCCTGGTTCGCCCTGGCTGCAGGTGGATTCTCCAACCATCTTGACTGGGGCTCATCTCCAAACCCGGGGCACTTGCTCCGCAGCGGTGCCAGCATCTGGAAGACAGCCCTGCCTCTGGCAGCCCCTAAGTGCTGCCTGCCCACCCACAGCCCTGCCCTGAGAATGCCAGGAGGCCCAAACTAAGGCCGCTTGGGAAATGGCGTGGGCAGAGGCAGGGGCAGGGGAGCAGGAGCCCGGGAAGCAGTGGAGGGGAAAGAGGCAGGGCTCTGCATTACTGCTCCCATCCTCATCTGCTTTAAATATCAATCGCTATGCAGGTTAAATACTTATTCAGATGTCTTTTAGCTTAAAAGCAAGCTAATTGATCTCTGGAGATCCTGAATGAACAGTGAAGAAACTGCACTAATTATCGAATCAACTTCCACTTCTCCACTTTGTTTTGTTTCTTCTCTGACAATACGGCTGAGTGACAGACAGGGCCTGGTGGTGGGAGAGAAACACGTGCTGCTTTTATTAGGCTGCAACAACACACCCTGCCCCACAGCCTCGCCCGCCCCTCCCACCAGGGCCCCTGGTTCAGGCATATCTCCCAGGTGGGCCTCCTGGGCACACCTGTCCCAGCTGGGAGCTCTCCCAGGCAGAGCTTTAAGATGCCTAACACACAATATGATCTACAGATGATGTGTTATGGAATTGTACACTTGAAGCCTATATAATTTTATTAATCGATGGAACCCCAATAAATTCAATAAAAAATAAGAGATGCTGAAAATAGTACAGATCACCAGTGGCTAACATCTACCATAGCTGCCTGCTCTCAGCACACCGTCCCCGAGGGACCTCCTCACCCCTTAAATAACAAAACAAAATCCCAGCATAAGTGACGTCAAAGCTGCTCCAGGTCCACTGCCTCATCACACACTGTGACCTCCTGTGGGCCCTCAGCTTGTGACTTCACCCTGACCTCCTAGGAATGGCCTCCTCGGGTCCCTCCCAAGGCTCCTGCTCACCAGGGAGGCCCGTGCTGCAGCCACACGGCTTGGGAGCCTGGGTTTCCTCTGCTGGCAACAGTAGATTCCTCTCCTGCCTGGAGAGATGTGGTTTTTGTTGTTTTCCACGTTCTCTTCTCACCCTGCCGGGGTTCTGGCTCCATCCACTCCGCTGCCTCGTAGAACAGAGCGTGGCACCTCTGGCTTGGCTGCAGGGCAGCTGTGTCCCTGCTCTGGCAGTCCTGTTGCGGGCAGACTAACGTCTCCCATTCGCTTGGGAAACTAGAAGCGAAACCAGGCCGAGCAGGTGTCTTTCCTGCAGGACTTCTCTGGGCATTTATTCCGCTCACGTGCAGCCTCGGCGACGGGGCGGAGCCAGCAACATTTCCCAAACTTACTTGACAACCGTGGAAACCTTTTCTGGCAGAGCGTCTTACCGGAAACCGGCTTTGGGAAATCGCTGTGTTACAGTGATTTGGACAAAAGGTTTTTCCCTTCTGAGAAGTGAACTATTTGAAGTCTGGGGCTGGAGCCTTCTCATCGAAGTTCACCCCGCACACCTGGCCCCCAGCCCTGAGCACCAGAGACTAGAAAGAATGAAGAAAGTAATGACGGCCAACGCGTTCGATCTACTTCACACCAGGGTCCCAGTGGGACAGACCTGGTTTGTTCCTGGGTTGATTCTGGGACACCATTGACTGGTTGTGTCAACACAGCTTAGAGGTGTGACTACCCCTGAGGTTCTGATTAGCATGTGACTGGTGTGAGGGCGCCTGTGTGCGTGCACCTGGGCAGGTGTGGGCACTCCTCTCGCCTGGGTCGGGCACAGCAGGAAAGTGAGGAGCCAATTCATCAGCTCAGTGCTTTGTGCCTCTCTCCCCAAGGCAATGGGTTGAAAGAAGAGATTCTGACTTCATTTTGATCATTAGCCAATGAAACCCCTTGCATCTCTGCTCAACAAAGGAATCCCCGGCGACCTGGTCCCCGCCAGCACCGCTGATAGAGACGTCCATCCACTCAGCACTTCCTCATTCAACAAACACTCAGGAATCACCTCCTGTGTGTCTGGCACCTGCACACACAGCACATAAACAGAGGGGAAGACCTGCACCCCGGGAACGCCTTGTTTACTTCCCCAAAGCTCTTACTGTAGGTCGATAGTATCTCAAACACGCATCTGTTATCTAGTTTATAGTCTGCTTCTGCCCCCGACCCCCACCACTAGAATATAAGCTTGTTCGTCACTGTCTCTCCAGTGCTAGCACAATGCCTGGCACATAGTAGGCACTTAATACATACTTCTCAGCTATAAATCAACATGTATGAAACACACATGTATAAACAAGTGAGAAATGGCTAAACCACAGAACTCCAGAGAGGGAACACAAGGATAGCAGCTTTGAACCAGAGCTGCAGCCTCGGTTGGCAGAAGGGGAACCACAAACAGCAAGACAATAACCTGGGGCTTTTAAGGGCTGGGAGGAGGTTCCTTATTGGAGCATCCAGATCAGGAAGCTGAGCACTTCTTGCCCAAAGCCAGCAAGACTCATCGTCCCCTCTGGTCACAGCCACTCAGAAGGCCCAAGGCAGTTTGTCACGGGCAGGACAGCAAGTGCGTTTGCAGAACTGGAGCAAGGAGTGACCTGAAAATTTACATGGACTGTCAGCAGCCACGCAGAAAAGGAGGAGTTTGGATTTTTAAAATACAGGTTTAAAGACACCATCCGCTAAACCCTGCACTTTGAACAAACGTGGAAACAGAATTTTCTGCATAACCATCTGGTAGAGATGAGCAGGGGGACCCAGAGCCGTTCAGGAGTCATAGTAACGAGAATTGCAAACACCTACTGGGCCTGTGTTCTAAGCCTTCTCCACTGATTAGCTCATTCAATCCTCACAACAACCCTAGGAGATGGATTCTACAGTGATTCTCTCTTGCGTTTTCTCAGAGGAGGAAACGGAAGCTCAGAGAAGTTAATGATGTGCCCTCAATCACACAGCTTCTGCGGATCCAGGAGCCGCGCTCTGTTCTGGGTTTTGACTCAGCCGCTGGTGATGAAATACAGCATCTTCCGCAGCACCCATCTGGCACCTCCTTCCTCAGCCTCCCCGGGAAAGCCTCTCGCCCGGTGGTTAACACCAGGGCCCACAGTCCTTAAATCTGTAGGCTGCTCATAAATTAGTGTTGCTAGATTTATGTTTAACTATTTAGTAAATGGTGTGTGGCTCTCATTCTGAAGTATGGGTTCAGTCATTTCCGACTCACGCTTTCATTGCCTTAAAAGCTTATAATTGGCAACAACAAAAACACTGCAACTATTTCCAACATCTTCAAAATCGTGGCCCCATCGACCTTTCTGCCTTATCTCCCACGAACCCTCCCTGTGCAGCGTGCAGCTCGTCACATCAGGCAGTTTCTCAACGACGCCGTGAACTGCCACATCCCTGTGCCTTTGCTCATGACATGCTGTTTCGTATTGACGACGACAGAGTATTTGATGCCTTCTCGCGCACCCGGTACCGTGCCCAATGCTGTACAAGCGTCATCTTGTTTCACCTTTACAACATCCCTAAGTATTAGACCCACCATATCACCAATGAGGGCACCGAGGTTCCGATAGAGTTGGAACTTCCCCGCAGAGGTTCATACCTGGAACCCGGGTGTGTTCAGGAATGTTCTCATGCAACACTGATCGGTTCAACCTTTGGTGAGGCATTTACCCGTTACTCTTCCCATGTCGGTCCCCAACTAGACTTCAGGGCCTTCGAGGGGTGCTGAGAGTGTGCCTAGCACGGTGGTTCAGAAACAGCCTGAGGGACTGAAACCCACCTCTTTGGCCCTGTGTGACTGAGCCCTCAGAGCAGCCTTTCTCTAATTCACTCACTGACTCCACAAGGACTCACTGAATGCCTACTGTGTGTTAAAGGGAGTAGCGGCTGACCGCGCAGAGGAGTAAAATCACTGAATGGGCAGAGGGACAGCCAGAGCGGAGCTTGGAGGAGCCTGGAGATTTGGGCAAGCAGGTAGGGGCCAGGTGTGGTGATGCGCAGGCCCCGCCCGCTAAGCTGTCTCCTCCTCAGCATCCGTGTTCCTCCGTCCCTGTCTCAGAAGGATGCACTGAGGAGCTGCTGCTCCTTTCTCCAGCGCTGCTGCACGCTGCTCACAGCAGACACACTGCGTCTCTGCAGCATCTCCCAGCAGGCACTGAAGAGTCTTGTGAGAAAGCGCAGTGCCCAGGCCCTCCCAGGCCATGCCTGCTGCTAGTCAGCATCCTGGTCCCAGGAGAGAGGCACACGGTGCAGAGTAGAGGATGGAACACCCCCCCTAGCCAGACACCGGCTCCATCCTGGCCTTCTTGCTTCCGCTGGATGCAGCTTGGCTCCCAGTTTTCAAAAGCAAGGCCTATATCCCACCCCTGCTCAGCCCTGCCCCAGACTTAGGACCACGGCTGAGCAGGGCTGGCAGGAACAAAGGAGCTGATGCCCAAAGCCTGTCTGTGCTGATTATGTACCCTGGCTCTGGGAGCTCAGCTTACCCCTGCCTGGCTCCCTTGTCTCTGCCTCAGTTTCCCTAAAAGGACCAGAGCACGTGGTCTGGAGCCAGACTGCTTTGGTGCGGTTCACATCCTGGTGCAGCCACTAACCAGCCAGTACCCCTCTGTGTGTCAGTTTTCCCGCCTGTGAAATGGGTATTTTGCTTCCAGTGCTTCCGGGTGGTTTATAGGACATTGTGCACATGGAACACTGGCCCAGTGCCGGCGTGGTGGGTGTGTATGTGGCCTCTGACTCCTGCTTCCTGCATTCTCTGCCTCAGGCTCAGAATAAGGTCTGCACCGAATCTACAGCTCCTGGGCCAGGCCCACCTTTTGCCCAGGCCTGATCCGTATCAGCTACTGAGGCAGACTTCAGGTCCCCAGCTCTCGGCCTATCTACCCAGCACCACCCCTTCTCCCTGCATCAGGTGGGTCCTGGCCTCTCCCGTCCACCTGAAGCTACCCGGGGTCAAGTCTCCCCTATCTACCAGCTCTGTGCTCAGCCCAGTTCTCCTCTAAGGGGGTTGATCCCAGGCTGGCCCCTGGGTCTCTGTGCCCCTCTACGAGGAGCCATGGATGTCCCAATGCCATTCCCCACACCCACGCCTGGGTTTTGCTCCAGCCGGGGCCCGCACGCACGCTGCTTGCCTGGTAATGGTTGGGGGAGTGAGCTGATGGGCAAAAAAGAGGCTCCATTTCTCTCTGGGACCAATTTGTGAGTTTTCGGAGGCAGCTCTAGCTCTCCTCTCCATTTCTGCCTTATCTCTGCCTGCCTGCTGCTCCCACTCACTTGACTGGCTGTTAGGATTCTGAAAGAGGCTGGAGAGGTGGGACTCAGTGTCTGTCAGTCAGCCAGAAGAGAAAGCCATGACCAGCCACGAGGGTATAAGGGGGGCATGGGTCCCGGGGGGCAGCTTGGGCCCCGGGGGCAGCCTCTGGAGGACTGTGAGGGCCGGAGAGAGGGTGTGTCTTGTGGGCAGACGCTGATGCAGAACCACCCCTTTTGGCACCCTTTGCTCTGGTAAAGAGACAATACTGCCTGGTGGTTAGGTGCACAGCCTGGAGTTACAGGTTGAGCCTGAGGCTCAGCTCTGCCCTGCCGGCTGAGAGCAGGTGGTAAGGTGGTCAGCTCTCCCCAGCTCCTCTGCCTCCTGCAGGCGGCATGAACACAAGCCAGCCTGTCACACTCTGTGTGTCTCAAGTCCTTAACTACAGATCTGGGCGGTGGCCTTGCTAGTACAGGAGCATGGTCCAATTCTATGTAAGTATACGCCTTTCTGTGTGACCTTGTAACATCGTTTAACCTCTCTGAACTGATACCGTATTCACGGGGTTTTGTCAGGATTGAATGAGGTGCTGCATGTACAGCCCGCCGCGGAGAACTTGGTGCACAGAGAACGCTGAGAAATGGCAGCTAGAGGGTTTTGCTACCATATTTCATTGATTACAAATCACACTCCCACCCTGTGTTTTAACATCCCTGAAATGGAGATGGGTCTTGCAACAGATGATAAGAAAGCACAGTGTCATAGTTTAATTGGTGGCATATTTCCTTTCTTAGGGGAGTACATAAAATTATGAATCTCACAGTCAGTGGTGATTTAGAATGTATGAAATCAAAGCAGACCGAGGCAAGAGGGAACGCTCCCACTGAGGAGCTGGCCCTGCGGTGTCCTGGGGGATCCTGCCTGCCCCGGCCACCCAGTGCCCCCTCCTGCCTCTCCTGGCCCTCCCTGACACCCGCTCTCTCTTTCCTCCAGGAGTGAAGTCTCCATGTCCTTCTAGACAAGGACGTTTGAGGGCTTAGGGTAGCTGTGGGCAAACTACGGCCCGCGGGCCGGATCCGGCCCGTTTACTTTGAATTTATATTAGTTCACACAAACACTCCATCCATGCTTTTGTCCCGGCCCGCCGGTCCAGTTTAAGAACCCATTGTGGCCCTCGAGTCACAAAGTGTGCCCACCCCTGGCTTAGGGAGATTGGCATTGCTCTGCTTTTATGCAGCTCACCAGGACCCTGTAGAGAGCGAGGCCCATGTGGCCACAACACCAGGCTGAGGGTCTTGAGAGGTGGACAGTCAGACACTGGGTGTGCACTGGGATCCAGGCCTCACTGTGTCACAAGGAGGGGGCACAGGGGCTCTGCCACCTCCAGTCACCCCAGAACTGTGGGACGGCGGGACACAGACCCGAGCTGGCTCAGTACCTGTGCCTGCAGGGTACGTTCCCAAGTGGGACAGTGCACCCAGAGCTCTGGCTGCTTCGTGGTTTCTGAGGAAGGAGGAGGAAGCGGAGAAGCCCAGGAAAGGCAGGATGTAGGGGAGGTCAGGTCCTGGGTTCTGTGCTATTGCTGGCAGCCCCGGTCCCCCTCAGCCAAACGGCATCCCCAAACCTCTAAAGCTCTGCTGCTGCCTCAATTGCCTCCACCCCTCCCCCAGGATCCTCCTCCCCAGGGACTCCCCTCCCTGAACTTCCCGTGACTCAGCCACTGCATGGCTGATGCCTGGCCCCACTGGGCGCTCTGATTGGCTGCTGCCCCTCCCTGCCAACCGGTGGTCACTTGTACTGAACATCACCCCCAAATCCCTAGAGTCATGCAGACCTTCAGCCTCCTTGGGATGGTCCATGGTGTGGGGCCATGAACTTATTTAACCTCGAGGAAGGACACCTCCTGAGGAAGCACCCACTCCAGCCTGGCCCCTGGGCCTGGACTTCACGTGGACTTTCTCACTGAATCCGCCCAACAGATCCAGAGGTAACTGAGGCAACTGAGGCTCAGGAGGCACGGCTGCCTGCCCCGGAAGCGGCTAGGCTGCCCCCAGAGCTCAGATGTGTCTGCCAGAGGCACCTCCCTGCTCACATAGCCCCCCTCTATTCCTCACCATAAGCAGGGCTCCAATCTCTCCTGCAAGCCAGAATCTGCCAACAAAGTGACGATCAAAGGCCGGCGATGGCGCTTGTCTGGAGCCAGGGATGAAGGCAGACCGCGCTGCCGGCTGCAGCCAGAGGGCCGCGCAGGGCAGGGAGCGGCACCCAGCCCTCACCCTTGGTCTGCACAGCCATCAAATATGCAGAATCTCATCTTGTTCTTGGGCAGCCGAGGGCTCTGAGTCACAGGAGGTGACATTGCTCTCCAACAGGTAAGTTGTTCAACAGATGGGCAGTCGAGTGGCAAGGAAATACATTATTAATGTTTCTGGTTAAATTAACTGATTAAAACCACCCCAGGTAAAAATGTACGTATCAGTGCTTTGCCCACAGCAAATGAGGAATTAATGGAATATGGCTGCGTCTTTGTAAT
>NW_006300377.1:2034029-2035228 GCF_000327345.1 Myotis davidii | reverse complement strand
CAGCAGGAGCGGCAGGGGGTGGGGAGGCGGGAGGCCTGATCCATCTGTTAAAGGGACCTCAACTGATTGGCAGCATGGGGAAGAGAGGCCCGAGGGGTTCCTCCCGCTTTGCTGGAGACCTGGGGAATCTGGATTGGCTGAAGCCTGTGTAGAGGGCTCTAGGCAGAAGCAGAGGTCTCTCGCGAGGGGGGTGGTGAGGTGGGGAACACTGCATCGGAAGCAGGATCATGGGATACGGCTCCAGCTCTGCCCCTGCAGACTCTGCACAAGCCATGTTCCCAGCGGGGCCTCAGTTTCCACATCTGTAAACTGGGGAGGAGAATAAAAGTCTTCAAGGCTCTCTTCTAACTCTTGCTTCTCTCACATCCTAGGCCTCTAGGGTAAACCCCATGTTGATCTTGTCCTTACCCTCAGTCGATAACCTAGTGGCTGCTGAGCCCCATCTGGGGTGTATCCAGACACCCCCTGCCCTCGTGTGGCTTTTGGGAAACCCCGGAAATGTGAACTTTCTCAGAATAAACAGTTACATTCTGACATACTAGTAAGCACAAAAGGGCATTTACATGTCTATGCAGTTGGTTACACACGTGCATGCATATAACCAACCATACACACATGTATACATACAAATGCACATGTATACATACAAATGCACACATCTGGCTGACACACATCTGCATCCAGGAACCCACACATACTAGCAAGCCTGCACACAGACACATAATGCACAGAGCTCCCACACGAGTGCACACATAGCTGAGAGGAAAGGTGAAGTCCTGTAGGCAGGAGGGTGTGGGGCACACGCAGGTGGGGCACATTTCTGAGACAGTGCTACAGGCAGGGACAGGAAGGGTGCAGCTGGGACAGAGGATCAAGGGCTACTTTTTTTTTCATCAACGAAATAGGTTTTTTGCCAGGGTTTTAAGAGCTCCCAGACGCTGTGACCCAGTTCAGACAAGAGTGCGGTTTTGCATAAATTAACCAAGTAATCACATCCCTAGTAGGGTTTCCCTTGATCCAGGGACCTGGGGTGGATAGAGCCCCACAACCCAGTCCTGGAGGCACTTGCACTAAAGCCCAGTGCTGTTCTGCTCTGCAAACAGCGCCCCCTCCCCCCAACACACAAAAATGGACTTCAGGAGCTCTCCGAGGTTCTGACGTCAGAGGGCATAGAGAGCTGGGCTGAGAAGTTGTTTTCT
>NW_006300377.1:2029782-2031363 GCF_000327345.1 Myotis davidii | reverse complement strand
GCTGGGAGGGTGGGTGGGGAAGCGGGAGTGTGGGTTGGATGCCAACTCCATGGTCCTATCATATACTCTCAGTCACTGTGTGCCACGCTGGGGGAGGCGGGCAGGATGGAGGGCCCGCTGAAGCCTCCTAATGAGTCCCAGCCTGCAAGGAGCCCTGCGAGGGGGTCAGCGCTGGCACCACATTATCAATAACTGTTTACTCTGAGAAAGTTCACACTTCCAGAGGCAGTGCTTGAGCTGTCAAAAACACTGCACGCGGCGCTGGCAGCTCTGCCAACTGCGGTCCCCAGGGTCCAACAAAACAAACATTTAGCAGGTGCCTGGCTCTCGAGCACACGTGTACACACCTACTCACACGGGGCATGGCATGCCAACACACAAGTACAAACATCCACACAGACTTACTCCCCAGATACACACGGAGGCCCAGAGGCAAACACACCATCCATATACAAACAGATACACATATGAAGATATGCACATACAGTGCCACGCTCTCGGTATGATAGGATAATATCATATGTATTGAGCACTTACTATATGTCAAGCATTATTTCCAAGCTATGAATATGGTCATCTAATCCAACACTCCTGACAATCCTAAATGATAGGCATTATCATGCTCCCATTTTTCAGATGACAGAATGAGGCTGCAGCAGGAAAACTCCATAG
This sequence comes from Myotis davidii, assembly GCF_000327345.1. Classification (NCBI taxonomy): domain Eukaryota; kingdom Metazoa; phylum Chordata; class Mammalia; order Chiroptera; family Vespertilionidae; genus Myotis; species Myotis davidii. The sequence goes on along the minus strand of NW_006300377.1, from coordinate 2,030,691 downwards.
CTAGTGCTCTTACCTTTCACTACACTGACACACACCTGCCCACCCAAAGGCACATGAGATTCAGACACACACACACACACACACACACACACACACACAGGCACATAGAGGCAAAGTTGAACTCACACAGCACGAATTCACAAAAACATACTTGCATATACACACAGCACAACCAGTTCCCTCCCAGCCCTGCCCCCACCCCCAGGCTCCCAGACACCCTGCCCCAGGGAGCCAGTTATGCCCTCTGACGCCTTTGCCTGCCAGCTGCCCAGCTTCTGGCAGGCTACCTGGTTGATGTTGATAACAGCACTGGCAGCCAGCAAGAGAGAGTGGGCTCTGATGGGGAGCAAGTCCAGATGGTGGCAGTAAGTCCCAGATGTTGTATGGAAACAAACAAACCTGCTGAAATTGGGAACTTGGCTCCAGCCTGGCACGGCGGAGTGGTCCTCCCAAGGGCTGGGCTCAGCCTGGCACAAAAGCCTGGCAACAGAGGGTGAAGGCTCAGCTCCAGGGTCCAGATTTCTCCGGAGCCCTGGGCAGCTCAGCAAAAGGCTACTTGGGTCCTAGCGGCTGAGGGAGTTCTGTGCTGGTGTGGTGGGAGCCTGGTTAGGGAACAACAGTCTCACCCATGGTCTCAGCCCCCATCAGCCTGGCCCACGTGGGCCCCCAGGCCTGACCTGCTGCTTCCAGGCCTCTCTGAGTCCTCCAGGGGGAGTCATCACTACTAACTCACCACATCTCTACTCACTGATTTCCAAAGTCACTGTCTGCTGGTTTTCAAGGTCACTAAAAATGGATGCTTTAGGCCAACTTCTCACTAATGTTCAAGGTCATTGCTCATTGACACACAAGGTCACTGCATAATGACCTGGGCAGTCATCTGACAGACATCCTTAAGCCCATTTCCTG
>NW_006300377.1:2018394-2029727 GCF_000327345.1 Myotis davidii | reverse complement strand
GGCTGGGGGATTGGGGAGGTGGTCCATGCTTCAGGTAAGCTTTGTCCTTGAGGTCCCTCCCTCCTTCCCGCTTCCTCCCTTGCTTCTTCTCCTCTGGCACCCCTGTCCCCCTCTTTTTAGCAGTATCTTCCAGGCCTGTTGAGAAGGAATCTACTCCCAGGCCCCTGCCAGGGCCTCCCACCTCTCCTCCTCTCCAAGTTCTTGTCGTCATTCTCATTTGTGGCTCTCAAGAAAAGATCTGATTAACCCCCCTCTGATCAGGTAACTGAATCTGCATGGGTTCTCCCGGGGAATTTGCATGAAAAGAGGTAATAAGCCAGAGAAGTGACCCTCTAAGAGGAGAATTTTAGGCAGCGCGACAAGGAGCAGCTCCTTCCGAGGGCTGAACAGATACGTCTCCCTCCCCAGATACTGTCTGAATTGCTAAGCAAGGAAAACATATACAAATAAAGTGTCACGTCCTGACATTTGATAATCTAAGTGGAATGTCGAAGAGCATCTGCTTAATTACGCACGGAGCTGTGCGTGAACACGAAGAGACGGGCTCCAGGGGGCGGAGACCCCGGTTGCAGAACGCTAACAGCCATGCAGCCCAGGCCGCACCGACAGCGAGATTTGTCTTTTGAGGTTAAATTAAAGCCCACGTTTCATTTTTGACACCACCCAGTTCTTCTGGTTTCCCCCATCTACCTCCCCAAACCGGGGCCGTATGTGGAAAAGATGCCTTGAATAGCAAATGCAATTCAACAAATATTATGACACACTGTTCATCACCAGCCCTAAATATTTAACGGTTCAACCTTATGGGCTTTTCATTTTGTTTTATTTTCTTTTTTGCCAGATACGATGAATTTGGAGCTAACAGGCCCCCGTGCCTCAGAGCCGCCCGTGTCCTAGTTTGCAAAGCGAACCAAGTGAGTTTCATGCAGATGTTTGTGACCTCAGCCCATGGGGGCCACATCGCCTTATCTCGGCTCGGCCCAGCTGGCTTTCTGTAGAAAAAAGAAAATAATAAAAGTGCAATAAAGGGAGAGAAGGGGGAAAGGGAGGCGAGAATGGAGAGGGTCGGAAAGCCTCCGTCGGTCAATTCATTTCTGTTTAATCCATCCCCCGAGCTGCAGAAAGCTCCTTTGTGGTGATGAGACCAAAGGTCGGTAATAGATTTCAACAGGTTCCCAGAGAGGCTGTTGACTGCTTGGAGCCGAGTGGGAGAGCGCGAGGCTCCCTGAGAGGCAGGGGGGAGAGATAATTGGAGCCCTGGAGCCCCCGTTTGCCCTCTGGTCCCTGATTTCACAGATTTAAGAAGAAAAAGAGATTGTCAAGAAGTCCGCCTCTGGCATTGTGAGGGAGAAGGACAGAGAGCAGAGGTGGCGGCGCCAGGCCTCTCCTAGACCTGGCACGTGGCCACTTGTCCTGCTCAAAGAGAGGGGGCTGGGAGGGGCTACGAGCCCCGGAGTCAGGCCTGCTGGCTGGGAACTGCCTCTGGACAGCCGGGCAGGCCTTGCAGTCCCCTTGGAGGCTCCTTCAAAGTGTGTCTTGATGAAGAAGCAGCCACCCACTTGGGGTGGGGGAAGGGAAGAGGTGAGTGGAGGCAAGGGCCAAGGGAGGCAGATGCCAAAGAATCCTCAAGACCCCTCTGAGTGTGCAATGCATCTGCAATAAGACAAGGAACTCCTATGGCCATGGTTTAGCCCACATCTCCCTCCACCAGGGATGCAGGTATGAGGGACCTAAGCAAACTCCACATCATCACACAAGCCTTTTCCTGTGGCTGCCAGGTGAACAAAGGAGGGTGTCACCGGTATGCCAGGTGTGTCACCTGCATGCAAAGGGGCAGTGGTCTGGCTGGGGTGGTAGGACAATGATGTCCCCGCCCCCCACCACGCAAAACCACTGGTTCCCAACACAGGGCTTAGAGCAGCGTTCTGTTCATGAGCGCACACATACAGACAGCCTGTGGGACATGATCCTGACAGCAGGCTGAGCCAGACCTGGGGATGGAGAGCCCACTGGCCACACCCTTCCTCACAACTCTTCCTGGCTTCCCCTCACCCAGGGAATTCAGCCTAGAAAACAAAAACAAAAAACCCCAAACCTACCTCTTTAGCCTCATTGTCTTACACTCTCTGCTTTGGCCATACCAGGCCCCTTGCTGTCCCCAGTCGTGAAGTAGGAAAATGCTGCATGATGGAGGTAAGGCAGGAGAGAATAGGGGCACCTTAGTCAGCTTGGGGGGTACAGGTGTCAGAGAACACTTCCTGGAGGAGATAGCATTGGAGTTGAATCTGCAGAACGGATCATGATCATAAGGAGAGCAGTTCACGTTTATTCAACATGTACTATGTGCCAGGCACCTAGTCAGTGCTTTATCTATGTTACATCCCTGAACCCTAAAATCTTTCCTATGGGACAGATGCCATCTTTCTGAGTTTCAACATGCAGAGGAGGAAACGGAATCAGAGAGGTGGAGAAACCCACCCAGGGCCTGCCTTTCTGGTCACTGTCACCGGTGACGGGTACAGCCAGGTTCAGCTGGGGCTCCCCTCCACAGTCGGTTGGGACTCAAAGCATTTATCACTCATTTCCGTAAGCACGGTCTTTCTCTACAAAGCAAATTTGTCGCATTATTGTAGTAGATCTGAGATGACACTTAATAAAAACAGGATAAACAGGGAAATGCAATAAAGAGCAAAGCTAAATAGAAATAGCAACACCGGCCTTCTGTCACCGCTGAAATAAGCTCATCCCAGTGCCAGTCTCCCTGAAAGGGAGGCATGAGGGGGTCCCCATCATTCTGTGAGTCTCAGTTTAAACCTCACCCTCCTCAGAGAACCTTCGCTGATCACCTTCTTTCAGGTTTGGTCACCCTGTTGGCTTTCACTGTTTGTTTCCTTTGGAGTACTTAACATATTTGATCATTATCTGTCATTACCCATGAGTTCATTTGCTTGCTGATTGTCTCTCTCTTATGAGGCTGCAAACTTCATGAGGATACCAACGATGCTGAAGAAATGGTGTCCTTGCCTCCGTGGAGGGGTGCTTTCTGCTGCCATATGCTCTGGAGCTGGGACACCTGTGGGAGAGTCCATCTTCCTAACTTGGCATCAGGACCAGAAGAGAGCATCTCCCACCCAATCCCACAGTGTGGCATGCACGTCCTTCTGTCTGACTCCCAGATGCGGTGTCTCCAGCATCTGGCAAGGAGCTGTGCCTATCCCCCAGCTGGTTGGCTGGGCCGACTGGCTGACCCCACTCTTGTCAGCCCCCCACTTCTCAGGAGTAGACTGTCCATCACATTCTTGTCGTGCCTGGTCCTGGTTGGATGCCCCAGAGGCTCTGCATCAGTCTCTGCCAGCCCCTCCTCCCTCTGGTCCTGCCATGCCCCTGAGACAGGACCCAGTTCCGGCTTGGTGCTGCCGGGCCAACCTGGGTCCAAGAGTCTCTCCTGTTCCTGGGTGACCGAGTTCTCTGCTTGGGGATTCCTTGGGGCCGACATCCCACATCTCCTGGCCTCCCAGCTTGGTCCTCCCTCCTCCTCCAGGGCAGAGACAAAGGCCCCTTAGTAGTGAATTCTGACGCTGACAACTTCCTGCCGATTTAACTTCACTCCAATTTGCCGGATGATCTAAATCTTGTTGTAGTTTGTATCCTGCTATAGACCTTCCAGGTGTAGAAAACCAGCCCTGGCTTTCGGTGAGTGCCCAATCTCTGGACACCCGGTGAATGCCACTCCCAAGCAAGTGACAGTCTGGTTGTGTCACAGCCCTCTCCTCTGCTGGGGTAGGGGTGTAGGAGACACCCCAGCACTTCTGGGGCGTTCTACCATGGATGTGTGGAGCCCTGTGTCCTTCCTCTCCAGGGGTCAGAAGGCAGGGGACCCGGCCGCGACACTCTCAGGGCCTTTCTTGCCAATGACGGTCCGGCAGGCACGATGACCACTTTCCAGCCAGTGGTACCTCTTCCACTGGGAAGCTTCTTGGCTAAAATAAGACCCTTATTTTTTTTTCCAAATGGCTACTTCATATTCATCCAGTCCACCTCTTAAAGAAGATCTACCTTTTCCTTTTGTGCTGAACGTTTTTGAAGAGGAGTAGAGAGGGAGTCACACCAGGTCACTCCCTCTGGGGTGTGTACAGGCAGCTCTCACCTATATCCACCCCGAGGCCAGGTACCAGGCCAGCTTGCTCACTGTGGCCTCTCCGGCCTCCTGCCTGGCATGAGAATCTATGCGGAATGAACGTACTGGGATAATGGAGGGGGGAAGAGGTCACAGAGAACCCCAAATCGCTGCTAACACGGATGATCAAAACATGCCAAACGACATGTTTGGATGCTGATACAATCACATCCAATATGTAGAAACAACATTTGCCGTTCACCCTGCAGCCTGTTACACTCTGTTTCCGGAGCGCTCCTTTCTGTGTGATTGGAGAACAAAGCCTGCTCGAACACAGCTTGTCACCGAGCAGGCTGAGCTCGCTGCTTCCTAAATAGTCTGGCAGCTTGCGTGAGCCAAGGTGACAAGGCCCGGCAGCTTGAGGGTCTTGATTTTGTGAGCAGCGCCTCCCCGACCTATGCCACTCCCCATCTCTCCCACAGGTGGCCTCACCTTGCTCCAGGTGTCAGACCTCCGTCCACACCTGTCAGGGGGTGTCACTCGGAGAGGTATTTCCATCAGCGTGCGCACTGTGCCACACTCATCCACGTGCTGCCTGAACAGACCGCTGACGGGGGAATGTTTTCATGTTGCCAAGGACACAGTGTGGACGTAAAGGTAACTCAATCCATACATTTGGCATCTTCTGAAAGAAGGATGTCATCACCAATTGGTCATCAACTTGACTTTTTTTCACATCTCTCCCCTCTGCCGTCATGTTCCTTATTATGATCTGTTTTCCCCTGGTTCATCTACAAGCCAGTTAATCCCCCCAACGTGTCACTGAGTGGCCAAATCACTATAAAAGGCCGTTCTCTGGATGCTCTGGCTGGCTTGAGGCAGGGAAGTCACTCCTGTTTCCTATACACTTTTCTCCAACATTACTTCCAAGTTCACGGGCAGCCAGGTTGAGTAGAAGGGACTGTGAGTCAGAATTCACTAACTCTGTCTTCATCTCCCCTGCCCCTTAGACAGGTGAGCCATGGGTTTGCTGGCCTTTCCCTCGGGCTTCTGTTCCTTCCATGGGTGGCTCTCCCTCCTCTGCCCCCTCCCTGTGTCCCGCTATGGGATGAGGGATGGTCAACGTGGCTATTCAGAGCCCACTGGGCCGTAGTTCCTAGGGGCATGGACGTGCCCAAGAGGTCAGGACCTGAGTAGTACGGACAAGGGGCTCCCCTCTGCTCTCTGTTTCAGCGTCTCTGTGAGGGATGAGTCGGTGGGGACAGGTCTGCCTGAGGGACTGGCCATATGAGGTTAGTGTGAAATGAGGGAGGTATTTATTGGGCCCCATACCATATGTCAGGCAAAGACCTGGATTTATGGAGCTTACCATTCAGTGGGGGGGAGAAGAAAAGAAGCCGGTATTGAGTGCTTTGGCACTGAGTGCTATGCTATGGAGAAGAATAACGCTGGGGCGGGGAGTGGGGAGGGGCAAGTGGAGTGGGCGGGGCTGTTTTCTATGGCGATCAGGAGAGTATTCATCCACAGAGGTGCTCTTCCAGCAAAGATAAAGTTCACGGTGAACCCACGCTGCTCCTGCTAACTTTCCCGAGATCTCACACACTCTTACTTTTTAAGAATTGAACCTGCGACTCTTCCTTGGAATTTATAGGCTCCATCTCTGGAAAACACTATGCCACCTTCTGTGTTCGAATCCCCTCCTTGTGCGTGACACCTCCGTCTCAGGGTCTCATGGGGACCTCGTTTGTGATCTTCTGTGCCTTGCAGCGCAGTTCAGCCAGGACAGTCGAGTTCTAGCCTCTGGACAGCAGGGCATGTTCTCCTCGGTTCTCCCATCTCAAGGTCAGTTCCCTCTTGTCCAGGCGTGCTTTCCTCTTCAGTCTGAGGAGGATTCTCTTTGACAGCGAAGCGTTGAGAAGGTCCTCTCTGCATTGCTTAGCTTCCCCTGTGGCTGAAGTAGCCCCGTTCCCTGTCCATGGATCCCTGGGGTCTGTTCACAGTTTTCTTTCTTCCGTGGGAACCACGTTTCCAGGAGAGCACATGGAGGAAGTGGAAGCAAGAAAAGAAAGCAATCTGAGGGAGTTGGGGTGGCGTCTTCCAGGGCCCCCTCCACTTGACTTGCGGTTAATTGGTTTCGAATTCATTAGCCGCATTTTCCTGCCCACCTCTTCCCATCTCTGGAACGGTGCTTGAGTTTTCCGAGCCTTTGAGTTGCCAAACTAATAATTCACCTACTTTATTTCCTGACTCTCGCCGTTAGTTTGTTTTAGTCTAAATAATGCATATTCAGCTTCATTAGCATATATTTGGATCATTTCCCACTTGAATGTATTCAATCCCATCAATTCACCATTAGCGGGATCATTCAGGAGGGACGTTCCCACATCTTTCATGCTGTGCAGTCCTGCTCCTCGTCTTTATTGGGTGTGGGGCTGGGGCGGGGGGTGACGGTGGGGGAGTGGAGAAGAAAGGGAGATGGTCTTCCCCAGTCACCCCAGTTTCAGAGGACCCCTGCTGTAATGGGAGGAGTCTAACCCAGGCTGGTTGTTCTGGATACTAATGCTTCTACCAAGAGATTAAGAAGGCCAGGCATGTGCAACAGCCTACGGTGAGTCTGAAGGGTTTTTCCTCTCCAACTGCTTCTCTGATTCTCCAACAATAACTGGGTGTCCAACAGTCCAATGCAATCCTGACACTAACTACCCAGAGTTAGCACAGACCCCACAGGTTAAGGGTTTGGTCCCACAAGACTCCCCTGTTCAGATGACGGTTGCAAGCCCTGGGCCACCAGTCCTTCTGACACGCTGGCTGTGGGGGCCACCATGACCACCTCCTCGGGGTCCTTAACTTACTAGAATGGCTCCGAGGTAATAAGTAAACTCAGGGGAAGAGTTCACTTATGACTTACGCTTTCTGGTTCATTGTAAAGGATGCAACTCAGGAACCGCCAGACGGAAGAGGCCCACAGGGCCAGGTGTGGGGAAGGGCACGGAGCTGCCTGCCCCCTCCAGGGGCCCCCTCCTCCCGGCACCACCATGTGTTCACCAGCCCCTAACCGAGTAGTTTAGGGGTCTTTATGGGGGTTTCAGTATAGAGGCACATTGACTAAATCGTTCACCACTGGTGAGTGAACTCAAGCTCTAGCCCAGTGGTTCTCAACCTATGGTCGCGACCCCTTTGGCAGCTGAACGACCCTTTCACAGGGGTCACCTAAGACCATTATGCATATCAGATATTTACATTATGATTCATAACAGTAGCAACATTACAGTTATGAAGTAGCAACGAAAATAATTTTATGGTTGAGTCACAACATGAGGAACTGTATTTAAAGGGCCAGAAGGTTGAGAACCACTGCTCTAGCCCCTCTTCCTTCCAGGAAGGCCGGGTGGGGGTGGGGTGGGAAGTTCCAAGCTTCCAATCAAGTCTTGGTCTTTCTGGTGACCTGCCCCCATCCTGACCACCTTGAGTCACCTCCTTAGAACAAAAGATGCTCCTACAGCCCTTCTCACTCAGGAAACTCCAAGAGTTTCAGGAACTGGGGACAAAGACCAAATCTCTTATTATACCGTATGACACTCAAACGAGGCACCCAGCACTGGATAGTCAGGGGCTCCCCACATGTACACGGAAATCAATAATGAATGTCACTGTAGAAACGTAATATTCATGCTGCCAATGCTTATGTGCCGGCACCATGCTGGGCGCTGGGCACACAGAGTGGATAACACATCCACGCAGCCCTGTGAGTGTCATGAAACTTACAGAGTGCCACACCCAGCTGTGTCAGTCACCAGACAGACCCGTGGTGCGTACATAACAGGACGAATCAATTCATTAGATATTCTCTTCCGCCTTTTTCACCTTCTGTTTGGCTGGCAGACAAAGGAGGGGAAGGGATGTAAAAACCAAGAGAATGCCAACCTACTCTATATGTGACAGGGACAGCAAGACCTGGACGGGCAGGTGCCAGATGTGGAGGAGAGAGAAAGGAGGGGCAGGTGCCAGGGAAGGGAGCCAGGAGAGCAAGGAAGGAGGTGAGAGCAAAGGGGAGAGAGGGTGGGAGCAACTTTGCTGGTGGTGTGTGCTGACCTACCCCTGCCTCAGCCCTGCTCGGGGAGAGACCTGCTCTCTTTGCAGCTTTCATACATAAGGACAGTGTGTGCTCAGTTCTATGGGAGGGAACAGCATTGGCAAATCCCTGAGACAGGGAGGAACCCGGCTTGTGCAGGAACTGGAACAGGCATCATGGTCGGGCGAAGGGACATGGTGGGGCTGGGATCCAAAGAAGATGAGATTTGAAAAGGTGTTGGGGTGACCAGGGAAAGTGGGTGATGCCAAGGGAGCCTGCAAGCAGGACAGCGAGGGGCTGAGTCCGGCGGGCAGCTAGGCCTCCTGGACATTGGTCTGGGCTATATGCCTGGAAAAGGAGACTGGATGCAGGCAGGTGGAGGGTCGGTGGTGCAGACTGGATACAGACTGCTGTTTAGGAATCTCCAGGAGAAAGCCTCCTTCCTCGCCACCTGGGCACTTGTAGGACAGGGCTGTGTGGCCTGGAGGCAGGAAGAGCCACCACCGCAGATGGGCGACGGAGCAAAGGGGTCTGGGCTTGCGGTGCCTGAGTCGCTGGGGCCTGGCGGAGGCAGTGCACAAGCATGTGGGTCAGAAGGGAAAGGACGCGCTGCTTTATCAGGTGGGAGCTGTGCAGATGTCCCGCACCCCATCCCTTCCCTTTCTGCGTGTCCCCTACAAGTGCTCTATTGGAAACACATTGAGCGGAGAGACCTAAGGGGGCTTTCTGTTTCTCTCCAACTTGTCACCAAAAGAGAAGCATCCACCAAGCCAGAGGGATGACCTTGTAGGTCAGGATGGAAGAACCTCAGGGAGATGGAGGGTAGGGCTGAGTGTGGGGGACAGGGCAGGACAGAGTGGGGGACAGGGCAGAAGTGAAGGGTGGGCCCACGGCTCTGGCTGTAACCCAGGGAGAGGATGGGAGACAGCACCCATTCTCTGTCAGACCCATTCTGAGGTCCAGACCTAATGTCCCTCCTCAGGAACATCAGGAGTTGGGGGATGCCCTGCTCACTGCAGTCCCCCTGGTGAATGGCTGACTGCACAGCAGGGGTTCTAACAGGAGCCCTCAACCTCCCCTTGCAGCTGCCAGTCAATGGGCAGGAATTCCCGGTGCTGCCCTCCTGTCCCCTGGAGAACCGAGTTTGTCGCCTGGACTGGCTCTCTCATTCTCTTTGCTGAAAGGCCAGGAGACGAAACCCCCTCCTGTGCCAGTCACACGCTCCGTGACTTTGCCCGGCTCACCCCAGGCCTCTGCAATTACACGGTGTCACCCCCATGAGCCACCTCTTTCAGGACAGGGACCCTCCACCCACCCCCGCTCGGCTGTCCTCTAACCTGCGCCCACTCTCCCCCCCACAGGAATGGCTGAGGGGCCAGCACCTGACCCCAAGCTTGGCCAACCATGTCACCTCTCCGGGGTCTTTCAACAGGAGGTGGGAGAAGCGGCATTTGTCTCCATGGACCACGGGAGAAAGACAGCCCCCGCTCCAGAGGTGGTGATCCGACCTCCTGCAGAAGCCACTTGAGGGAGGACGGGGACTCACGGGGAAAAGCAGACGTGAGTCAGAGCCAGATGGAGAGAGAGACACCCCAAGGCTGAGCCAGCCCCGCCCTCCCCGCATTTGGCTCTGTGAGCCAATAGATGCCACCACTGACCCGCCAGCTTCTTGAGAGGAGGTTTCTGTTGCTGACAATCAACGCCTAATGTCCCGCTAACACACAGTGCACGGAAGTGGAACAGGAAAAGCCGATCTCGCACCCAGAGAGGGAGCAGCGGGGGAGGCACAGTCCCAGGGGAAGCAGACCCTGGTATAGCAGCTTTCTCCCGGGGGCAGGGGGAGGGGTGCTGCAGAGAAAGAAACTCTCCCGAAGAAAGCAGCAGAGACCCTGCCCTGGGCTCTGTGCCTTTGCAGGCAGGGGACACAGCACTCCTGCCAGTGGGAGAGAAGGCCACGCGGACAGGGCTGCACCACCGGCCCCGCTGAGGCAAGGCTGGGACGGAGAGGAGGTCCGCACTGGAGCGATGATTCCGGAAGAACAGTTCGGATGGTGCCATGCACTCTCTCAGGCAGAGGCTCCTCACGGAAGAGGAAAGAGGGGAAAGTGGAAGGGTGGGCTGCCCTTGCTGCTCATGATGCTATGTTACCTGGTAGAAGAGTCTAACAGTATTGAGTCATGTCAACAATCCTCTGTCATCTTCATGAAGTCTACAGTCAGGGAACCGCCTGGCCCGCCCACCCCCACGCCTACCTTAATAGTGCAGCCAAGAGCATGTGCCCAGAACGTTTCCACTTCTTAGAGAACGGGGTAGGGGCGCTTCACATAATCAGAGAGGGAGGCCAGGAAACAGCATCCGAGGCCAGGAAGGGACTCTGGAGGAGAGCTGGTCTACTGCCAGCCTCCACTAACGCGGTACCGAGCCATCCTGACAGCACCCACCAGTGAGACCCTCGCAGACCCCCCACTCTGCATCCCACTAACGTAGTGTCTACTCGGTCTAGGAGTGGCGGACACAGAGGTGAATAAAACAGACAAGGCCTCTTCAGAGACTCGTGTGACAGGCGGGGACACAAACAGGAAGTAAGGAAACAAATCAAGGAGCAAGGCAAGGACGGACTGGAGTAAGTATGCAAGATTCTGTCACCTTCAGCATCTTTGGGGAGAGAGGGAGAGATCTGCCCCCAGCAGCTGTACCCCAGCGGTTTCTCTGCCTCCATTCTATGGCCCTGGGAGCCCAGGAGGCCCTGTGGCTCTATCCAGAAATGTCCATGGTCTTTTTGGCAATTTCTGAGAGAATGCCCCACTGGCCCAAGTCCACACTGCATCTGGTACATGGTCAGGGTAATAATCATATGTTGCTTTGCCAGGGACTAGTTTATACCTGTTGTTATTAATGCATTACTATTATTATTATATCAATATTATCAATAGAAACCACCTTTACTTGCAAAATAGGTAAAATAAGTTTATGTTCTCCCTGCTCCCTGCCCCCACCCCCCATGCCTCATTCATGGAGTACCTGTGTCTGGATCCCTGAAACATCTTTTTAAAAAAATATTTATATTGATTTTACAGAGAGTAAGGGAGAGAGAGAGAGAGAGAGAGAGAGAGAGAGAGAGAGAGAGAAACATCAATGATGAGA
>NW_006300377.1:2007945-2018372 GCF_000327345.1 Myotis davidii | reverse complement strand
GAGAGAGAGGGAAACATCAATGATGAGAGAGAACCATTGATCAGCTGCCTCCAGCAGGCCCCACACTGAGGATTGAGCCTGCAACCCGGACATGTGCCCTGACCAGGAATCGAACTGATGACCCTTGGTTCATGGGTCAATGCTCAACCATTGAGCCATGCCAGCCAGGCAATCCCTGGAGCGTCTTGACACCAGACTGCATGCTTTCTACCTCGGCACCTTCTCCAGATGTTGGACAGCACGCGAAGGCCTGCCCCATCCTGTCCCAGGAAACCTTGGGGCCCACCTCCCTGGACACTGCCCAGCACTTGAGAGGCGTGGCAGTGGGGGCGGCCTCTCTTCAGATGGCCCTCCCTGCCTGACCCCCTTCCACTCCAGCCATGGCTCTGCCCTGCCCGTTAACCCTGCCCCTGCCCGTTAACCCTGCCCCTGCCAGGATCTCCCCTAAAGAAAGCGCACGCCCATTAGACGTTTCTGGGAGAACCAGCACTGCCCTGTGCACAAGGAGGCACCAGCAAGTGTTTGCTGAGTCGGAGAGAACGCACAGCACCCCTCGGTGAACTACATCCCAGTTTGACCCTAGCACACATGCGAGTGAGATGCCTCTTCCTCCCAAGACAGTTGAATGGCATTTGCCATGTGCATCAGGCCCCGGCCTTATAGAACCCCTGATCTCCTGTGTTCTGCCCCAGAGTGTCTGGTCTTGGCCCTCAGCTTCCGGGGCTAGAAGCTCTGTCCTGCTCCAGAAGGGGCAGGGGCAGGGGCAGGGGCAGGGGCAGGGGCAGGGGCAGGTCTCCTCTGATAGAATGGTTTCAGCTCAGTGTGTTCAGCAAGGATCTGACCTCTGGGGCCAGGATCCCAGCCACCTGGGAGGCAGGCCCTGAGCCTTGCCTACCTGTGCCCATCATCTGTGCACCCTCCCGGCACAGCAGGGTGGCAGCAGGAGGCCTCTTCATGCAAATTAAATAAAACAACCTTTTTATCTGTTGGCTGATTCCCTCTTTTGAAGAAATCAACTACAAATTCATTTTTGGGGCGAAGCAATTATGATGATGGATGGAATGTCAGAGAAAGGGAATCAAACAGAAACCAGAGGCTGGGCCGGGGGAGGGGGCGGCTTCGAGGAGCAGAAGAGGGGGGACAGGCCCTTTCAGCTCCCATCCTGGCTTATGTCTGCCGTCCCCTGCTCCCCCGATTTGTGGAACAGAGATGCTGCATAAAGGGCCCCTCCCACCACAGCTAACAGTCCACTTGGGCTCTATGAGAAGAGATTGAAAATGGCGTAACAAGAGGCATAGCTTGTGCTCAGTAAATGGTGAGCACTTACTGTGCCAGGCACTTTCTGGGCATTCTCTCATCTGCTTTTCACCACTGCTGTGCAAAAGAAAGATGAATTCACCCATTTCCCAGGTGGAGAAACTGAGATGCCATACTGACTCGATCGACTTCATGCCGCTAAAAGGGGAGCAGAATTAGGACCCACCCTTCATTTCACTGCAATAGAAGCCCTTACAAGGAAAGTGAGGTTTTAGCTTGGGGCCCTAGAAACCAGCTGGCCCATCCCCCTACCTGTCTCCAGATGGGGAAGTGGAGGCTAGCTCCAGAGCCCGGGGCCAATCATTGAGGAACTGATGCATTTATTCAGCCCATAGTTACACAGTGTCAGGCACAGTTCAAGGATGCAAGAGCTCTAAGTTCACACTCAAAAGCTTCAGAACCCCAGCCCGTGAAATCTGGAGAACAGAAAGATCCCCTGGACCTGATGCGGGTCCTGAATGGAAGCCGAGCTCCTCTGCGCTAACTACGTGCTGGAGAGGACACTGGAGCCGCTGCCATGAGGGACTCGCATGAGTCCCCCGGTGCCAGCCCAGAGCCAGGAGCCCTGGCGCTCCAGGAAGGGCTGAGCTGGTGGCTGGTCTGCGTGGCAGCCTGTCAGTTTATAGAGAAGAGTCTGGGCTTCCACTTAAAAGGCTGCTCCGGTAAAGACCTGCTAATTGTTTGAAACACATTTTCACTGAAGTGTGAATTCTCTTCTCTCTCTCTCTCTCTCTCTCTCTCTCTCTCTCTCTCTCTCTCTCTCCCTCCTGTGAATTCCAGGAGAGCACAGGCTGCTTCCAGCAGGGAGGCTGTTCCCTTGCCTGGAGCTGGAGGGAGACAGGGACCAAACCCCACCCCTGGCTTCACCTCCCGTGGACTCACGGGCACTGGTCATCCCAGGAGAGCTGAGGTGACACCCTGGGCGCGGTTAACTCTGGGGAAGTGGGGACTGCACTGAGAGGGAGGTAGGAACTGAAGCTGGGGCTCCGTGGGCTGAGGGCTTGGGGTTCACTGCAGACTCCACCTGCCTCTGGGTGATAATAGAGTACCCAGCTATGAAAAATAATAGCTAACAGCTCCGCGAAGCCTGCTCTGTGGCTGGCACTGTTCTAAGTGTCTTACATATGGAATATCCCTGCTCATTAGAATCCTCACTGCATGTCCTGTTTCACAGATAAGGACACTGAGGCTGTGAAGGTTTAATTGTCCAAGGTCACTCACTGTCCACTGCTAAGCAGGGTGGGTGGGCAGCCAGGCCTAGCTCAGGGCGCAGACGATGGGGGGGTGGGGTGGGCATAAAACACAGAAAGAAGTGAGTGGCTGCCACGCTTCCCCCCTCCCCCGTGCCAGGGCCCTGCTCAGAGGCCAGGGCAGGCAGGGAAACCGAGGACTGTCCGGAGAAAGAACAGAGCCAATGGAGTCATGTAGATCTGGCAACAAATCTTGGCGAGCCAGGCGACCGCGGGAAGTAATTAGCCTTTCTCTGACTTCGTTTCCTCTCCTATAAAGCAGAAATGACAACGCCTACCAGCAAGGTTATTTCCAGGAGCTGAGAAATCAGACACTTGCATGACCCGGAGAACAAGTGACTCCTTAAATTTTGTGCCGGAGGCACCTCATTAGTCCTTCCCTAGTTCTGGCCCTCGAGATAATTACATGTTAAGAATCTGGAAGAGGAAATTTCTGGCAAGAGTAGACGATACGTAAGCGAATGACTAAAAGAAAAATGAATGGCTCGTAGGTGAATGAATGATAGCCGTCGTGCACTCATTCCTGTCTAACCTGTAAGCCCTGTGCAGGGCGGCAGTCCCGGGGACTCAAGGAGGAGAAGGCACGTGCCCTGCACGCAAGGAGCTAACAGTCCAGGGGACCCTGCAAAGCCAGGGATGCCAACTTTGCCCTTTGCTGCCCAACCAGGGGCAGGTCTGGTTCAGGCCTTGGGCCCACTCTGTGTGAGGGACCTGCAGGGACCTGCCAGGTCCCTGATGCAGGTGAAGACTTGACTCTCAGACGGACACCCGAGCGTGGCCTGCAGTTTGGGGAAGAGCAGCTTACCCGGGGCCAGCTCTACTAGGAAACAACAGCTGGAAGGCACAGCTGGAAGGCGAATTCTGAACATCAAGAATGTCTTTCCCTGGAGATTTATATTAGAGATGGCAAAGGCCCTGCAGGCTGGAGGGTCGCAGGCCTCCCATGGCTTCCTGCTGTCCCCCAAGTTTAGGGAGGTGGGGATGGGGCAGGAAATAGAGGGTTAGAGGATATCAGAGCAGGGGAGGGGCGGGGTGGGAGAGGGAGACAGCAGAATGTTCTCAGGCTGCAGAGAACCTGCTCCCGGGACCCAGGCCACAGGGACAGAAGGGAAGCGAGACTCGAGCCATGGGTTCTGATTCCTGAGACCTCGAATTTTGGGAAGAAATCTCCTACTTATTGCACCTGATCATCCACTGCAGCCTGTCCCTCTGGTCCTCTTCCCCTGAACCCCAACGGATACGGCCAGAGAGGGTGGGTCTAAAGCAGTCTCCGGGTCTGCGAAATGGGAGCACAGCCGCGGCCTCTCAAGGCTGCCCTGATTCTCAGCGAGGTAATCTCTGCAGAGACTGAGCCTGGGAGAGGCCACGGGAAGAGGCTGGTACCAGCGGCTGGTGCCACCTCTATTATGGCCACAGCAGCAGCGGAGCGGACCCGACACCCTCTGCAACCAGAGGGGCGGCTGCCGAGCAGAGGGACAAGGCAATGGCACCTGTAGGCAGGTGTGCCTGGCTGGTCCCACCCCTGGCCCCTGGCCACACTGTTTGTTAAGCAAGAGGCCCCCAGCGGCCAATGATCAGTGGGGCAGGAGGGCCGATGCCCCTCCCAAGTGGGCCTCATCACGGGCGGGCGCAGAGCTAATTTAAAGATCTAAGTGGAGCATATTTCTCCTGATTCGGCAGTTTCCATTGAAGTATTGTCTCCAAATAAACGCTGGAGCCACAGCAATTAGTTTTC
Organism: Myotis davidii; assembly: GCF_000327345.1. Classification (NCBI taxonomy): domain Eukaryota; kingdom Metazoa; phylum Chordata; class Mammalia; order Chiroptera; family Vespertilionidae; genus Myotis; species Myotis davidii. The sequence continues at coordinate 2,014,070 of NW_006300377.1, read as the reverse complement.
GGGATGTTGGGCCAATTTAAGTGGAGTGCAGAGGGGCTGGGGGAGGGCGCTGGGGCTGGGCAGCTAGAGAAGAGCCTGAGCCAGCTCAGCAACCGGGCCTGGGCCCCTGCCGCGGCAGGGATGGGCTCTCAGACCTTGAGGTTCCGCCAGGGATTGGAAAAGTCCCGTGTCCATCACAGACTGTCGGAGCTGGCAGGGACTTGTGACATCGTGAGGACTGCTCCTGCAACATCATTTAGACGGATCCTTTATGCAAGAAAGAGGACCCTGGGGCCCCGAGAGACTGCGGATGGCTCAACGTTGTCCATCAGGTTGGAGTCCTACCTGTGCCTCCTGACTCAGGTGGCAACACAGCAGCCACAGCTTGCGAGGTGCTTCCGGTGTCTCTAATCTCACTCAATCAGCACACTGGCCCCAAGGGATGGGATGACCCATCTTCAGAGTTGAGGGAACAGAAGCTCAGAGAGGTTAGGTGACTCCCCTGAGGTCACAGAGCTGATAAGTGGTAGCTTTGGGGTTCTGCTCTCCTGACCATCCCCTGCTGGACCGGGAAGTGCCTCACATTCTCCTTGGGCCCTGTGGACAAAGCCTTTTTGTGCCCCAAGGAGTCCCGCCGTCTGGGCTACCATGGTTTCCCCAGGACAAAACCCCTGGGTCTGGTGTGGAGGCAGGGTCCCTGCCCCTGGTGAAGAGAGGGAGGGCAGGACTTGGAAAGGCAGGCTGAGGAGGTGCAGCCGGGAGAGACACTGGCCTGCGGTCAGTGGAGAGCCGGGCACAGAAACACCACCATTAAACCTACAGCCCAGCCCCAGGCCAGGCTTGGCCAGAGGCAGCCGTGGGATCTGCACCCAGTGATCCCCAGGGGCGTCCTGACACCTGGGGCCTGAGGCTGACAGGCAGGGCTGCACCCTAAGGGAACAGGTGGGACACCCGTCCTTTGCCTGAGGGGACCACGGGCCCTGGGGGCGGTACAGGTAGGCTGGCGACCTGGCCTTGGGGCAACCCAGAGTGTGCAGCCCCAGCAGGCAGCAAGGAGTCTGTAAGGACCCACCGGGCCTCCTGCAGGGAGACTGAGGTCTAAGACCAGTGCTTACTGTGGGCAGCAGAAAGGAGCCTCGAGTGGCTGCTGAGCTGCAGTGGGGATTTGGACACCTGGGTGTGGGCATCATTGGGAGTGACAAGGGCAGATCGGTCTGATTCCGAATCCCACAGACCTCCCTGCAGGTGGCTCTGGATCAGAAGGATCCCTTATGAACAGCCTCACATTTGGTTAATTAATAACAATAATGAGAACGACATTAATAGCAACAGCTGTCACTCCTTGAACCCCTATTTTGTGCCAGGCCCGGTGCTGGTGTCATGTTACAGGTCAGGCGCCTGAGGCCCAGAGATACTAAATAATTCCCCAGCATCCTGCTGCATGTACACAGGGACTCAGAGCCCATTCTGTCCCCCACAAAAGCCAGGGCACTTTGCTCCTGCTGTTGTCCAGGCTGCCGGGGGCCCCACGATGACCCTGATTATTTGATTTTTAAATTTCCTCCAGGAAGACTGGCTCAGAAGAGGCAGGAAAGGAGAGAGGTGAAGGAGAAAGGACAGGTAAGATGAAAGGAGAAGACTGGATTGTGGTTTCTAGGCTGAAGGAGGAGGCGCTGGGGAGAAGAAAAGAGGCTATGGGGGAGGGGAGAAAGGGGGCACAGGGTGGGGGGAGAAACAGAAACAACAGTTTCAGGAGGGACAGGCCATCGCTGCCCCAACCCACCTCCAGGCCTGCTGTTTCCATGTCTCATCATGGGCCCCTTTCACCCTCATCCATGCTCTTCCCTCAACCTCAGACAACTCAGTTCCACCAGTAAAAAAAAATTAAAACATGGCACCTGGCCCTCCTCCTCTCCCTTCTCCACCACTGCCTGAGTCCAGGCCCTGTCATCATCATCATTGTGGTCGCCCACCTGGACCACGGCCACACCCTCCTCTGGCCTCCGCCTCCAGTTCTGCCCAGTTCTTCTTCCTGAGGCTCTGGTCATGTCCCTCCCCCGCTCAAAGGACTTGGGAGACTGGCCACCACCTACAGAATCAAGTCCAAATTCTTCACTGTGGCGTTCAAGGCCCTTGGCAATCTGGTCCCCACAGCCCCCACCCTCCCTTTTTCAAGTTTCAGCTCAAATGTCATCATGTCACACCATTCACGCCTTCGAAAGGGCTCACCTGCCCTGGTCTCCTTCGCCTGCTTACCCTCCTTTATGTTTCCTAAAGCACTGCCAACAGTTGACATCTAACGTACTGGACTTTCCATCCTCCCGTCCCCCGGAAGCCAGCGATGCTTTTATCCAGAGCCGGCCAGCAGAATCACGGGCACTTGGTACTTGTTGGGTAAATGAATGGCTGCCCTGCGACCCCAATTCGCACTCAGTGACCAGTGACACTTTACAGTTGTCCTACTGGGTCCCATGCACTCCATCACTCGCCTTTGCACTTTAGCTGAAATGGGAAACTCCAGTCCCTCCTCCTCTAGGCAGCTGCCCTCCTTACACCTACCTCAGGCAGCCTTGTGATGCGGTGTTTGTAAAGGGCTAGTATTTAATGTAGGCTCTTTTTTAAAAAAATGGAAGGTCTATGTCTTACTCCACTCCACCCCACAGTACCTGCTACAAAACTGGGTACACATTAGGCACTCAGCAAACATTTCTTGGGCATAGCAGAGAGAATGAGAACTTGTTCAGCAAACATTTTTCTGAAACTTACCTACTCCCAGCCAAACTCTGGGTTAGCCGAAGCCCTGCTGTGTGCCAAACGCCAGGCTGGGTGAGTTCCACTGTGTGCCAGGTCCTATGTTGGGAGAGGCCCTACTTTGCGCCAAGCTCCAAGCTGAGAAAGCACCTACTATGTGCCAACCTGAGCTGGCTGAAACCCTACTGTGTATACATCTCTTTTGGATGAGATCCTACGTTGGGAAAGGGGGCAACTATATGCTTGGTTTCATGCTGAGAGTACACCTACTATGTGCTAGGTCCTGAACCAGGCACTGGGGCAGCAAGATCAATAAAAGTCAGCCCCTGCCTTCAAGTGCCTCACAATCGCCTGGGACGAACAGCAAATGGGAGAGGAAGGGGAAGAAGGAAAGCACAAGGGAGATTAATAATAACTATTTATTCTGGCAAATTATGAGCGCATGGAGGGCCATCTGTGCATGTAGCTCCTGCCTGTCGTCGCCAGCAAGGCCCAGCGCAGGAGCCCAGCTCAGCTTTGGGGAGCAGCTGGGCTCTCTGCCAACTTGTCACAGCCCTGGGGAAGGGGCACCCAGTTTCCTTGTCTCCAGCCCTGCAGCCCACTGCCCACCAGATGGACATGTGGGCTATTCTAAAAATACAGCCAAGGTTGACCATGGGTAGGGTGGGAGTATTGCCCCCTCCTGCCAGAGTGGAGATGGCCACTCCCTGAGCCGGAAGATGCTCAGGGACCAGGATACAGAGGGCAGCTCCTGGAGTCTCCATGAGGAAGATGGATCAAGGTCACTGTGGGCAGCTCAGATTGGAGGAAGGCCCCACAAGGTCTGTGGGGAGGCAGAAATGTGCTCAAGGATGGATTCGCCAGAGAGATGAGGGTGGGACCAAGGGAAAGGCTCAGCCAGCAACACGAAGCATGCCCCAGACCCCATTCTACAGACAAGAAACAGGCTCAGAGTGTTTAAGCAACTTTCCCCAAGTCACACAGCTGGTAAGTATCAGAGTCAAGGTTCGAATCCAGGTCACCTGGCAATGGAGTGTGCCCGTGATACTGGAGTTGCTCTAAATGTGTATGAGCTCTTGCGTCACACACACACACATACACACACACACACACACACACACACACACAATCTCATTTTCTTTCTCAGAACAATGCTACGAAATAATTTTTATTACCCCAGTCTTAGCGACACAGAAGTTGGAACTCTGAAAGGAGAACTGGCTTGCCAAAGATAGCACAGCTGAGACTCGATCACGCTGGCATTCCAACTCTGATCTTTAAATATACTCATTCTTGCTTACAAAACACACAACTACTAAATAATATAAAGGAAAAAATCAGCACCACTTATAATTGCACCATCCAGAAAAATCACTGCTTGTATTTTGGTACAGGTCCTTCCAGTCTTTTCTCCATTTGTAAAATAATATTTTTCCAATAAAATAAAGCATTTTTCCATTAAAAAGAAATGTGGGAACTCCATGATTTTCTTGAAAAATCCTAACAGCTGGGCAGTTAGGCTGTGGCCAGTATTTAAACCCATCTCCCACATTCCCTGACAGACCAGATTTGTGGAAGACAAAGCTAGCATGGACTTGGCAACCTCTTTCTGGGCTTAGCTGAGTCAGTCTTTGGCTGGGCAGCTGGTGGGCAGCACAGAACAGAGGCCCGGAATGACAAAGATGGTGGCCCGGTTGGTACCCTTCATCCCAATGCCCAATTTTCTCTGGTAAAGGCAAGAAACGCCACAAGATTTGTTTGTTTGTTCTTAGGGAGTCTTTTAAAAATTTTTGATTAAATTTATTGGGATGACATTGGTTAATAAAATTATATAGGTTTCAAGGGTACAAAGCTAGAATACATCATCTGTATATTGCATTGTGTGCCCACTACCCAGAGTCAAATCTTTTTCTGTCATCATATATTTGACCCCCTTAACCCTTTGCTACCTGCCTTCCCACCCCTCCACGCCCTTTTCCCTCTGATAACCACCATACTGCTGTCGGTGTCTATGAGTTGTTGTTTGTTTCTTTTTTTGTCTTGCGTGTTCACTTGTTGCTTTTGGTTTTATATCCCACCTATGAATGAAATCACACGGTTCTTGACTTTTCCCATCTGACTGACTTCGCTTAGCATCACTGTCCTGATGGGAACGCAGCGTTTCCCCTGCTGGAGAACAGAAGTGTGACGTTGGAGGGGGTCGTCATTTGTGGGAGCTGCTCTCATGAATGGTCATGTGCTCTCACCTACCAATGACACACTGACCCCCTCGGGACATCGGGGGCCTAGGATGCTACAGTGAGGGCACAGGTAAAGTCTGGGAGGCATGGCTGTAGGCTGGGTCAAAGGTTTTTCTAAGGGTTTAGCCAAGGCGGGGCAAAGCACATGTACTCAGATCCAAATAAAATATTTCCCAGAGCATCCAAGAAAGGAGAAGGTGTGGAGGGTGCACCTGGGAAGAGATGGCTCTGTGGCGGGAGCTAGCTGGGCCAGGAGGCCAGGCTGCTCCGGGTTACCCAGCTGTGAGGCAGGGCATAGGCATCCTCTGAGGGTCAGGTATGCAAGCAGAGGCTGGGGCAGGTGACCATGAGCTCCGCAGCCCCCCTGGAGGGCCCAGCACAGCCCTGCCTTCAGAGTGAGGAAGAGTGGACCAAGATCAAGGGCATATGCGCGAGAGGGATAGCAGATACCCAGGGTCCTTGGTCTGAGAGCAAGGACACATGGAGCAAGGGACAGCAGACACCCTGGGGTCTTCATTTCTCCTTCCTTCTCCTCTGTCTTCTTCCCATTGGACACCTGGGGGTGGCCATGTGACTGCTGGGGGCCAAGTGGCCTGAGCCCAAGGCCGCCTTTCCATGCAGCGTGGCTCCTGTCCTACTTCTGTCGGCACCGCCAATGCCGGGCTCGTGCAGATTAATGAGGCCATGGCTGAGGCCCCATGCCCAGGGACTGGCCTTGTTTCTAGGTGACCGGCTACTTGAACCTAAATTAACTTTGACTACCCTTTGTGCTCTCCCCCTTGGGCAGGGTAGGAGGAGAGGAAGGGGGAGAAGGCAGAGAAGGGGTAGGAAAAGGAGTAGAAAAATGAGAGGGAGAAGGAGGAGCTGAAGGAGAGAAGGGAGTAGAACTGGGAGGCACGAGAGAGGGAGGAGAGGGAAGTGAGGGACATGAGGCGGGGAGGCAGAAGGGCAGTGTCCTAGGGCAGGATGTGCGTGTGGCTGCTCCATGCATCTCGCACCCCGCCAAACAGCCCCTCTAGGACAGTGGTTCTCAACCTTCCTAATGCTGCGACCCTTTAATACAGTTCCTCATGTTGTGGTGACCCCCAATTTCATTGTTACAAATTGAACATAATTAAAGCATAGTGATTAATCACAAAACAATAGTAAGGTATA
>NW_006300377.1:1952627-2007646 GCF_000327345.1 Myotis davidii | reverse complement strand
TCTCTCTCTCTCTCTCTCCCTCTCTCCCTCTCTCCCCAAAGGGAAATGGATGTCCCTGCCAATTACCCACTTCAGCCCATGCACCATCAGGACCAAAGGCCCTGCTTAACAGTGTGGAAGCAGGTGACTTTCAGGTCCTGGGAGGTGGGAGCAGTGGGCAATGCAGCTCAGGCCTCCTGACTCCCCTGCTCTTTCTGCTAGACAATATGTACCATGCAGTGACAAAAGCCTACACATCCCTCAAAGCCCTACTCAAAGGGCCCTCCTCCAGGAAGTCTCTGGGCTCCCATGACCTTCTATAGAGCTTCCTACAGGCCAGCAGCGTCTGACAGTTCATTTTCGTGTCCCAGTTCCCAGCACACAGCAGGCACTGAATGAATGAATGAAAGAATGAATGAGATGAGGCTATGGGGTCAAACAAATGTGGGTTGAATTCCCCACTCCATCTCTTACTAGCTCTGTGACCACTGGTGAGTTTCTGAGTCTCTCTGAACCTCAGTTTCCTCATCTCTCAGGTGGATCTCTTGCAGGGTGGGAAAATGAATTCCATAATGCAATCCCTTGTTCATTCATTTATTCACTTACTGAGCACCTATTGCATGCCAGCCAGGCTCTGGGATAGACACTGGGATAGATAACCAGTGGGAATAAACTGACATGGTCCATGACTCATGAAGCCCATGACTTGGTGGGGCATACAGATAATAAAAAAGTAGTGAATGAATATTCAATTGTGTAAGTGCTAGAAATGAAAAAGGCAAGGTGCGATCACACAGAATGCTGAATGGGGGAGCCTAGCTCACACGTGGTGGTCAGGGAAGGCTTCTTTAAGGAGGGGACATTTAAAGCTAAGATCTGGAGACTGAGAAGGAGCCTAGATGTCTGACTGTGGCAAGCTCTCAGGCAGAGGGGCAGCATGAGTAATACTGTTCGACCCCCAAAGGGGTCGCGACCCACAGGTTGAGAACCGCTGCCGGGGGGGGGGGGCTCTGGAGGCTGACCGAGGACCGCATGGGGGAGGAGGGAGAAAGGGTGCCTGCATGCTCTCCACTCTCCTTCCTTGCACCCATCCATGTGTTCAGCAATCACACACCGAGCTCCTGGTCTGCAGACTGTGCACCTTCCTGCTGGCGCTGGGCAAACCCTGACACAAGTTGAATAAGGTAAACTGCAGGAGGGAAAATAACCAGCGGCAAGAGGCCCCGCCCCCAGGACTGTGCTGAGGACATTGGGAGCCATAGCTGGACCTCTGTCTCCCCAGGGGGCTGCCAGTCAGGGGGCTGACCTTGGCCTCCCTCCTCTAACTCTGTGCCGGCTGCTGTGCCCAGCCGTGGTGCAGGAAACCTGCTGTCCCAGGAAGGAATGGGGACTCCCGGGAGTGTGAGTCTGATGCTGCCACATAGGCATGAGGAGGATGAAGGGCATACCTTCAGCTGTGTAGTCAGGAGAGAATGCCGGGAAGAGGGGCCGTGGCAGGGACAGAGGCGCTTCTCCAGGCTGGGATGAAGGGAGGGCACTCCTGCTGGGAAGACCTTGCCTGGCTGATCCCAGGTCTGGGGTCTCACCAGTACACCAGCCTGAGTAGACTGGGGTGCAGGGCAGAGACTTCTCCTGCCTGCATCTCCCAGGGCCCAGGACATGCCCGAGAACTTGCTCAAGAAGCGTTCAGGATGCCCCTTCTGCTGTGGAAGCCACAGCAAAGGCAGAGGCCCGAGGGGCAGTGAGAGGGGAGCCTGGGCCCTGCCCTGAAGGCCCACATACACCAGGCGTCCTCCTGGAGGGAGCAATGGGAGCCACTGGAGGGTTTGAGAGTCATCACTGAGCGGTGTGTGTGGGTCTCCAGGATGTTTGGGGTGGGGAGATGGGCTGAGGCTGGAGGCAGGAAAACAGGTGGGAGGGCACGTCTATGTTCTAAAAACGGGTCCCAGGCTTACCCTGCTTAGTGTAAGGAGGCTGAGGAGACAGTGCACATGCATGTACACACTCACACAGGTCCCCAAGGCTTAACCAGATGAGTGTAAGAAGACTGTGCACATACATCCACATACATACACACATATGTCCACACACATGTGCACGCAGATGCACATGTATACACCTGCATACACACAAGGGGACACACACGTACATATCACGAGTAAAACCTGGCACAGGCACACAGGGCTACACAAGTTTGGGCCACACAAAGGCACTTAAACACACAAGGGTAGAATGGACAAGTGCCTACAGATGTGCACAAAGGGACACAGTGCTATGTGTACCTGCACGTGCACACACACAGGCCCATAGAGAAGGGACAGCCAGGGAAACAAGCTGGCCAAGGCCCACTCCTTTCAGAGCAGGCAGGAAGGCCAACTGGCTGCGCACTGGGCGGTGGTGTATCAGGCAGTGGCAGGCAGAGGGCCCGGGAAGCCCCAAACAGGCCTCAGCAGATGAGGGGTTCCGGGAAGGGTCTGAGTGCACCGATTTGCTGAGGCTGGGGAACAGGTCAGCCCGCCCACCAGCTGCTTCCCCTTCTGAAATAGCAGCCGCATGAACATGACAGCCCACCTGGCTAATGGCGGGGTCTGGTCCGGGCTGTCACCAACCCTATCAGCGGATGGAAAGGGGCAGGCATGGGACATGGGAGCTGGGTCTGACCTCACACTGCCCATCCCCAAGCACCCTGAGAAGCATACATCCGCACATGTGTTCCTGCAGGCAAGCACACATGTGGTGGGCAGAGGCACAGAGGCCAATAGACCGAGGTATGAGCACATGCATGGCACCGATACACAGAAACAGGATACTGAGTCATCCAAGACCCTATGTCACCCAGACAGAGAGGCATAGACACGTGGCACACATGCTCACACACCTCCAGAGCACATGCATGCTCACACACATGTATGCTGCCCAGATCCATGGAAAAGCAGGGCACATGCACACACATCCACACATAAGCATATCCAGAGAAACACAGAGCACACACGTGCTCAAATACTCCAGACATACACAGAGCACACAAACCCTCACACACTGCAGTCCACACACTCATGGTCAAACAGCAGAAGCTCACAGACACCCTATCACATGCTGGATAGACACAGATGCATCGAATACACCAAGATGTTGAAGACCAAAGACACATGCACGCAGACACGCCTTGCACACGTACACACAGGCACTCACACGCATCCACAGTGTGTGCTGACCTTCTGCATGAGGGTTCCCCTCCCCCACTGCCTCCTCTCCCCTCCCTGCTGGCCAGCAGACACGGCCAAGGCCAAAGCCTCCTTGACGAAGGCCCAGCATTTAGACTGGATTCTCAGAACTGATAGGTGGCAGTGCCGAGAAGCAGAGTCTGGATGTCACCGCCTCTCCCAGGCTGCCAGGCTGCCTTGGCAGCCAGTGGGGCACTTGAAAGGCCTCTGGGCAGGAGTCCTGAGCTGTGGCATCCTGCTCACCCGTCTCAGCCCTCAGCCTGGGAGCGAGACACAAGGAGTTCTGATCTCCACCCCTTCAACGCCACCTCTTCTCTCTCCAGACAAAGCATCCCAAGGCTGCATCAGGGCAGCAGAGAGGGAAGAGGCCCTGGGAAGAGAGGGATGGGGGCAGGCAGACGGTGTGATTGGTGGGTCCGGCAGCCGCCTTGGCGGGAGACTGGGTGGAGGTGCTGCGTAAGCACAAGCCCGGAAGAGGAAAGTTACTTAGGAAGATTAAATGAGTCAGTGCAGCATCTCACCAGCAGCCATTTAAGTGACTCAAAGCCTCGATTGTAAAACCACCAGAATTTACTGGGATGGCGGCATTCCAGTCACACCAGAGAGAGGGAGAAAGGCCAGCAGGCGGGCTTCCATCTCCAGGAAAAGGGCTGCCCGGGGCCACGTCCACTCCTACACCGGTCCCGCGACCAGCGCATGCACTCCATGGCCCATCCTGGCAAGGTCTTGAAAGATTCCTAAAAGAGCCTGACCCTGAGCCCAGCACTATTGGGCAGGTGAGAGCCAACGCTCCTGCAAACACTCCTGTCACTCAGAAGTAGGCGGGGATGCAGCCCACAAGACGGCCATGAGCTGACAACTGAGGACGACGGGGTGATGAGGCACGGGGGCTTGCTGGTCTGGTCTCTGCTTTGGCATATTTCACAATTTTCTGAAGTCAAATTTGTTTAAGCTTTGGATCCCCTCTCTTAGAGATTACACTCATTCACCATTATTCACTTAATCGTGCATTCATTCAATCCATCATTTTCACGGAGGTCCAGTGGACTCCCAGTGTATCACTCTGGGTGAGGCCCAGCACCCACGAGGGTACAAAAGGCAAGACCGCAGTGCTGGAGCTGGAGTGGGCCCGAAGTGCAAGTAGGGGGACGCCTGATGGGGACCCTGTGTGTAACTCCAGTGCCGAACACAGTGCTTGGCACCTGCTCGATGCTCGAAAACAATGCTGAGCCAATGAAGTGGGAGGCAGGTGAGGGGCCTGGGGGCCACTGGAGGAAGAGGGGGACCTCCTGAGGACTAGAGTGAGATGAGTGAAGATGGCCTGGCTGGCTGAGAAGTGGCCTCAGGGGCTCTGGATCCATCCTGGCTGGCAGGCGGGGCGGTCCAGAATCCCACATCCAGCCCTAGAGTCCTTTCCACCCAACTCCCGTTTTTAGCTTAGCCAGGCTTCCCGGAAATCATTCCCTTTACTCCTGGAGACCCTCTGGCACTTCGTGGCCACCCCTATTGCCTGTACATCAGACTCTAATTCCCCATCCAGTGAGAACCAGCTTTGTCCAGGGAGTGAGCACCCCAACCCCCTTCCACCCCAGGACCCAGTGGGGAGCTGGAGTGTAGGTGGGTACCAAGCCCCAGGGAAGAAGGGGTGCTGACTTGGCCTTTGCCAGGGAACAGCCATGCACATGCCACTATCATAGCAGCGTTGGGGCAGGTCAGCGGTCACCCCTTGGCAGGAGCCGGACACAGAGATAACCGCCCCTCAGAGCTCATGTGTAGGAATGGCAGCTCTGACTACCTGCTCTGTGACCCGCTGTTTCTGCAGGCATTTGGTGTGCAGTGTACCTGTACTCAGAGGATGCCCTGTGCAATGTGCCTACACACTCACACACACCCTCGTCCTTCCCCTGCTCCCAAGCCTCCACCACCCCTCCCTCAACAGACCTGCCTGGGCTGGGGGCTAAGGGACAGACAGAGGCAAGCAGGAAAGGGGTCTCGGCCTGAATTGCAAAGTCTGAAATAGCCCACCACAAATTATCTTTGTTCTGACAGGCTGATTAGCATAATTATCCCATCAGAGAGGAAAAAAGAAAAAAAACAGAAGAGGACGAGTACCGCAGCAGACAGAGAGACAGCGGGGGCAGAGACAAAGACAGCAACAGGCACCCAGAGAGCTGGCACCTTCAGGAAAGCAGCCAACAGCACCAGGCAGAGCCCCGAGGGAGCCCTCCCTCCACCCCTCCCATGGCAGGCCAGGCTCAGTGTGGGCTGCAGGAGCTGTCTGTAAACTGGGAGGGCTAGACAAGGTGATTGCTAAGGTCCTGCCAGCTCTGACGCTAATGCCCGGAGGTGGCGGAGCTGGGATGTTCTGGACAAAGCCATTTCGCCAAAGGATGCCAAGACCCTTGCGTCAAGATTGTTCTGCTGTAATTCAAGTCATATCTCCTCATTTCCCACCATCCCTTAGGAAAAGCCCAGAATGTGCCCCTCTCCTGTGCCAGGCACCGGGGACTCGGCAGGGACCAGGAGGGCAACTGTCCTTGCTCTTGGGGAGTTCTCAGCCTGATGGAGGACAGAGAACCCCGGCAGGTGATTTCAATACTGTGACAACCAGCCTGAGAGCCTGAGACAGGTGCCCTGGAATGCAGATGAAGGACACGGGATCTAGGTTTGGGGGAAGATGCTCCCAGCACCATAGCCAATGGCTGTTGCTCTCTAATCACCCAGCACCTGGCTCTGAACAAGTGTACAGTTATTAGCTTCACAACTAGACAGAAAGATCCTTGGAAGTAGGCCTCTCCCACTTCTTGCATATCTCCCACTGTCCTGGGCACACAACGGGCTTAACCCCCACTGAATGGAGGCTCTGTCCATGCTCAGAAAAGGGCCGCAGAGGTCCTGGGCTCAGGCCTCTGTCGCTTCCTTCCACTCTCAGCTCCAAAGGTCTCCCCACAGGTCCAGCCCCCAAGAGGTGAGGCCCAGCCCCAGCTCCACTTTTCAAGAAGGAATGAAAATGATGCTTCCAGCTTCTGGGGGAAGGGACAGAGGAGGAGAGAGAGCCAAGCAACCCAGTGGGTCTCAGAGACCTGGGGAGTCCTGAGCAGAGCCCCCACACCCACAGTGGAGGCCGATTACCCCTGGGGAGCAGGGTGGCTGGAGAAGGAGTTAGTGCAGAGGAATGAGCGGGGGAAGAAAGGAGGGCAGATGAATAAATTCGAGAAAAAGACAGAAAGGAAAAGAATGAATAAGACAACCAAAGGGCAAGAGACACACACCCAGAGAGACAGAGAGGCTAAGAGACAGAGACAGGAGTGCATAGGTCAGGGAGAGAGAGGGGAATGGAGAGGCAATGAGAGCAGCCAAACCAGATGGAGAAAGACCAACATGCATGGATAAGAAAAGGAGGCAGAACAAACAAAAAGCTAGAGAGACAGCTAAACAGCCCAAAGTGGTCAGGGGCAAGCGGAGGTGAGGAGGGGCAATGGTAGGGACAGGAAGGATGGAGGGGGACAGAACCAGCATCAGGGAGGAAACAGAAGCAGGAGGGGGATGGGAGAAGAGGCTCCATCCAGGCCAGGCCAGGCCAAGCCAGCCAAGCCTGGGGTCAGGGCGCTGGGCAGGAGGCCGGTGCCCAGTGTTCTCTGCTCCATCTGTCTGTCCACAGGAGCTCACCCAGCCTTCCACTCCATCGGGCTGGCAGGTCTCCTGCCCGCTTGGCTCCTTAAGTATGTCTGGGGGAGGCGGGTGGTGGAGAAAACTGCTCCAGGAATAAACAATCCTGCTCAGCCTCCCGAGACCAGGACACTCAGGACGCCAGGCTGAACGTGAAAGTCACACCCGTCACGCTTCCAGATGGTTTCTGCGTGGCCACAAGGAGGCCTGGGGATTGCATTAAAAACTGCAGTGTTGAAGAATGCCTTCAGGGAGGCAGGCACCGTGCTATGCATGCTCTTTCTCCACATTATCTCCTTGGGTCAACGCCGCAACTCTGAGCTGTCTACCATTATTCACTCCCTTTAAACACTGGAGGCTCAGAGAGATTCAGGAACTTGCCCAAAGTTGAACAGCTGGGGAGCGGTGGGGCGGGGATTTCAATCTCTGCTTTTAATTTCTACATCTTTTGATTAATAAAGAAGAGCAAGAGGGTGCTCTAGGGACAAAGAATTAGCTGGTGAGAGTGAGAAGACAGTGTTTAGAGCCGGAAGCCTTCTCCTCCCAAGGAGAGGCCTACGACCATTCTCTCTGAACCACCCTAGTCCTGGAGGCCCCCTGGGACAAAGCATGCTGCGGCAGGCGGTCCTGAGATGCCATGGGCCTGTCCTGGGCAGGAAGGGAGCCAGCTGTGAGTCTGGGGGCACCAGGCTGCTCACACACCCGAGTGAGACCTGGAGCAGATGGAACAGGTGTGTGGGGCAGCTGTACCTCTGCCCTCTGGACAGTCCCGAAGTCCTTCCCCAGACGGTGTTCCCCTTTGACTTGCCCAGAGAGATGCTGGCTGAGGGCTCAGAAGTTGTCAGAGCTCAGGTGACCTCCCTGTGGAGGGTACCTTTGAGCTTTGACCTGGCAGCCTCGGCTAGCACAGCTGGTGAGGACCCTGAGGACAGGACATCGGACCCCAGGCTCCATGTGACCAGGGATGGCCTCCACAAGTGACCTCTCCTTATATGTAGGTCAGCCACAGACAAGTTCAGGTCGCTTAAAATCCAAAGCCCCACATCTCTGCCCTTCTGACACAACCAGCATGGGTACAGGCTCTCCATGCGTCAGGCTCTGGCCTAGACGCTTTCTCATGCTTCCTGTACGATAGTCTTCACAGTAACCCTGCACGGGAAAGTGCCTGGTGCCATATGGTAGATAAAGAGACTGAGGCTCAGCGAGGCAACTTGGCCACGACCACACATAGTGAGCAGCCGCATAGCTGGGATCCAGCTCTATTTGTGTCCTTTCCACTACCCCCTCCCATCCCAAAAGTTACCCCATGTGATATGACCTGTGTGGTCACAACCAGCATCAAACTGAAGCCTCAAATGCCACTTTGAAAAGTGGAGCCCGGAAGGGATCTGACAAAAGTCCTATGCCAGAGCCCCTAAGGAAGCTTTCATAGCTGCCAGGTGCCACCAGCACGGCCCAGGCCCCATCAGCTGACTCAGTTTCCTAGGGAAGGGTTTGAAATGCTGCTAATTCTCCCAATTATGAAGCAGATGCTACCAATCTCGCTAAGGTTGATCACACAGCAGAGCTGCGTGAGTGACAGCTAAACCCGAGGGCGGGCACAGCAGAGCGGAAAGCATGCAGCATTCCAGAAAGGAGGCTCAGCTCTCAACCCAGAGCTGCTCTCCTTCAGAGTATGACCTTGGGCAAGTCACTTAACAACCCCAGATTTCTATTCCTCCATCTGTCAACTGAAGGAGTTGAATTATGTGGTCCCCAAGGTCCCCTGAAGGCTGAGCCTTCTGGGAGCCTGTGATTCAATTAAAGTTTACCGGGCTGCCTATCAGCAAATTTAATGACTCTTTAAAGTTGACCAAGGCAGACAAAAAGATTAAATGTAATTTCATTGAAATGGGAAAAGATGAGAAGAAGCCAGCAAATAGCATCTTAACACAGAGGCAATGCTTACCAGCATACAGTGAGTCACTGCCTCTGCGTGGGGGGAAAGGAGGAATAAAATTGGATTCTCTGAAGCTCATGTGGGCTGGTCTTCCCAGAGCCCTGCAGAGGACTGGCCATAGCCAGAGGCCAGATGAGACCCTTGGGGTTAATTCAAAGTGGAGGGAGGGAGGGAGGGAAGGGGGTCCCAGGAGAATGGCATTAAGCCTGCCTAAGAGAGGAATTTATGACAACTACAGTCAATTCTTTTCCATTTGACCCAGAGGCCTCCAGACCTGCTGGGATGTGGCTCTGAGAGACTCTGCCATGCTTGGTATTGAGTCCCAAAGGGAATCTTGGTCCCGGGGAGGTTAAAGGTCCTCTGTGAAACAGCAGTGCCCTAAGAAACAGTGCAAAGAGGGTGATTTAAGCAAAAATACTATTTGTTTCCCAATTTACAAGCAATTATACATGATCTACAGCCCAGCCTGCCTCTTGCACAAGCAGCTCTGTAATTTATAAGACCATGAAGTCGGGGGCTCCCATGCTCCTGCCACCATAAATCTGGCCGGGATGGTGACTTTGGGCAGAAATGATTCATCTGCCCTTCCAGGATAAGCCTTCACACCGCTCTATTAGCTGGGGAGCCTCGTGCTGGGACGGCACTCCTCAGCCCCACCCAAAACATGAGTTGTGCTTTGGAAGAGAAATACATCCCATGTCCCAAGAGACTGTGGGCCACTGGCATGCTGGCCAGTGAGAGGCCCAGCTAAGGGTGCAGGTCCAGCCAGCTGCACACCGATGCAACCTATCTTTTGTCCGGAGGGGTCACCTGTGACACAATAAGAACATTATATTGATCTCTGCCCCCAGGTCCTGCTAATATTTGATCTTTGACCCTGGTCCCTGACACAGAATTCACAACATCCTTGTAATGGACTCAGTTAGAGTGGTAACAGGAGCATCTTATGCAGAGCTCCTACATCCTCAGGAATTTCCTGGGTGACAGGAGTGTCTATTGTTCCAATAAAGTGACTCTGGGTGGGCTGCTGGATGAGGGCTGGTCACCAGAAAGACCAAGCCGTGAGTAGAAGCTTGGGGATTTCAGCCCTGTCCCCTATCCTCCTGAAAGGAAGAGGGGCTAGAGTGTCAATAATCATGTCTATGTGAGGAAGGCTCCATAAAGTCCCTAAAATATGGATTCGGAGAACGTTTAGGTTCATGAACACATCCATGTGCCAGGGGTGGTCACCCCAACTCCACAGGACAGAAGCTCCTGCCCTGGGGATCCTCCCAGACCTTGCTCTCTGTACCTTTCCATCTGGATGTTCATCTATAGCCTTTACCTTCTAATAAACCAGTAAGCGTAGGTGTTTCTTTGAGTTGTGTGAATTGTTAGAGAAAAATTATCAAACCGGAGGAGGGGTTGTGGGAAATCCCAGTTTATAGCCAAATCAAACATAACTGTGGGTAACCTAGGGACCCACTCCTTATGATTGGCATCTGAAGTAGGGCAATCTTTTGGGACTGAGCCCTTAGTTTGTGGGATCTGATGCTATCTCCAGGTAGGCAGTCTCAGTGTTGGGTTAAATTGCAGGGCACCCAGTCAATGCCCTCAGAAGCCCGGAGAACTGCTTGGTGTGGGGGAAAAAACCCACATCTGGTACCAGAAGTGAAGTACTGGGAGGAGAGGATAGAGGAGAGCCAGTGTGTTTTCCCTTCCTCACCCCAACCCCTTCCCCACAGGCCGGGTTTGCATCTGCCGAGTCAGCCTGTGGCAGATTTTATGACGTCTCAAGCAGGAGATGAGACCAGTCAGGCTACTAGACAAGTGTCAGACATACATGCCATGGTTTGGCCTAGATTGAGCCTAAAGACTTTGCCAAGCCAACAGGGGCCTTGGAAGGGTAGACGGGACAGGCTGGACCACAGTCTCTTTGCCAGGACCAAGGTGGAGCTGGGAGGTCAGCACCAGGGACAGCTCCTGACAAGGCTCTGCAGGGCTAAGGCTGAGGGTGACCATAGCTTTTTGGCTTCCCACACACAGTTCAGGTTAGCCCTACATGGGAGAGCAGGTGAGAGAAATTCCTAGCTTGAAAAAGCTGTACTGGGAAGGTAGATCCCAATCGTTCTCATTAGCACAAGAGCCTTCTCTCCCTCCCTCATGAGGCTGGTCACTCTGGACATCCATAGTCAATCTGGACAGTACTGATCCTTCATGTATTGAGGGGCAGCTTATTTCCCAGGATCCTCCTCATGAGAATCTTCTTCCAAGGTAGATTCCACCCTCCTACTCCCCCTGCCCCCCACCCCCAGCACTCTCACCTGTATGAAGATTCTGGCCTTCAGACTTGGCCCCAGGAAGGAAGGAATAATAGATGTGGACATGGTGAGACTCTCATTCATTCATTCATTCAACAAATACGTACTAATACCCACTGTTTTCCAGAATATGTGCTTTTTTTTCCCTTGTGGATACAACTATAATATTTACTAGTGGCCCAGTGCATGAAATTCATGCACATTAAAAGGGAATTAATTAGAGGAAATATTTTAATATTGCTATTTGCCCTTTCTCTATAATAGAAGTGTCAGAGATGAAAGAAAATTAGTAAAATGTATATGAAAATCTCCCTCCTGTCAGAGTCGTGTGTGCCTCAAAATCACGCGAGACCCAGACCCAGCCAGCCCCACCCCCATCAAGCCCAGCAGGGCAGGGGGTGCAGCCTTAGGTCCCCTGGCCCCAGTACGAGGGTGCTAGGGTATGACAACCATTTGCATATTAGCTCTTTATTATATAGGATATATATATCCTATATAACATGTATATACATGTATATACATTTTAACAACTGATAGCTCAATTTTGAAAATGAAATCTATTTTATTTTATTTAAACACATTTTTTATTGATTTCAGAGAGAGAGAAAGGGAGATGTAGAGAGAGAGAAACATCAATGATAAGAGAGAATCATAGACCGCTGCCTCCTGCATGCCCCCTAATGGGGATCAAGCCGGCAACACAGGTATGTGCCCTGATTGGGAAAGGAATTGTGGCCTGCTGGTTCATAGGTTGATGCTCAACCACGGCACCATGCCAGCTGGGCAAATGAAATCTATTTTAATAAACACTGCCTTTATAATTATTCAAAGTGTATGTATACATGTTTTGGAAACTCTACATATAATGTTTACGTATATAATTTTTATATGTATTCCTTATCCATATAAGTGGGGACAAATAAATTTATGATAATTACCACTAATATTTGATGAATTCTTACTAAGTATCAAGTCTGTGTTGAGCCCCTCTATAGTCAATATCTCATTTAATCTTCTAAAGAACCCTATAAAGTAGGTGTCGTTATTATCTGGTCACACAGCTAGCAAGGGGAGGATCTAGGACAGTGATTCGAACCTTTTGAGCTTGGAGTGTCAGCATTTTGAAAAACCCTAACTTAACTCTGGCGCCGTGTCACATATAGAAATTTTTTGATATTTGCAACCATAGTAAAACAAAGATTTATAATTTTTATATTTATTTTATATATTTAAATGCCATTTAACAAAGAAAAATCAACCAAAAAAATGAGTTTGCGTGTCAGAGGTGACATAGGTTCGCCATCACTGATCTAGGATTTGAACCCAGGCATCCTGACTCTAGGGCCTGGCCTCTTAACCACTACACAATGACAATGTAGTTTAACCAGTTCTGTGATAGAACGGAAGAGGCAGGTTAGTGCATAGAAGAGTCTTTCTGATCCTCAGTTTTCTTCTCCAGCCCATGGTCCTTCCTTCTCCAGTGAGACCTGGGCCCAGACCTGAGTCCTTCCTATGAAGCCCTGAGAAGCGCTTCTGACTCTTGCTTTCCTCTGGCCTGGCCTGGTTTCTGCTCCCACGTCCATACCCAGCAAGACCTGACTTCTCCCTGCCTAAGGCTCACTCCTCAATGCAGAGCTCAGGTCCCTTGAGCATGTAATTGGAAATGAGGGAGCAGAGACTCCTGGGTCATCTCTGGCTAGCTGGAAAAGCCAACCCCAGGGCACAGAGCCACAGCCTACGGTCTGCGAAGGTGGGAAGTGACAGGACAGGAAGTAAAGAGGAAGCAAGATGGAAAACCAAGAATTAAATCCAGGCTGACAGAGTGATATGGGCAAGGCCAGAAGTCCTTGGGCAGTGCCCACACAAGGTATGTGATGAGTGGTGAAGAACAGAAGAGTAAAGAAGATGCATTTTGGTGCCAGATGGGCTTTGCTACTTACAGGCAGGTTACTTGAACTCTCAAGGGCTCAGTTTCCTCATCTGCAAAATGCGATTAATAATAGCAAAAATACATCCTTGTCGTGAGAACTGAGATAATGACTTTATGGTCCATAGTAAGCCCTCAATAAATCAAAGTAATAATGTGGATCACAATGGCTGATCCTTGGCCAGTGAGCTCGCTGTGAGGGCCTGGGTCCCAGGCACCTGGGAACAGAGGCCCAGACTCAGCTCCAGTCTCTCTGTCCCACTGGGATGCTGAGCTGGCAGGTGAGGGCACTCTGCGATGGGAGCAGAGCCCCCACTGCCCCAGCCACCACATCTGTCTCTTGCAGGTAGGAACCTCCCTAGAAGCTTCCACCACGGGCATGGGAGCACTATTATTCCTTTCCCCATAGTTTCACCTGCTCCATGTCTTTCTGTCTGCTATCTATCTCTCCATGACTCTGTCTCCTGTTTTGTCTCCTATTGTTCAGGCTCTCTCTCTTGCTTTATTTTTCTCCCTGGGTCTCTGCCACCACCCCATCATTACCGCTGTCCTGTAGGGCAGGATAACTGGTGGCCATTGAAACTGACACATGTTCCCATAAGGCAAGTCAGAAGCCCTTTGTGAAGGAGGTTGATTGGGTATTCTTCCCCCAGAGCGCTCCCAAGAGCAGAGAACATTTAAACCCGTTTCCAGTCCAGCTGTCAGCACTCAGAAGCTATTTCCACCTGCCGGTTCAAACACCTCTGACGTATAGATCCTCCCCCTTTATACAGATGCAGATCCTCCCCAGTCCACTAGCCCTGGGACTCAGTCACGGGTGCTGCAGCCTCCTCTCAGCCTGGAGCCCCTCACTACCGATCCCTAACGGGGCCCTTGCCAAGGCATTCAGGTTAGCAATGTGGTAGCAACTTGGTCCCCACTTCCCAACAGTGGGTGTCACAGGAACAGACGTGCCTGTCAGGACAGCCCAACACCCCAACCAGGATGCAATCTCGACTGCTGTTAGACAGGCAACAATTTGAGCAAACAATGACTCATCCTGGAGACAAAACCAAGGCAGAGAGCCTTTCCAGCGCTCTCCCGAGAGAGGCAAACTAATTAAGTGGCCGCACCAGAGTGCCCTCTGCACAGCCAGCCCCTCTTTCCACTCCCTCTGCTCCCCAGGAGGAGGCCCGGTTAGTGGAATTGACTGCAAATGCCACCCTCTCTTCTCCCAAATTACTCTGGCTCCCAAGACAAAGCAACCTTCCCAGAAAACCAGATGAGCGTCCTCCTGCTCATCTCCTCAATCAGCCCTGGAGGTTCCCTTGCCAACAGCCTCCTCTGAGCAGGTCCCTGCCAATGGCAGGAGCCTGTCATGATGGTCAGGAAGAAGGGGAAGGGAGGGACCCCAACAACCCAGGAGACTAGCCCTGCCCCAGCACAAAGCTCTGTGTCTGGTCACCCTCATTCCCTTGTGTCCCCTGTGGGACCAGCAGTGGGGTTAACAAGAATGGGACCCATGTTTGAATCTGCCACCTGGGAACAGAGTTGGCTTGTGTTTGGTTGGGGGTTTTTTTTGGAACAGAGTTTACAAAGATTTAATGTCAACAAATTAACCTTCACACAATCACTAACAGATTCGTTCATTCATTCGTTCGTTCATTCATTCATTCATTATTTGTTGGCACCAACCATGTGCCAGGCCTGGAGGTACAGAAATTAAAATCCTAATGATGGAATTAGTACTAGGGCAGAGCTATGTGCAAGGTCCCCTGAAAAGCTATGTTGGGAAAAAAATAAATGAGTTTCTGAGGATATCAGAAAGGGTTTCATAGCCGAAGGGACACTGGCAGAGGCACTTGTCGGATAAGTAGGAGTTCATCAAGTGGGACATGGAGCTCAGAGTTCAGTGAAGCCATGGGTCCTGGCTTTAGGCTGCAACAAAGTCTTTTAAAACTCACTCTGAACATGGCACACCCAGAAATCGCAGCGCTTTCCATGGAATGCTATGAGAACGTGGATGGGTAGAACTCTATTGCATGAGCTAACAACAATTCAGCTAACAGAAATAAGAACTGCATCAAAAGTATCAGTATGAATTGCTGTGAAGAAATCCCATCTTGGCAGGAGAGTAATGTAACACAAGTCTTCTTACCAACCAAAATGTGAAGGATGAGCTCGACAGGCTGGGCAAGGATGCCCGATGTCAGGTGATATCTGAAAACCGGGCAGTCACTTGTCCTGTCACCTGCTACTATGTCCTGGGGACCAGTGTTAGCAGCCACCAAGATTTAATAAAAAGGTATAAGCATTGCAGTGATTAAGAAAATAATTTCAACTAACTGCACAGTTTCTTTGATTTGGGAAGAGCCCTGTGATTAGAACAGTTTAGGGTTTCTCTGCTCCTGAAACCCCTAATCCGACCAGGAGGCTGTTCCACAACATTCATGGGTGGTTGAGGTCACCTGACCATGCCAGGCCTGGCTGCACTCAGGAAAATCTTTCAACATCTGAGTCTGGTATTTGAGGCTACCATTATGTGACCCAAACTACATTTTCAGCCTTTTCAAATTTCACTACAATATGCTCTAATCTAGCTGGGTCATTCAATTCAGCACTCACCTTACATATTCAATTCACCACTCACCTTACATGCTAGACCATTTTGATCACCATTGTAAGCTCAATTCCTGGCACATAAACTGTACTCATTACAAATATCTTGTAGAATGAATGGAAGGGTAGATAGGTAGATGAATGGTTGGATAGGTCCTACTATCATGTCATTGTTCTGCCTGGAATTCCCTAACTAAATCCAGCTTATCCTGGAAAACTTGGCTCATAAGTCTTCTCCAGGGTCTTCCTTGCCCCAGTCCACTCCATCACACAGTGATTACTTGTTCCTCTTAATTCCCAGGAATGAGAAATGAATCATGTCTTGATTCCACAGACCGCCCTACAATGTCTTACATTCCTCTTGGTTCTGCAATTGTTTATTCATGTCTGTTCTCCAAGTGGCCCACAATTATCACAAGAAGGAAGACCCTGTGTTTTGTTCCAAGACAGACCTGGACCATGGGCAAGTCCCAGTAAGAGCTCACTAGGTGATGATGTGATCATAACAAGCCCTTATTGGGCAGGTCATGCTGAGCCGTGAGAAGCCATTAGCCAAGCAAAGCATCATCTGCCTCACCCCAGCGCTGCTGCTGTGAGACCTTGGCTGACCACTTCTCTGAGGCCCTTCAGGACATTCCTGGTCTGGCTCTTCTGCAGCCCTTCCTTTGGAGAGCCTCCTCTACCTCATGGTCCTGTTGAGGCTGTCAATCATAGTGTTATCTCTTCCAGCCACAGGGATAGGCAAGTGTCCGAGCTGGTCAACCAGCAGAGTCATTCTCATCGCCACAGAGATCCACTCCGGGATGGGCACATGACTGAGTCAAGGCCAGTCTGGGAGGGTTATGCTAGAGCTAGCAGGGGAAACCCCCGTCCCACACAAACAGAAGAAGAGGATGCACCAGAAGAGGATGAAGCCACATCTAGGCTTCACAGAGGCTAAGTCCAGGGATGGCATGGCTTGAACCCCTGGGTCTAGTCATGTCTGCTACCAGTCTAGCCGTAGACAGTGCAATTTGATACTTTGAGCTGAGCTTCTAAAATCAAGAAGATACTTGGAACTGGGCTTCTACCATCAAGAAGTGCAAGATCTAAGTTCTTTCCCTGCACTCTGACAGGAGTGGGATGGGAGCAAATTGCTCTGCTTTTAGAGGGATCTGGGGGAAAGTTCATGCTTGGACATCAGAAGTCTTGTAAACGTTTCTTGAGGCTTCTATCTGGTCCCCGGCAGGCTCTTGAGTGTTCTCTCACGGTTCTTAGCAGCTCTGACCTTCTATCCCTAAAGACATGCAGATGGGTAGCAGAGTGAAGGAGACCATTGTCTGGCATCCCCTCTCCAGCAGAGCCACCAGCACCTATGTGCCTCTAGCGGACGCCCTCCTTTCCTTCTGCTCTTCTTGCAGCCACATTATGCAAATGGGCTCCGTAGTCACAGAGCCCTGGAGACACCCATTTGGAGGGAGCCGGAGAACCACCTCCAGCTTAGCTCTCTGCAAAGTGTGTCTGTGGCAGAACCACTCCCCAGGGCCAGGCACCATCTGTTGCTAGAAATCCCCTTTGCTAATTATTAAACTTCTCCAAATGAAAACGAATCACGGAGCCAGTCGGGAGGGGCTGGAGGAGGAGCTGGCAATTTACTTAGCGGCAGTAATCATCCCAGCCAGGCCACACGCAGAGGTTCGTGACCCATCTCTGGCATGGGCTCGGCCATATGCTCAGCATCCCAATGAGGTAGCTATTTCTGAAGGGAAACCTACGGGGCCTGGGAGCCCTGGGGATTGCCTGTCAGAACCTCTCTGGAGCTGGAGCTGCCTTGGAGCCCCGAAGGAGCCCACTCTGTCCAGGTCCAAAGAGTCAGCCCGGCTGGAAGTGGGCAGGTCCTGCTGGAGTGGCCCAGTCCTCTCTGACTTCAGCACCTTGGGAGAAAAGGGCCAGGCTCACCTAACTGCAGCCAGCTCCTGGGTGAGGAAATACAATGACAGACAATGATCTTGCCCCCTAGTTACACTATGGAGAGGATGGAACGGGTAGGAGCAGACTCTTGAGAAATGGGAAGGGGGCCCTGTCCTAATAAGGGCTTCCGCCATCTCCAGAGGTTCCTCTGCCACTGTTATGTGACCTTTCCCTTCAGCGGGCCAGGTTATGTTTAGGGAGCTGAAGTGGGTGTAGGGTACTAGGAAAGGAAACCCCCATATCTTGAGCACTTCCTGTCTTTCAAGCATGTTGTCATGCCCTTGGAAAAGGTTTCTTATGGAAATCTGCCCAACAGCCATGCAAGACAGACATTGTTACTCCCACTTAGGAGACTAGGAAACTGAGGCTCAGAGAAGAGAAGTGTCTGGCCCGAGGTCCTTTAGTCTGCCAGTAGTTCCATGGGATTCTTTCCTCACTACTACACTAAAGACCAAAGGATGGGGTTGAATGTGTGTGCCCAGAAAAAGATTTCCTGGCTGAGGAAATCACCTAGCAGCCTGGCCCAGGATCTCCACCATCATCACCACCAACTCTGAGCACGTACCAGGTGCAAACTGGGCCCTGGGAGTGCACAAACCTGAGGGGCTTCCACTGCAGGCCCCTGGCAAGACATCTGGCTGTTATTATTAGTGAGTGACTCTGACAGTCTAATATCTGCCCCCAAAGAATGGAAGGAAGGGAACTCACTGATGGTCGCATCATACACACCCAAACTTGTTTCAATCCTTCCTAGGCTTCTCATGGCCCAAGGAGAGTACATGTCCCCAGAGCCATCTTCCCCTCCTCCTCGCAGCTCCAGCAGTGCTGGCCTTCTGAGAATATGTCTTGCTGTGTCTGCACTCCCAGCCTTTGCCCCAGCTGTTCCTTCCAGACAATTTTTTTTGCCTGGCTGGCTCCTCCTCTTTATTCAGGTGTCAGCTTAGACATCATTTTCTTTCAGGGCCAACCCTCTCATAACATAGAAGGAGATATAAGAAATGTTTTTATATGATGTAGCAGACATCCATGACACAGCATGCCACATCCTCTCAGCTCACCTACTTTCAGCACAGCTGTAGCGGACAATTCCCTGCCCGTGTCCCACTTCAAGCATAAGTCACAGACTCTTCCAATGGAGAGTCCCCATAGGGGACTTCAGATCATTGTCTGACAGTATTGCAGATGTCCCCAGTCCTCCTCTCCATTGCCCCCATCCACCTAGCCCCTGCCCCAGCCCAGGCCTTCATCATACGAACTCTGAGAATGTTGCTGAGCTCCTGGGGAGCAACCAGGAAGTGTGAGGGGAGAGGAAGCAATGGTATTGGGAGTTGCAGAAACGTGCCCAGCTTCCCTCTCCTCCAGTGGGATCATTCTGAGGTGAGTCCTACTTGGTTCTTCAGACTGAGCACCCATTGCCCACAGCAATAACCAGCTCTTCTGATTTCATTGGCTTCGATCCCTTCCCTGTTTCACTTTCTCCACTCACTAACTCCTGCTTCCTGGGAGCACTTCCCAAGTAACCTACCTGCACTCAAGTCTTTGTCTCAGGACAAGTGGTTACAAAAAAAATCTTTTTACTTTAATAGTTATGTCTATGTTTTAACATATATTAAAATATAAGTGGCACACATAATAGCACAAAGGTGGAAACAATCCAAGTGCCCATTATGGGTGAAGGGGTAAATAATATGGTATATATACTCAGTGGGATATAATTCAGCCTTAAAAAGGAATGAACTTCAGATACAGGCTACAAAATGAATGAACCTTGAGAACATTATATTAAGTGAAATAAGCCAGACACAAAAGGAACAATATTGTATTCTTCTACCTTTGTGAGCTATCTAGAATAGGCAAATTCATAGAGACAGGAAGTAGAATAGAGATTACCAGGGACTGGTAATGAAGGGGGTCATGGGGAGTTTCTGTTTAAAGGGGACAGAGTTCCTGTTGGGGATGATGAAAAAGTTCTGGAAATGGATAGTGATTGACGGCTGCACAACGATGTGAATGTAGTTAGTGCCTCTGAATCATCCATTCAAATTCATTAAAATGGTAAAGTTTCTGATATACATCTATTGCCACAATAAAAATAACTTTAAACTTTTAAAAATACATAAGTAACACATTCAGACCCATGATTTCAGAGATAATATTGCTTAGGACAAGGCTAAGAAGATCAGTGAGCCTATTTAAAGTTTCAAGTTTATTTAAAGAAAAAAATAAGAAGTAAATAATAGCACAGATGGTATGTTGATATGACAAAAATTGTAGAAAGAATTTAAATGATCAAAGTTTGGGAAACTCTGCCCTAAATGAAATAAAATCCCCACAGCCTCACACTCTCATTTGCCTCTCCCCTCTCCCCTTTTCTCCTTTTCATAATACTCACTACACATACTTATTTCCTTGTCTGATGCCCTAGGTTGCCTGTAGGTTAGGTGAGAGCAGTGACCCCCCTCCCCCGCCCTCCTCTGTTCCTTTCTGTATCCCAGCAGGTATCATGGGGGGAGGGCTCCATAAATAAATGCTCAACTGAATGGGTTGGGATTCAAAGTTATCAGCAAGGTCTCCTGGAAGAGGAGAAACTCCAAAAGTGAGTAAGATTTGCTCAAGCAGCAAAGGCAGAGTCTCAAACAAGAACCCACAGGAGGAGACCTGTGCTGTGTTCAGGGACAATGAGCTGACTTGCTGGGCTAGCAGAGGACAAGAGTGGAGGGAGGGGGGGCGAGGGGCGGGGCGTGAGGAGGGGTGTGCTGGAGTGGTTGGAGAGGAAGATGGATGGTGAAATGAGCCCTCAAATGCCAACCTAGGGCATTTGGATGAGTCACTGTAGGCCAATAGGAGGGCTTCCTGCCTCTTCATTGTTCCCAGAGTCTTAAGTTTCAGCTACTTTCTCTAACACAGGAGGCTCTACCTGGGATGGTCTTCAGGGCATCTGTGACCCTTCCTATTGTATGCAAGTCACTGTATAAATGTGCACCTTTCTGAGGAAAGGGTCTAGCTTTTATCAGGCTAAAAGGAATTTGTGATCCCTCAAGGAGTGAGAATTTCCTGGTTCTGGGGGGAAAGCCAGTTGGGTAGGGTCCCACTCAAATTGTCCCTCACTCCAATGGGCCTTGGCCCAACCAGCAAGCTCAGCCACTACACAGGCCCCGTAGCCACCTGGATGGAGGATTGGGACTCAGGGGATATAAATCAACTACATCTTAACCCCCTATTCGCTGACGGGATGATGGGGAGCTGATCCCACTGCCCTCCTCATTGTTCCTGGATCTCCCAGTTCCTCTTCAGGGGCTCTGAGTTATCACCTGGGTCTGAGCCCCATTAGCCTTTCACCCTATTCACTCCATACCAGCCCAGTCCCAAAGCACCAGACTCTAAAGGGACCTCTTCTGGGAGCCCCACTCTAGGGGTGGGGGCTGATCATACTTCCAAGCTACATATTTTCTGCCAGAAGGACCCCTGGCCGCAGGACACATGAGAGTCACTCCTCTCTCTGTCCTGACCTCAGCCCAGCGTGTGCCGAATGGGATCCTCTGACACCCAGGATCATAAGAGTCCGAGTGGGTGTGACCAGCAACAATTGTGGGTTGTCCTCAATTTGGTCTCTCCCTCCAAAGGCTATCTGTCAGTCCCTCAGGAAGACAGTCTACATATCTCTTTGGTGTCTGATCCAGGGAGATGTGGATTAAAATCCCACTTAAGCCATTTGCCAGCTCTGTGCAAATCACTTCCTCATGAAGCCCTCATTTCCTTAGCTTTGAAATAAGATCGATAATCCATACTTTATCAAGTCATTTTAGAGTAACAAAATCATGTCATCTTTCTCAAAACAGGTTACATTGTTTTAAAGTTTTGATACCCTGGTATCTTCCTCTTGGAGCTGCATAAGGTTCATTGTTATACCAGAGGTTCTGAGGTCTTCACATAAAAGAAGCCTGCTTCACTCTGCTTAACCCAGGGCTGGACTATGTGCACAGCTGGCCGAGACACTCTGAGCTGGTGACTGTAGAGAAAGCTCAGTGCCTGCCAGGCAGTAGGTGCTCAATTAGCAGGATCTGTTTGCTCCAAACACTTTCCCCTTAAAGGGCCAGATATGCAGAAAATGTAGGAAACGAAGGTAATTGAGTCATCTTCCAGCCTCTTCATGGGTTTTCTGTGTCAGTCCTGAGAGCCCTTTTGAGAGAGGGGCTGGAGAGACCACGGGCCCAAGGCACAGCTTCCTGGGACCAGCTGGCTGGTTGTGGGGAGGCTGCCCTGCCCTGCTGACGAGGGTGGGTAAATCCTGCCAGATTTGAATGCTTGCTAATTCTCCTGAGGATTTCATGTCTGACAGCCAAGACCCACCCACCCATTAGCAGGGACTCAGTGGCCAACACAGTGAGAAGAGGAAAATCAGTGAAAAGGAAACAAGCCAATAAACAGACTCCACCCACTGCCAGAGCCCCCAGCGCCCCAGGAGGCAAATTGGGGGTGGACCTGCAGGGTTGGGACTGCCCCTGTGTGGCCATGGGGACCCAATGGGGCTGCCTTTCGATGCTTCCACACATACTGCCCTCCCTTCACCATCATGTCCACTGATTAAGGCAGCGTTCCCTACTACAGCATAAACGAATGCATTATGTCTTTGTTATGCTAATGTCATAGCACGACGCAATTTAAATAGCACTTCCAGAAAAATTAAGTATGTTCATTGACACAGTGAAATGTTTTCACCCTCGATGTAACCTTCACAGATTCTGTACAAAATCCATCAGTCAGTGAGCTATTCATTTGTGAATGCTTAGCAATTATTATGCTAATGCATCACAATGCATTACAGCAAATTCTCTGTAAGTGGCAGGAAGTGCAGCTGCCTGGTACACACCGCACCCAGATTACCAGGGCATCTACCAATACACAGAGTCATCATTGCAACTTGAGTCCACCCACGTTTTGAGCTCTGCCTTGGAGGAGTGGACCTCCCAGGCTCAGAGACTGAACTAGAAAGCCCATATCAACACATCTTTGGAGGTCTCCCAGCAGGAGGTGTATCAGTTAGCTACTGCTGTGTAACAAATCACTACAAAACTCTGGCTTTAAGCAATAAGCATTGGCTGTTGCTCAGCAGTCTACAGATCAACTGGATAGTTCAACTGATGTGGGTCAAACTAGGTGGAATTAGGCTGGGCTCATTCATGTGCCTGTGATCTGTAGGCCTCATTTAATCACTGAAAATTATCTTACTATCGATTGGGACAATGGGGCTGACTTGGCCACCTGTCTCTCATCATCCAGCAGACATACCAGTCTTGTTCAACTGGTGGTAGCAGGATTCCAAGAGACAGGGGTAAGGGGTTAGAGAGGAAGCATGCAAGGAGTCCTAAGGTCTAGGTTTAGAATTGGCACAATGTCCCTTTTGCTACACTTTATTGGCCAAAATTGGAGATCTGCAGTCATCTCCCATTACATAGATTGTAATACAGGGAGGAATAAATACATGCAGCCATTTGCCAGAACCCCAGCTCTGGGGGCCACTCTTTACACATCCTGCCCACCCCCCACCATCGTGTCCACTGATTAAGGCAGCGTTCCCTACTACAGCATAAACGCATGCGTCTTGATGGGAGATCTGCCATCATCTCCCATTGCATAGATGTGGATACAGGGAGGAATAAATACATATAGCCATTTGCCAGCAACCTACTACTGAAGGTGTCTGCACTATACATATTTGAACACAAAAAGAGGCTGGCATTGACTATGCTGATGCCACCTCATGCTTTTGGAGGACAGCCTGCTGGCAGGTCAGGGACAGGTGAACTGCTATTGGTTATGGTGACGTCAATAAACTGAATTGCCCTTCTAAGTGTGGTATCCAGCCCCAGACTAATGGGCCAGTCACTGAGACAGAAGAGGACTCCAGTTGCACCAGCCCTCACCTTAGCATGAGCTCTGACTGTGGGGTTGGCCTGCAAGGAACCATTCACCCTCCCTTGTTGGGACCAATGGCATGGGCTAGTGAACCAATGGCCAGAATTAGGTCTTGCTTATGGCTGGGGCTTGGTGTCCAGTTCTGTTCCATTTACCTCAAAGGTCTGGGAGCAGTCTCCTAGCACAACCACCTGCACAGTTGGATCTAGAAGGTCTGGAGCATAGAGCTCTGGTGCAGGAATGTTATAGGTCTGGAATAAGCTGGTTATGTGCCTGCCCTATCTACACCCTCTCGCAGGGGAGCTGCCCCATTCACACAGCCTTGCTGCCTCAGAGGTCATGTTTTAGATCACATCCTCCTCGGGAAAAAGGGCAGTCACTTGACCCAAAGACAATCTATGACTGGGTCATAAAGAGGAGTTGATCCAATCAGATTTATGCTCTTGGGAATCTGAAGTAAGAACTATATGCATATATGCATAACCCAGGGACACAGACAATAGGGTGGTGAAGGCCTGGTGTTGGGGCGGGCACGGGCTAGAAGGGGTCGATGGGGGGAGAAAGGGGAACATATGTAATACTTCCAACAATAACGATTTTTAATGATATAACAAAAGGAAGAAACACAGAAAAGAT
Source organism: Myotis davidii (assembly GCF_000327345.1). Classification (NCBI taxonomy): domain Eukaryota; kingdom Metazoa; phylum Chordata; class Mammalia; order Chiroptera; family Vespertilionidae; genus Myotis; species Myotis davidii. The sequence goes on along the minus strand of NW_006300377.1, from coordinate 1,983,508 downwards.
TTGCTGGTCAGTGGCAGGAGCTGCAGATGAAAGATGATGAAGTGCCATCAGGCCACCAAGGGCATGATGGGCCACAGGGAGCCCAAGTGATGGGGGCACAGAAGCTGTGGACTGCAGAGGAAGGCAAATAGGGAGGAGTAACATTTCACAGGCTGAAACCACATTGCTCCTGAGATGAGAGGTGGGTAGGGAAGGAGGGAGGTAGGGAGGGAGGAGAGGGAGAGGGAGAGGCTGCTCTTCAGAGCCATGGATTCCGAAGGCTTTCCAGTTACAGTTCCAATCCACATGCGTCTTGACAGTAAGCTCTCTTAAGTGGGCTTTGACTCCTTGCAACTCAAGACACCCGACCACAGCACTCCACCAGCTCATGTGCTTCAGCATGTCTGGGTCTCATCATATCCTTCTCAGTTTTCTAGTAAAGATCCCTTTGAATGAGTCTGACTTCACTGTAGCAGAAACAGCAGGACCAAGTCATGGACTCCCAAGCTGTTCTCCACACAGTAGCCAAAGGGATGTTTTTAAGATTCAAACATGAGCAGCCCATAGCCCTGCTTAAAACCCGTGGACACTTCTCATGGCTCTTAAGATAAACCCCAAATCCTCCTGAGGCCTAGAGAGCTCAGTGTGGTCTGGCAGCTGCTCACCCCTCAGGCAACCTCCCACCACAGGGCCACTACCCTGCTGGCGGCTCCAGGCTGACATCTAGCTCCCCGTGGCGTGAATGTGTCCTGCTCCTCTTTGCACAGGGTCTTTGCCCCTGCTGCTCCCTTCCCCTGCAGCACCCTCCTTCCTCTTGGGGTGCTTTTTGCCCCTCTGGCTACTGGGATCAGGTTGTGTGGTTTGGTTAAAGGGCATGCCAGGATGTCCTCAAGGGCGCCTGAACCCTTCCTATGCAAACTCAAGGACTCAACTCACCTACATTGACATGCTAATAACAGGCACCAAGAATGCTCCAGGCCCCACCCATCTGGAGCGGTCCCTCCCACCCAGAGTCAGCCCCACCCACTGCCCACCCAGAGTGGCTTTCCTCAGCGGGGCAGGCTCTTCTCACTTCCAACCGGACCCCCCGGGGAAGAAAATGAAGACCACGGCAATGAATAAGAAGAGTACGTTTAGGGTCCACAGCAGCCAAGAATTCCTCCCTGGGATCCCTGATTGATTATGTCCACTCATCAGAGAAACTCAGCCTGGAGCCATCTGAAGGACTGTCTTGCTCTTTTATTTACAGATGAAGAAACTTAAGCTCCCACCACCCATCCATCCTTCTTCCCCATTCCTGTCCCCCTGGCTTGGCCATAGAACAATGAGCTGATGGCCATATCCCAGGAAAATGATGGCCACAGCTGCAGTTTACTGAGTGCTGCCCATATGCCAGGCACCGGGCTAAATGTCTGAGAGTGATTGACTTCATTCTCACAATAACACATTAACCAGATGAAGAGACTGGGGCGCAGGAGAGTTTGAGGTCCCTCCCTCGCTCACTGGTGGTGGTGTTTAACTCAGGCAGTCTTGCTCCAGTGGTGCCCGCCCCACTCCCCAGAGCTGTCTCCATCAGCTCAGGCTAATGTGGGGCTTCTTCGTGGAAGCCAGTGGCTGGAGGGTGTGTGAAGAGAGAGGGAGCCAGCTGGTGCTCAACTGCTGTCACCACAGAGCTCTGAGCTGGGTCTCTGGGAGGGGGTTGCCTAGTGACCAGGGAGGTGGGGTGGTGAGGTGGCCAGCCAGGGTCAGGAGTGCCAAAAAGGCGGGTAAGAGGAACCACCACTGGAGCTCCATTTAGATGATGCTTCGAGGTTCTTCACACCCACAATGAGGTGGAGATCGTCGGTCCCTTTCACAATTGAGAAAACTGAGTCCTGGAGAGAAGGAGAGTTTGTCTAATAGCCCACAGGGGGTGCAGGCAGGCCTATCTGACCACTCTGCCTGTCACCTGCTCCATTTCACCTCCCAGAAGTCAGCTTGGTCATCCCCCTGGGAGGGATCAAAGTGAGGGGCTAGTCATGCAACTTCTTTATTGCTCTGTATATTCTTTCTAGGAGGCTGTAGGCGGGTCAGGGACAGGGCTGTGCCTATGGCATTCATGCGGCAGAGATTTTTGAGTACCTGCTATGTGCCAGACACTGTTCTAGGCACAGAGGATATGACATTGAACACAATTCCTCCCGGAGCCAAGAGTCTCCTTGAGGGGGTCAGATGATAAAGCAATAAACATAGAACGTAATGTCAAGTAACAAATAAACCAAGCCAAGCTGCAGGAGAGCAGTGTATCTGTGTGTCTCTCAGGTGTGTCTGCAAAGGAAGGGGAAGCTGCAAACAGGGAGCCTAGAGGAGGTGCTGAGGGTGGGAAGACGTCCTCCCCGGGGACCTTGACCTGTTCCCAAGTCCTCCCCATTCCCCCCGGCTCCTCCATCCCACTCTTGCTATTACTGCCTCAGCTAGCTCAGCCAGTATGGGTGAGGACACTCCAGAAGGCATATTTCCTAACACTCTCAGGGCAATGCCCATTTGTCCAGCTGAACTGGCTGGGCAGGCACAGTGGGTAGGTGGGTGCTGGTGGAGTCAGCTCCCCAAGAGGGGATGTGCCATGTGCCTGGGGTCCCACATGCAGCTACTGCTCCTACAGCTTTCGGGGGTGGTGGCCTGGCTTAGTCTACCACCCAGAGAGGATGAGTGGGGAGGACACAGAGCCCTTGGGAAAGGCCACTTGGCCCACAGCTGGTCCCTGGAGGCCTCAGGTCCTTACTACTCAATGTATGGTACTTAGAACACATGTACCATCACTGCCTGGGGTTGTTAGAAATGCAGAGCCTCGGGCTCCACCCCGGGCCCACAGAATCATATTATGAATAATCCATTTGTTCAAGTTGGATAAGTAATGCCTTCTGTCACTTGCCTAAAGGAAACATCCAGTGGGAATGCAGGGAGGAGGCAGGAAGGGGGCAGTGCCCACCCCCAGGCCCACTGGCCAAGCCTTTTGAGGGCGGGTCCAGGGTGGACAAGCAGCTGAGCGCCCTAGTGTCTATAAGTAGTGAGGAAGATGAGGAAAAAGGGAGAGGTGGAGAGGGCTCTGAGGATGAAGGGGGCAGGAGAGAGGGAGGCAAGCAGGAAGCGGGGGAGGAGGGGAAGTGGCTGCCAGCAGAACTGAAGGATGTTGGCCAACAAGTAGGGCAAGGAGCTGACTGCAGCTCTCAGTGGGCCTCTAACGACTCCCCAGAGCCCCATCATCTCCATGGACAATTAAAACAATTAAAATGCGGCTGTCTCCCAGTGAGCCTGGCAGCCTGGGCCCACCTGCTGCTGGTGGCTCTTGCTGCAGCCCTCCTTGAGGCACACGTGATGCTCTCTTGCACAGTGACACAATCACGTGTTTCCTTCAATCCTTATATACATGGGAGTGCACCATGCACGTGCACACCCAGCAGTGAGCAGATTCTCCCCTTCACACACACACACACACACACACACACACACACACACACACAGACACACACACACAGACACACACACACACACACACAGACACACACACACACACTGTCTTGGCATGGTGGTCAGTGTATCTGGCCACAGGAATTGACCCTCTCAGGCAGCCTGAGATCTTGCCCCTAGATCCCTAAATGGCTACTTCCTGTTTGCCCAAACTCAGGGCCTTAGGGTCTCTGAGATTCACGAAGATTGAGTCAGTGTGGATAATGAGGCGCTTTGGGGATGTTATTTTAAATGAGCCTGGGTCTAGCAGGAAAGGGTAGGTGTAGGCATGAATGGGTTAGGGGTAGCTACAAAGCCTTGGGCTTGACAGCCAGGAGGGAAGGAGAAGAAGGCAGTGAATTGCTATTGGGGGCTTCCCTGGGATAAGCACCAAACCCCCTCCCATCCACGGCACTCCCTCTGGCCTGGCTGAAGGGGCAGGGCCTTCATGCAGCCACTCGAGCAGCAGAATCATTGGGCCATCAGGCAGTGCGGGCATGGGGTCCAGGCCAGGAGGGCCACAGTGGACAGTGAGAGCTGGCTGAGAATTAATCAGGGCATTCCAGGCCTCAGGGACATCTTGGGCAAAGCCTGGTGCATGCAGAATAGATAGCTGAGGAAGCAGCAGGACCAGGCTGGACGGAGGCTGGGACTTGGCTTGAAGCTGGGCAGAGGCTAGGATGGTGGTCACAGGCTCCACGAAGCAAGGGCAGGAGCTAGAAGAACGTGCTGGGCACTGACATTCAGAGCACATCCAAACAGGGTCACGCCCTTGGTGCGTGTTCAGGAGTGCTGGTAGAGACAGCTTCCAGCTCTGGACACCACAGGTAGACCAGAGGGACAGAGAGAAGACTGGGGTCGCCAAGGAAGGGATGAGGGAAGGAACAAACAGAGGACCAGGTGACGACAGGCAGGGCCTTTCTCTTAAGAGTGCTGGAATAAAGATGAGGTGAGGGTTGAGGGTGGGGTGTGGGGTGATGTTTTTGCCCTGCCTTGTCCCCCTCCTCAGGCTCCAAGGCAGTTCCTGCCTGTCCCGACTAAAGCTGCCTCAAGTGCTGGAAACCTGTGTCACCCTGCAGCCTAGAAGAGCCTTCACGCTACCCACAGGGACCCAGACTCACTGTCTCCTCCTCGCTGAGCTTCTAGGAAGAATCCTAGGGAGCCAACTGCCCAAGAAGAATACAGGGTCATTGGAGGAAGTGCACATCACTTAGTTCCAAAGCTCCACTTGAGCACAGAATGCTATGGTTCTTCAACATCCATTCAATAGTCTGCCCACCCATCTATTCCCCACTCACTCACCAGCCCATCCATCCCTTCCTCCTTTCACCCCTGCCTTTCTCTCTGTCTCCCTCCCTCCGTCATCCAGCTAGCCAGCCACCCAGCCACCTATCCACCCTTCAGTCCATCAATCGATTCCTCAGTTCATCCATCTGTCCATCCATTCTTCAGTCCATCCATTTATCCATCCATCCATCCCTCTCACAGTTTATCCATTTATCCATCCATCCATCCATCTGTCCATCCATAAATCCATCCATCCACCCACCCAATAATTCAGGTCATGTCTCCTGACCTGTGGTTGTGCCAGGCCATGTGCTCTGGAGACAAAGAAGATGAACTGACATAGTCCCTGCCCACAGGTCCTCGCCTGGTCAGAGACCAAATGTGGAGACAGATAAATGGCAAGACAATGTGATAAGTGCAGTTACCAAGCTATGAGCAAAGAAATGTGGCAACACGTCGGCCAAAGCCTGGAGGAGCTGGGGAAGGCTTGGCAGAGGAGGTGACATTTCAACTGAGTCTTGAAGAATGAGTGGCAGTCTTCCAGCCGGAGATGTGGGGGAGAGCTCATTCCCACATTCCTCAGAGATGGCTGTGACGGTTTTAGCTCTACAACTAATAACTTTGGGGTTCAAACTAAATCCTCCCAGCAATTGAGCTAGAACCCAATGCAGTCCTTTAAGTCTTTGAACTAGGAATTGGAACGTCACAGAGAAGTCTCCTGCCCCTCTCGAGGACACAATCTCCCCCTAGAAATTCCAACACATGCAATTGGGCTAGCTGGGCACTCCCTGCCCCTCTCACAGAAATTCCAATCAAGGTGGAACTGTCAAGAGCAGAGCCCAAAGCAATAGACATGCCAGGTCCAAAGTCAAGCCAGTGGGTTGAGGAGGCAAAGTTCAAAGGTCACAGCTACAAGCCCTTTAGGTGGTCGGTGCTTGGTTCAACTTCATGTCTGCCTAGTAGAGTTTCTCCTAAAAGCAGACCCTGAAACAAGGATTTGAGTTCAGGTAGTTTATTTAGGAGGTGTTGCCAGAAACACTGTGAAGAAAAGGGAAGTGAGGCAGGGAAGGGAAGGAAGCCAAAAATGGGAGTGTTGTTGAGTAGATTATAGATAGCCAAGGGCAACTCAGGTTCAGTCCCATGGAAATGTCCTGGGGGACAGAACAGACTATGCCCAGGATTATTCCACCAGAAGAGCAAAGAAGCCCACTGTATCCTCCAATCCCTGTCCACCAGTGGCTGCAGGCTGCTCCTGAGGCATCAGCACCCAGCACTCTGACTGGGGGAAGGAGTCTGGGGTGCTTGCCCCATAACCCCACCAGCGGGACTGGAATGGTGGGTGCCACGGGGCTGCAGGCACAGCACCAACAGTGTCTGCTGCAACGCCCATGCCAGGACCCCTCCTGACCATGCAGGGAGGGGCGGGCTGTCTTCTAGGATGAGGAAAGTCTTAAGTTTCAGACACTCAGAAGAAACCTAAGTAATTGGGAAGGTTCGACTCTGAGCAGTAATCAGTGACAACTCACAGCTAAATGACATCTAGCTGCCAAGTGCCTGCCCTAACAGAACTCGGGCAGGGACAGAGAAACTGAGACAGCTTCCAAAAAGCTTTAATGCAAATGAAAAAGCCTCCCAGAGCTCCCCTGGACGTCACCCTGAGCCCAAAGCGGTGGTTGGCAGAGTTGCCATCCCACCTACGGGGCAGCAGGAAGCCGTCAAGCTGGTTTGGTGGTGAGAAGCCCCCGAAATCTTTGCTCAGCACCCAAACCCGCTCAGAGCCTCTGATGGCAGGGCAAGATGAAGCCGTGGCCCCGGGCCAGATGGGCAAAGATCAGAGAGCCTGTTCCGGGGGAGGACGGGTGCCGGGCCCAGAACTCAGGGAAGTGCAGGGGAACTTTCCTCTGAGTGCTGCGGAGTGAAACTCCACAAAGTGCCGAGTCACAGCAAACGCCAAGATTCTTCACGCACAGAATAATGAGGCAATAAAACTCAACTGTAAAGTTAAATAATTTACCATAAATATCTGAAGCTCTCAAATCATTCTCTACATTAACTGCCTATGTTTAAAGTGATCTTTGCATTCACTGTGTCACAGATGGCAAAAGCAGACAAGAGAGTCCTTGACAACTCCAACTGCAATTAGCCCTTCCCAGCTGCGGTGATTTAAAGGCCTTTTCAGTTAAGCTGAATGAAACACCCGCGCTTTATAAATAAAGGCTTTACCAGGGCTGACAATGAAGTATTTGAAACGTACAGGCCCGAGCTGGTAGAGAGGGGGTGGTGGGGAGTGTACTGTCACTACATCCTCAAACCCAAGCGCTACACACCCCTCAACCCCCCGCCTCCTCCCAGGCCTCCTGCTCACGTGATGCTCACAAGGCTCCCCATCCTTCCCATGAGGGCGCCTCCCCATCCCTTCAACATGCTCCCCACCCTCTCCCCCACCCCACTTCATATTCTGCACACTTTGTCCATATTCCTACAGCTGAGCACACCCACGCCCCCTCCCTCCTTCACACATATACATACAGGTGTCTCCACCCCTGCACTCACACGCGCGCACACACACACACACACACACACACACACACACACAGCTGGGGATGTGTGCATCTCCAAGAAAGGTGCCCTCGGCTAAAGGTCAGATGAGGCCGGTTGTCTTGGTGGGAGACCCCGTGCCAGCGTCTGTGGCCCAGGAGACCTGCCCACCGCTCTGGCTGGCAGAGGAGGAGCGTCCTGTGCTGGGAGGAGTTACCCTTCAGCAAGACTCCAGCACCTTGGAGATGGGAGGGAGGAGGCTGAGGCGGTGTGCGAAGGAGGTCAAGGTCACCCTCTGATTGCCTCGGAGCGAGCGCTCCTCTCAGGGGCCTGGCTAGTTAATTGCTTGGAGTCTGGTGTGGTGGAGGGAGCTGGCAGCAAAACGACCCCTCTGAGTTGCATGCTCATCTCTGAGATCCTTGTGGGGGAGCCTGGGCCCCTACCGCTTCCTGGCCTCACTTACCATGCAGAGGACAGGGGCCACGACCCCACCTGGCCCAGGAAAGCGTGGCGGCCCTCCTGCTCACCCACTTGGGGTCCTCAGGTCCTCTTCCTGCCTATCTTGCTGGGGCCAGAGCCTGTTCCTGAAGTAGTCCTAACTCACAGCCTCTCCCACCTGGCACCCAAAATGCAGTGACAACCACACCCCCTTTTACTGAGCAGTTACTTCACCCCAGGCACCACTGTAAGCTAAGCCTCGCCCTGGCACCCCTCTGAGCCTCACGGACATTTTATGACGTAGATGTTATTCTTCCTCAGTTTTGAGAAGGGGGAAATGACACACAGGGAAGTTAGTAACTTGTCTTAAGATCTCAGACCAAGGAAGAGGGCAGTAGGGATTCGATCCCAAGTGGCCTAGCTTCAGGGTGCTCACCTTAACCACTACACCATCACAAGGCCCTCACTGCTTGCCCCCCAGGTTCCTGTCCTGACCACAGCTGTCCAGAACTCACACCTGCCAGGCTGAGCCCTGAGCCCTGCCCAGCCCTCCCAGCTGCCTCCCTTAGACTTGGGGCCCTGTCAGTCATGATGTCCCACCTGTCCTCACCCCAACCTGCTGTGTCCCCTGGGCTGGGCTTCCCCTGCACAGCCATGTGCCCCTCAACTGGGCCCCCATCACCCGATCCTGCTTCACTCCTCAGCCTGGAAGGGCCAGTCCCCTTGCACCAGCCATGACCCCACATCCTGGGGGCGGGGAGGACTCCAGGGCTTGCTGGCTGCAGACAGCCTCTGAGGGTGTTGGGAGGACTGGCCCGAAGTTCCAGAGAAGCTTTGGATCCCTGAAGGGCTCTACCCAGACAAGTTCTCATTCATTTGCTGTTTTTAATATATGAGTTCCAGGGAGCTGCCTGGGCTGGGGCCCAAATTCCAAAGAGGAAAACAAACCTCCTTCTTCTCTAGGCAAATAAAGGCAGTGACAGACCTGGAGATCCGTTACTGGAATCGGAGGGCACGCCTGGATGCTGCCACAAGGGCCTGGTGTGAGGTCTACAGCGGATAGGCAGCTGCAAACCTCCCAGCCCAGGGCCCTGGCTGCTGAGGGTAGCCAGAGTTCCCGGGCGGGGAGGGCAGTCCCCGAGGCCCCTGGGAGCAGAGGAGGATTATTGCTTAGCTGCAGGCTCAAGTCCAGGTCTTGCTGGGGCCATGAGCCTCTGGGTTAGGAGCCATGATTTTGCCTCCACAGTTCTTATGGGTGTGGAGACCGGGTCCTGGGCCCCAACCCACCTGTCTACCACCCTGCACCTCAGCTGCTCCTTCCCTTGTGTGTGTGTTGCGGGGGAGGGGAGGCTGTAGATTGCCCTTCCTGGAGGTGAAGGAAGGGAGGCTGATTTCGTGGGAGGAAGAGGACCAGGTGAGAGAGTCATAAGACAGGAGGTGCCAATGAGACGCCAGGCACTTAGTGAGGTGACGCCCTGGGTGGGGCCATAAAGGGACATCCAAAGGATCAGCCACAGAGGAAGAGCCGGGAAGGGTGACAAGTGTGGCAAATCTAGGGTGCCCCCTGCACATGTGCCATGGGAGAGCACTCAGGCCTGGTGCGAGGAGCACTCCACCTGTGGATAGAGGTCAGATTTGGAGAGACCTCAGTTGCCTCTTGCTGGATGTACATCCTTGAACCAATATCTTTTTTAATCCTCCCCTGAGAACATATTTATTGATTTGAGAGAGAAAGAAACATTAATGTGAGAAACATCAGTGGGTTGCCTCCTGTATGTGCCCCGACCAGTGATCAAACCCACAACCTAGGTATGTGCCCTGACCAGGAATCAAACCCACCACCTTTTGGTGTTTAGGACAATGCTCCAACCACTGAGTAACCTGGTCAGGCTTGACCAATATCTTAACTCTCTGAGCACTTGAGCTCGTCTTCCATCAAGTGGGGGCATTTTTAATATTCCATTCACCAGGCATTTAGGAGGATAAAACGCAACAGGACATTCAAAAGCCTTTTGTTAGCAGGAAATCTGACGGATGTTAATCAGCACCCTCAGTGATGGTAATGTGATGTGAGTCTGGGCAAGGTCCGTGTAGGCACATGTGCGAGACAGAGAGGGGTGTGGTGGGTGCTGTGATGCACCGCCCAGACCCCCTTCAGGAAGGCTTGTCCTCCTACTGCCTGGATGGCCCTCAGCCAGCAGCCTGCTTGGGGGCCTGAGTCAGCTGAAGAAACGGCCTCACCCACAGTCACGCTTCCTTGCACAGGTGGCCCGTGTAGAATAACGCTCTCGTCCCAGTGCAGTTCACCTGGGAAGGGCCAGCCAGGCTCCAGGGCAGCTAAGGGGGTTTGCAGAGGCCCCTGTTGCCACGGCGTTGCAGCAACATCTCTCTGCCGAATTCTGCTTCCAGGCCTCCCTTCCACAGAATGGTCCCCCGCACACTCTCTCTGAAATACCTGGCCAGGAGGTCACCGAGCCCTTGAGTGCACACCGTCAGTGACAGAGCGACTCCACCTCCTTGAGCGGCGCAGCCCATCGGTGGACGGTGCTGGCCATTCTCTCACCAGGGAGCTGAGTTGACCTCTCTGAGAGTCTCACACACCGTCCAGCTGTGTGGTCAACACCAATCAGGGTTATCCCCCTTCCCACTGCTTAGCTCAGTGGCCTGGACAAGTTAGTTTACTCTGAGCTCTGGTCTGGTCAGCCATCAAAGGGGCACAGAAACACCCTCAGCACACAGGCGTGGTGTGACACCAGGGACGCTTCTAAAGAGCCCCTTGCACCACCTGGTGTATGGCACGGGCTCTGCCTTCAAGCCATGTGACCACCCGGGTTCTCAAATAACTATGCAAATGTCCAGGCTTCAAGTTAGTTTAAGCTGAGCGACCTTCAGCATGATCATTTCTCTGTCCCTCGGCATTTTAATCTGTGAATTGGCATCAATATCATATGAAGCTGAAAGATTAAATCCACGGGACACTTGCAGAACAGTGTCTTGTACGCATTAGGTTCTCCATAAACGTCATCTGTTATCTTCAGGACTCCGTTAGCAGTTAGTTGGTACCAAGAACTAAACACCATGTGACGGGCTATGCTCTGTCCCATGCACAGCAATATGGTCCAATCACCTCCCACTTTAGATCCTTTACTTCTAATAGTGTTGCCCAGAATTTTTGGGGAATGATCCTTTTCAGCCACCACACCACACTGAGTATCCTTCTAAGATTTCTGGCAACAAAACACGACAAAACCTAAACCCGCGCTACAACTCTTCCACACAGGCTCTCCTCGCGCGTCTTCACCTTCTGACTCAGGCTGGATTCTGAACCCGTGTGCATGCGCCACCTTTATCTCCGTAACAGAGAAGTCACCAATGAGATGGATAGCCGTGCCCGCGACCTTTGCAGAGCCGTGGGGACAGAGAGCGTGGGGAAGACTGGAGGCGCGCAGATGCCCGCAGAGGGAGGGAGCAGCGCTGTGAAACTACAGAGCCATCAACACCCTTGCAACTGTTGTGCTGTCACCCATTGTAATTGTAATTTCCCACAATTTCACGTTACACATGAAATTAATAAGCATACTTATCCCTGCCACACTATCAATAACAACAACGATCACCATTGTTCATGGTGCTCACGTTCAATCCACCGCGCGAGTCGAAAGGGCAGCTCTTGGGCACCTCTTTTTTGCATCCTGTGACCCACCCCCTGCTCACCTCCCCTTGGGCTTCAGATGCTTGGCTAAGGCTCTCAGCCCATCTACAGGTTGGCCGCGGCCCAAGACAATGGCCTCACATGAAAAGTTGACAGTCCCGCCACATTCCTTCTCATGGGAATCTGGACGAGGCAATGCTGAGCACGAAGCGGCTGGCATGGGAGGTTCGAGAGGATGGAGGGGTCATGACAGACCATGAGCAAGGAACAGGCACAGGGTGGGGGCAGGAACAATGTGTGAGCATGAGCTCTGAGGCAGAGGGTAGGGGAAGGAGGGCCTGGGCAGTCAGGAAAACAGGGAACCTGAGTCCCATCTATGGAGCACTCCTGCATGGGCCACCCTAGATCCAAACGGCCCTTTGGCTTGTACTCTGCCAGAGCCCTCATGTTTTCACGTTGACTGGGCCCTACACACACGCACCTAGCGAGCCATCCCCTATGGCTGTGAGCCAAGGATAGAGCCCTGTGGTGCTCCGACAAAACCCCTTTACGCATGGACAGAACCACGAATGAGCAAGCACCTTGGGCTGCAATCACTGGGCCAGCTACTAATCCAGCTAATTCCTTTCTTAATATTTGCATTTCTTCATCTCATTCAGAAGGAGAGCTTGAGAAGGTTGTCCAGGCGCACCCAGGCACATCCAGGTGCACCCAGGCACACCCAGGCGCATCCAGGCACACCCAGGCACATCCAGGCATTATGCAGGTGTATGCATCCCCTGCTCTGAAGTACACTGACCCTGTCCAAGAAAGAAAGCTTAGTCTGGCAGGATTTGGCCTCGTATCTCACATAGCAAATGACACATGATAATAGGAAAGCTTGGTTTTTGTTTATGGTGAACCTGTGTTAAGAAAGCTTAGTCTGGCAGGATTTGGCCTCGTACCTCACATAGCAAATGACACATGATAGGAAAGCTTGATTTTTGTTTATGGTGAACCTGTGTTGGGTCTAGGTCAGTGGTTCTCAACCTGTGGGTCGCGACCCCTTTGGCGGTCGAACGACCTTTTCACAGGCGACCTTTTCGCCTAAGACCATCCTGCATATCAGATATTTACATTACGATTCATAACAGTAGCAACATTACAGTTATGAAGTAGCAACGAAAATAATTTTATGGTTGGGTCACAACATGAGAAACTGTATTTAAAGGGCCAGAAGGTTGAGAACCACTGGTCTAGGTGCTCACAAATTTCAGCCTCAAGCAAGCTCTTGGATCTGGAGTTTCTGGAAACCACTGTCCCTTTAGGAATCTGTCTGTCCCAAGCCTCCCAGGAGTCTCCTCTGGTCTCCAGAAGCCACCAGCAGTGGTTCAAGAACCTCAGCAGGATGGTGTCTCAGTGCCCAGGCACGGCTCCTGTCCAGCCTTCCCGGGCTGCTGCTCTTCCTGAGGTCTGGGCTGCCCCTTTAAGGCTGATGACCCTTTGCCTCAATCATAAAGCAAAACAAGAATAAAGTGTCACCTCTGTCCCCTGTCACCCATCACGTGAAACCCTTTTCTTGTCCTCAACAGAAATGGACCAGACTTTTTATTCCCCTCTGGCCTGCCTTTTGCTCCCTTCTTTCCCCACCCCACAGCCCCGTAGGGGTTCCCAACACTCTCATTCCATTACCATTATTACGAGTCTCTTAGAGGAAAGGGAACTTTCAGTTTTAGGACATAAACTAGATGCTTCTCACTGTGTTGACATATCACATGGGTGAATTCTTTCGGGTCTCACAAGCTCCTTTCTAGAAAAGAGAACCTGACAATTGACCAGGGGCCACAGAGCAAGGAAGTGGCCGAACCATACCTTGACCTCAGGTCTGCGTTGCTCCTGAATCCTGCCTCCACCACTGACTATGTGTGTGCCCCTGGGCAGGTGCCGGTGTCCTCGTCTGAAAAATCAGGGTGACCCCTACTTCCTACGTGTTTAGCACTGTCTCTAGCACACAGTAAGCATGCAATAAATAACAGCCACTATTAAGACTTACGGAGATTTTCTCTAAGTAGAGTCTACATACTGCCTGCCCTAAAGTCCCAGCACTCAGAAGTCCTCCTGGCAGTGTTATGCACCAGGAGTTGTATTCCTTCTGATGTGCCTTCTTGACTAACCTTCATGCTTCCCACCCTTGGATGCAACCACTACAAATCTAATCTCTCCAGAAGCTCCCTCTGCAGCCACAGGTTTCCTTAGGAACCACCCCACACCCTTCTCCTTCTTGGGTTGATTTGCAACGACTCTGTCAGCAACAGGAGCCTGCGATTTCCCTAATTCTCTGAGCTCCCTGTCTCAGAGTGGTAGCCCTGCTTCAATATGTCACCTGCTAAAGTTCAGGCTGCATGCTCCCCAGTCATCACCAACTGAGCCGGTTCCTGTCATGCCTCCGCACCGCCGTCTTCTTGGTCAGAATGAGCAGCTCCTCCGCTCACACTGTCTTTGTTCTAGGAGCTGGAACTGTCACCAGGCAAGTGAAGAATTGATGGGAGGCTCTGAGCAAGACCAAGAGCCTCACAGCTGATGTCTGGAGGCCCAGCTTTCCCATCTTCACAACCTCCACCTCTGCCTCTGCTCAGCAGGCATCAGGACCAGGAAAACAGCTCCACTTCCCCCGCAGCCTGGCCAAGGTCAAAGAGAGACTCTTCCTGCACCAGAATCCAAGGGTCCAAGTCGTCCCTTTCCAGGATCTCGTGGAAAAGGCCTCCGAGAGTGAGGTGGGAAGAGGCAGGGCTGGTTCAAATCCCCGCTCTCCAGTTGCCGTGGCATGCAGGCAAGTCTCTCTGGGCCTTGGTTTCTTCACCCATAAAATGGAGTTAATGACACCAACCCACAAGGTCGCGGGATGTGATGAGATGATACAGGCAGGGCACATGACTCATTGGTGATAACTCATTCTTCCAGGGCAGTCCTCTTAGGCGCTCAGGGACCACTTGGTGGGATGAGCAATGGACAGACCTCACCACCATCCGGTTTGCTCAGACTGACTTTCCCGGGGCTTTCAGTGCTAAACCCAGACGAGTCTCAACCAATGGGACAAGTGGGTCCCCTACCTTGAGGTCCTGCTCACAGGGACCTGGCCCCAGGTTGTCCTAAGCTGAGCAGGGAATAAAAGAAGAGGGAAGACCAAGGGGATGTGAAGGGAAGTTGTTTCTTCACGCAGAAATGTGTGTCTGTGGCTCCACGGTAGGGCTCTCCTCTCAGCCCCCTGAAGGCACCCGCTGGTGTCCTGGGGTACCTCAACTCCCAAAGGGGGAACAGAGGTGTCTGTTAGAACTAGGTCTGAGGTGGGGAGCAGGAATTAGCTGCCAGGGGCTGCCCAGTGGTGCCCTGGCTCCTGGGTTTCAGATGGTGCCTCCCTCTAAGACAGTGGTTCTAGGCAGGGGGTCATTTTTGCCCCGCAGGGAGCATGTGGCCACATCTGGAGATATTTTGGGTTGTTGCAACGTGGGGGGAGAGTGCTACTGGCATCTTGTAGGTAGAGGCCAGGGATGCTGCTAAACGTCCTATAGCGCACAGGACAGTTCCCACAACAAAGAAACATCCGGCCCAAAATGTCAATAGTGCAGAGGCAGAGAAACCTTGCTTCAAGGGAGCCAGAAGAGGCCAACTGGGGAACTGGGAACCCTGTGTCTCAAGTCAGCATCCACAGGCCCCCCAGTTGGGAGGCGGGGTGTCCCCTCCCCAACCAAGTCAAAAACTGGGGAGTTGCAAGTGCCAGGGGCAGGCCTGGGAAAGTCACTTTTGGCAGGAGGCTGGCAAGGAGCAAGCTTTATGGCTTGTTCTGTTCGGAGTTTTAATTAAGCGTCTCAAATAAGGATTTAATTGGGCTGTAACAAGCCAGGCTATTGTATGCAAGAGAAACACCTGGGGATTATTAGAAAACATTTTTAAGGCAGTAAAGCTGCAGCAAACACTTGCAGTTGTTAGATCAGAAAAAATATTAATTCCAGAGCTCAACGCCACACACAGGGAGGGGGGGCCAGGCCCCCACTCTGCAGTGCTGGCCAGGAGGGGCAGGCTGCAACCACACTGGCATCAGAAGAGGTGACCCTGGTGGAGGCACTCAGTCCAGAGCCCTGGCCAGCTGCTGCCTCTCAGGCTGCTTCTGGGGGGAAAAGAGAGGCCTGGCCTAGCATAGGAGGGGCCAGGGGCGACCACAGCCAGCTTGAGGGGTGAGTGAGGTGGTCAGGCCCAGACCGGGCCCTAAATAGGGCCTAACCTGGGTGGTGTGAAGTGTGGCCAAGCCAGCCTGAGTCCTGGAGGGGCAGAGACCAAATGTAGTCTAGAGGAGCCAGGAGTGGCCAACCCCAGCCTGGGAGGCGCTAAGCCCATGTTATTGATGATGTCTCCCCACCTAGAACTGAAGCTCTCTGAACCCATGGACCAGAATTTGTCCTGTTTCCTGCTGTACCTGAAGAGCATAGGATGCCTGGCACAGTGCGGTCACCGCTGAATGAGTGACTGGGAGGGGGCAGTGGTGCCCAGGCCCATCTTTCAGGGGCCAAAGCTGGCCATGCCATTCCGCCAACCCAGGTTTCTGATTGGAGAACCAGGGGCATCCGTAAAACAGGTGGCCGTTAATCTGGTCCAGATTTCGGGATGGAAGGCCCTGGCCAATGTGTTGCCTCCTGCTGGGGAAGTGGCCTAAACCCCCACCCTAACAGCGCCCTTTCTGTCAGGTTCCCGCAGAAGCCTTCCTTGGCCATGCCCTAGGCCTGGGCTCCCGGCACCATCTGTTGGGGCCTGCCCACAGCTCTTGTAACTTCACACTGTCTCCCCAGTGAGGCAGCGCCTCCCCAAGAACCAGTCGAAGGCCTAGTGGCCCCAGCATCAGCCAAGGGCCTGCACGCAGAAGACGCTTAGTAAGGGTCCACTGGGGGACTCAAGGACGCACAGATGATGGATGTGCAAGTGGCCAGAAGCATCTTCCTCACGGCTGTAATTTACTGGCCTCCCTCCCACATGCCAAGCACTGTGCTCAGCGCTTCGCTTGCACCACCCCACCGAGCCCTCCTGATGGCTTTGTGATGGGGGTTATCAGCTCCATGTTATAGAAGAGGAGACTGAAGTTCAAAGAAGCCCCTTGATCTTACTCCATTGCTCCTTCCAAAGCTCCCTCTCATCCTAGTGTTGAAGGGAGCCCCGCTCCCAGCCTGTGAACAGCAGCATGAATTTCAGCTCAAGTCTCTGGGCCCCCAGAACACTGAAGGGCCCCTCCCCGTGGCTAGAGCCCAAAGGGCTCCTGAGGCTCCTTGGATGTCTGCCTGCAGGGTTTGGAGCTCCCATCACACCCCTTACCCTGCCCTGCCCTACGCTGGTGAACTTCAGAAGTCGGGGTCGGGTTAGAGGGAGATGAAGGCCCCTCAGGTACCAGACCTGGGAGAGCAGCTCAGGTGAACTGTTGGGACCTGGGGTACAGAGTAAAAGGCTCAGGTGCCTGAGGTTGGGGCCTGAGTGCATGAAGTGGGGTGGGAGGTGAGTCAGCTGCATGAGGACGGACAGCCCAGGAGTTGGGGAGGGAGGCTCAGAGCACCGAGTTAGGGGTCTGCGGAGCACAGTCTGGGGAAAGGGCTCAGGAGCGCCAAGGTGGGAGAGGCAGCTGCAGGGGCAGTGGGAGCAGCGTTTCATCTCTCCCTGTCCAGGGCCAGATGGTGCTTTCTGAAATGATCCTTTTTGGAAAGCCCCCTGAGGCCTTAAGTCTTAGTCTGTGTCTCCCCACTCACCACCCAGAGGCCCGAGGCAGTGTAACAGGGCCTTAGGAAATGGTCACCCACTCCACCCCAGATTTCAGCTCCCTCTCCCAGGAGCGTGGGCATCACAGGCCAGGGCAGTGGCCCCTGGCTGGGCCTCGGGTAGCACCTTCAGCCACTGCTCCTATCAAAAGGCACCCGCAGGGCAGGGGCCAGTCACAGTCCTGAGCATGTGGGTGACACGTCCCAGCTTCAAAGCGCTGTTTCAGGTCTTTGATCAAACAGTCTTTTCATGAGGCCGGAGGCCTTGGGGACCCTGACCATGGCTCACGTGACCCCTCCTCCCACCTCCCATTCCCCACCCCTGCTTATTCCGTTCCCCTAGGAACTTACTATTATCAAGCGCACACTATATTTTTCTGAAATCATCGTGCTGTGCGTAGTGTCCTCATCAGAAGGCAGGCTTCTGCAGGCAAGGGTTTTGCTGTTTTGCTCTTTGCTACTCGCCAATGCTTAGAGCGGTGCCTGGAACACAGTCAATGCTCAAGAAATGTTTGTTGAATGGATGAATGAATGACCTTCAGGAATCCATTGTCTCATTTGATCTATTAGCCCTCCTACAGTTAAGGTGGACGAGACAGATGTTACTTTTATTACCGCTGTCGTATATGAATGAATAATAATTATGGTAATCATAGCCAACTCTTATTGAGCACCTCCTATGTGCCAGATCCTATAATAAATGCTTCACACACATAAATTTAATCAACATACTCTTCTTAACAACCTTTGGAGGTGTCACTCACCTAGTTTGACAGGTAGGGAAAATGGAGTTCAGAGAGGTAGAGTCACTTGCCCAAAGTCACACAGCCATGTGCCAGGCACCATGCTGAGCACTTTACATAGATTATGTCATTTCATGCTTACAACGATCTTACCAAGCAATAATTCTATTTTATGGAAAAGAAAACTGAGACCCAGAGAGATGCAGTGACTTGTCAGGTCACCCAGTGAGCCAGGTGCAGAGCCAAGATTCAAGCCCATGTCTGTCTGAATCCAAATCCAGTCCCCTTCCCCTGTGCCCACGGGGCAGGAAGCAGCTCCCCGGAAGTGGACAGTCACGGGGACTTGAAATCAGAGTGGGAGAGAAGTGAGCCTTGGAAACAGTGACCCAGACCCCAATTCCGTCCTCAGGCCAAAATGCTCATGGGAGTCTTCCATCGCTGAAACCCACATCCCATAAACATCGGCCGGCGTGTACCACGGCAGCGCACGGGGCCCTCGCATCCCTGAACCCCCAGTCAGGGAAGCGGCAGCGTACCTGGCTGCAGGGGTTAGGGAATAAAACACCTAAGGTTGCAGCAGTTCCGGCTTCAATTTCTGTCAATAACCCTCCAAGGATATTCCTTGGTTTACCAGCCAGTAATTTTCACTTATAACTTAAAGAATCAAAATGCCTTCAGATGCTGCAAATCTGTCTCATGTCTCCCGCCCCCACTGCCCACAGCACCTGAAGAGATGAGCTCCCATAGGCCAAAGGCTCCACGTTATGGTCACCAGCCAGGGGTGGCTGTGATAGACAAGTGGCCCTTCATCTGCCTATTGTCGGAAAGAATGGTCTGAGATCAATTGTTCTAAAGCAAAAATCGATGGCATTCGGCAGGTGTCCTCTCAAATGTAACGAGTTTATCTTCAATAAGTCTACAAAGCAGGGAGCTTAACTAACTTACTGGAGGACAGCTTGCACCTAATTCCCCGGAGGGAAGTCAGGGGCTCCAGCCCTGGGCATCCTGGGAGCTTTATGGAATTCCTCCTGCTCACGGTGGGGGTGTGGTGTGGCTGACCAGGAGCTCACGCACACCAGAGTCATCGCACCAGGAAGAGACACGGGATTGGTTTTGCAGATAAAACCCGGGGCCCTTCTCTGTGTTGAAGTGAGAAGACAGAGTCTTCATAGGTCCCCCAATTCCCTCCAAAGAAAGCTGTCTCCCTTGGGGTCTCCCCAGAGGCAGAACAGGAGACAGAGCAGAGTGCGCTGGTGCAGTTGGGAGGTCACCGCCGTTTACTTGGGAGGCGAGAGGGAAGCAAGGAAGGAGAGCAGCTGGTAAGGGGTGCGTCACCCAGCAAATCACCACTGAGGACGACTGGAACGCAATCCGGCCACAGGCACTGCACTGGGACTCCTGGGAGGTGGTGCTGGGAGGTGGTGCAGAACCTGCCTGGGAGCTGTCCCCACTGAGGGAGAGGAAGCTGGGGTGCGGGTGGAGAAGGTCTCGCCTGTCGTGGGAGGAGGCACCCACCCCTCACCATCCAGGTCTCAGGCAAAGCTGCAGGTATTCCCCGCGAGCAGCCGGGCTTGTAGAGGAACCCAAAGGTGCCAGCCTAAGGCGGGCACAGAAGGACCCGCTGAGAGGGGAAGGGGCCTTTAACTCCTACCTATGTTGATTTGAATCTCACCCCTTTTGGTTACTTATTTTCATGTATGATGTAAAAGGTACCTAGTAGATTGACCTGGTGTACTTAGATACAACCTATAAGGAACTAATTATATCTATAAGGGGGCATGTTAAACTTTGTTACTCGTGGGAGGTCATTCATTACCAATCAAAGTAGCCTGGTGGTCACTGCTCTAAATTAAATGGGAGCTGCTCCCAGCAGCTGCCTCCCACCCAACCAACCACCTCAATGTCAAGTCTTGCCAGAGATGGTCGCCCGGACCATCTACTGCCCAACACAATCGGAAGTCTGATGGAGAGAAATGACATTCTGGAGGGACCGAGTAGCAGGCCGATTACTCCAGCTATTCTAGGACTTACCCTTGGACCAAGCTGTGCACTTGGACCGGGTCCC
Source organism: Myotis davidii (assembly GCF_000327345.1). Taxonomy (NCBI): domain Eukaryota; kingdom Metazoa; phylum Chordata; class Mammalia; order Chiroptera; family Vespertilionidae; genus Myotis; species Myotis davidii. Next base: position 1,963,549 of record NW_006300377.1, on the reverse strand, counting down.
CAGCTTTTGGCTTGATTGTGTCATTATGTGTTCTGTCATTATGCCTTCAGCTGACACAGAGAACAGACAATACCAGACGCAGTCTTAGGAACCCGGCCGCTGCCGTTTGTTAAAAGGACACTGCACTTCTCAGCATCTTCTCTATAAGGCCCTCGATGAAAACATTATTTTAAAATGAAGGGTTAATAAAAGTTTAATTTTGTCCCTGAGATATGAGGGTGGTTTTTCCACATACACAAGGTAAAATGGATGTAACTAGTAGTTTTTCTCTCTTCTCTTTGGCCACCAGGGAGCACAGAGTCAAATGCTTGGTCCAATTATAGCAACTGCAATGGACAGTGTGACTTAAACATAACATTTCTTTTTCCTCCTAGGAAACATTTTATTTCTCATTTGTATTTTCTTGGTCCTGAATCCTTTGAACAATAAGCTATCTTATTAAATGTAACTCTCATAAAACAACTTCGAATTGCTTTTGTGGAATGAGATGGAATAGTTACTAATTCACTGACTAAAAATTAAGCCCAGCTGATAGCCCCAATATCATTTTTTGACTCAAACATGAAACGTGACTGATGCTCTGCTGGGTCAGTGCCTGCTGTCTCAGACACGGAGTTTGCCTCAGACCAGAGGAAAGACACAGGTTCGTTGCTCCACCTCCAGGATTTCAGCCTCAGGAGGTAAAGGTGCTTGCGCTCTAAGATCTGGATGGGTTGGGGGTCTGGGGTCTGGCCAAAAGGTCCCCAGCACCCCCTCCCTGGCCTTTACCTGAATGGAATCGCCACCCCCTTTCTTTTCATTCGGACCCCTGCATCAACTCCTGGCCTTTCTGAGCAACTGACTATAAACCCACACTCTCTCCAAACTCCTCTTAACCTCTGCTTTGAACTTAGTCTGAAACATGTCATTTTGGGTCCCAAGATAGACCCCTGTGGTAGGTACGAGGGAGCCAAATTGTCCTGACTCTCTGCTCTCTCCATATTGGCAAGTTCTGAGTCCAGCCTTGTGGGCTGATGAGGGCATCTCCAGTCTCTCTTCCTTGATCACCCTCCTGGCTCCCCAGCTCCCAGGCGGGCAGAAGGAGGGGAGGGAGGGAGCCTACCATCCATCAGGACCCCCAAAGCCAACTTGAGGAGGGGCTGAAGAGGGGAGATGAAATACTTGAGGCAGCACTTGGCCAACCTCTGCTTTCAGCACCCCCCAGACACACACACACACACACACACACACACACACCCGGAAGCCATCAGGGCAGCGTGGACTCATGCAGGCCAAAGGAAGCCGCCTTCTAAAACCATCACACATCAGAGGATGGAGGAAAATGCAACAGGGCAGGAAGTCACCCGCTCCTGGCTCTAATCCCGCTCCACAGCCCGGCCTCCCAGGGGGCTCGGACCAGCCGGGCCCCTTCTCTGAGCCTCTATTTCCTTATCTATAAAGCGGAGATAAGAATACCAGCCTATGTCACAGGGGGTATCAAATGGAAAACTGTGCACAAAAGGGCTTTGAAAAGGATAAAGAATCCCACAAAGCAGAAGCGAATTGTTGCTGCAATTGTTCCCTCTGAGAGCTAAGTGACCCCAGAAGGACGGGAGAAATTGAGCCTCAGGATCCAGAGTGGGTGGGTGAGGGGTCTGAGTTCTGGCCACAGGCTCCCAGCCCCTCCCAGAGGCCATCACCACTCCCTTTGTTTTCATTCAGACCCTTAACTCAACAAGCTTGAGTCTTCAGAAAGGGGGTGCCCAGAGGTCACTGAGAGGTCATCCGGCCCCTCCCCAGGCTCCATGTCTGGTGTTCCTTTATTGTCACTAAACTGTGTGTGTGTGTGTGTGTGGTGTGTGTGTGTACATGTGTGTCTCTGTGTGTGTGTCTGCTAAAACCTTCCAATGGAGATTTCATATGGGTGATGTAGGCATGGTGACCACAAAGGGACAAGCATGATCTGCAGTGGCTGAAGTCCACATTCCCAAAACACCTACTGTGTGCCACTGGTTTCCTCCCATCCCTCCCCCCGAGAACGCTGGATTTGCATTTGCAGGCCAGGCTCACTGTATCTCTGGGCCCCACCGCAGCTGATGCTGGAGGGACTTAATCAGCCAGCAAGCATTTCAGAGAACGGTTCCATCACCCAGAAAGTCCGGTAGGCCAGCTGGACCCCTAACCTCCCTTCCGGGTGTGGCACAGGGTCCCTGCCTTGTTTCCTGGCCATGGCTGCCTGTCTCCAAAACCTGCCTAGTGGCCTCTTCCATCTAAGGACATTTCTCCCATGACAGGCCCCCCAATCCTGGCCCACTTTTGCCTGCTGCCTTAGACCTCTGAGCTTTATCTGCTGCTGGGATTCCCCCTCTGGGATCTGTCACTTTCTGGCCATTCCCTGACCCTGTGTTGTACCTCCCTCATGGCCATGCCTGCCTGACATCAGATGCCAGCTGTCTGGATATAACACTGCCCTGATAGGACCAGGCCCTCCACGGGCTGTGGCTGCATCTTTGATGACCGGGCAGCTGGCATCCCACACTACCCAGCCAATCTCTCTTGCATCCACAGAAGCCACACAGAACTCTGTGAAGGGGTCACCTTACCCATCCCAGACCTCGGGGGTGTGCAGCCAAATCTAAGTGCAGACGCAGACTCAGGAGAGCCAGGTAACCAAGGGGTGTCTGTGGGATGTGACGGCCAGCAGACCCGAGAGCAAGACCTGGGCAACCAGAGGCTCCCACCTCCTCTGCTGTGGGTTCTGCTTGTCTCCCTGGTCCCAGAAGCTGCCCCAGGACACAGCCTTGAGGCAGAAGTGTGGTGCCGAGACCATCTTGATGGTGTATGAGACTGAACCCAGTTAGGACCCCTATAAACTTTTAGATTCTGGTGGGGGGGTACAGAGATGTCTTGTGGCTGCTCAAGACAAGCGTCGTAAGTAAGTTCCCTCACCTATTAAACTTTCCACCCGCCAATCTGGAGTGGCCTGCCTCTCTCTTCAGTCTCAGATGATACCCAGGAAGCTCCAGAGGAGGTTTCGAACTAACAGTGTCTAATACCAGAGGGTGCCGAAGCTGGCAGGAGGGATCACAGGGCTGGGCCACCAGGGAAGGTATCCCAGAGGAAGCAGGGTCTGATCTGGGCCTTAAAGGGTGGGATGCAGGTGAGTAAACAGGTCTTGCCTGGCAGCAAGTGGCTGTGAGAGCAAAGGCACGAGAGTGGAGAACCTGTAGATCACTGTGTCATTCATTTATTCATTTAGTCATTCATTCAGTTATTCAGCCATTCACTCAGCAGATATTTATAGAGCACCTTTCTAAGGTCTTCAAGGCACTGGGCATTTTGCGGTAAATAAAGCAGACAAAGGCCCCTGTCCCCAAGAGTTTCACACTCAAGGAAGTTCATGGCTGCTGATGAGGCTGAAAAGATGGGTGGAGGACAGATCATGGAGGGCCTTGAATGCCAGGCTGAGGAGGTTGGCTTTTATCTTGCAGGCACTGGGGAGCCCTTGAGGGTTCCTGAGTGAGGGTATGGTCACATGTAGAGACATAAGGGAGGTTGTGAGAACCACTGACATGAAAGGTGACACAGGCCAAAGTGCGAACAAAGACACAGCCGCAGGGAGAAGGGCCTGGCTGTGAGTCAGGGGGGAGCGAGGTGGGGACTCAGGAGACGGAGGCTGAGGAAGCCTCCTCTGCTTCGTGGAGTCTGGGCTCTCTCTCCCACCCCTAAACACACCACTGTCGGAGCCAAGTTTGAATCCCAGCCCTTGCAGCGCAAACTCCAGCTGCTCACTAGGGTGGGGCTGCTCCCCTGCCCGCCAGGTCTTAGCCCTCTCCTGCTCACAGTGACCTTAAAAATGCGGGGGGCTGAGGGGGACTCAAAGACCTGGAAAGGACTAAATATAGCCCGCCAGGCCCCGTGCGGAAATGCTCCTGAATTTACTTAAGAGCAGAGGTTGGCAGGTTCCTCTGGGGACCGCACTTTGTTCCAAGATCAGGCCAGCCAGGCCGAGTGCGATGGGCCCTCAGAGCCTTCTTTAAACACAGAAAAAACATTAAATGATTTTCTGCAAAAGCCTCAGCATGTGAGGAGGAATGGCTAATGGGAGGTTCAAGTCAAAGACCTTCCTGGTCGATGCCCTGCAGGACTCAGGTGAACTTATTCGTTAAAAACCTAAAGCCTTCTGGATAAAGAGCAGTCTCCATGCAAACCAGGCACGTGGCCGAGACATCGGAGGCCAGTTCCCAGGCACCGGTGGGGCTGTGGGCTGCGATGAATCGACGTGGCTGTGGAATGAACGCTGGAAGGGCTGTGGCTTTGCAGTGCTGAGTGCCTCAGGAGGAGGGCACGATGGCTGCCCCCCCCCCCCACGGGACAGAAGACAGACCATGGAGGGGCTAAGAAACTGCGCAAGTGTGGTGCAGCCAGGATTTGAACCCGGGCTGCTTCTTATGACCAAGACAATCTTCCACAGCCCCCAGCTACAGGCGCTGCAGCCCTGCAAGCCCATCACTTCACTGAGATGCCCCCCAAGCAAGGCAGAAGCCCCTGCCTCAGCTCAGTGCCATGCCCACTCCCCGCCCCAGGCTGCCAGCTGCCTGGAGTGTTGCCTTTCAGAGCATCCTGTGCACCCGCAGTGCCTCCTCCTTGCTGAGTCTCACACGTGGAGGCTGAACTCAAGGTCAGCTCTCCACTCCGCCAACAAGCATGAGAGGCCCCACTGTGTGCAAGGCTCTGAGCTGCTATGTGCAGGTGCTGTGTGCAGTGCTCTATTCATGGTGCACCTCATTTGGGACTGACGAGGGGGTAGGTACTATCATCATGCCCATTTTGCAGATGAGGAAACTGAGACAGAGAATGGATCGGCAACCTGTCCAAGGTCACACAACCAGTAAATGACAGACCTGAGAGTCACATCTGACAGCCTGGTGCAAACCTCGTGCATCTGACCACAGAGCTCAGGTGCCTGAGAGAGGGGGAGGGTCATTGCTGCATGGAAAACCTTCTGGAGGAGGTAGGATCTGACCTGGATGGACGCTGGGAAGGGTATTCCAGGCAGAGTGGACCAAGTGAATGAAGGTGGAGACCTGAGTGTGCGGCAGCATTTGGGAGCCCCTGGGCCTCCCTGGGGACAGGGGCACAAATCTTGCTGGAAGCTCCATATGGAGGAGCTAGGCGCCAGGCCCTGGGCTGAGCACCTTCAAGGGTTTTCCTTGACACCATCAACCATGTGCATTGTTTCTTTGGTCCCCCATTGGAGAATGGCAGTGCTGGATAACAGTGACCTGTTTGAGGAGGCCCAAGTGGAGGGCTACGCCCAGTAGGGAGCAACGGAAGGTTTCAGAGGAGGGTGTGATGGGACACAGCCTAACCCAGCCTTCCTTGGGGAGGGCAAACCAAGCAGGCAGCAATGGAAGAGGAGGGTGGACCTCAGGCAGGGAGGGCCCTGGGGCCACGGAGCCATGCAGCCCTACTGCGGGCTCAGTTGTTCCTCAGAGCTCTGGGTCCCACGTGGGCCATCAGCCGCACAAGTAGGAGCCATAGCCATAGAGGCTAATGTACCCAGCACAAGCTTGCCCGAAAGAAATGCCCTGCATCCACTATTCATCCCTCCCTCAGCACTGCTGTGAGATTTTTGTTTGATTAAGGAAAAAGGTTTCCTTGGACTTCATGTCAGATGGCCTGATAGGAACGCACTGAGGATATTTTTATCTTCTGATGAGCTCAAAAGTGAGAGAAACTGAGGCCTGGCCAAGCTCAGTGACTCCTAGAGGAAGGCTGGCGGGGCGGAGCCTGGGCCTGAGCCCCTATCCCCCAGCCCGATTCTCTGCGGAGCCTGCCTCCAGCCGGCAGCCTCTCCAGGCACTAGCTGGGGAAGCGGGGCTCACAGAGCTATCTGAATACAAATCGACTCAGAGGAAAAGGCCTTTGTTCAGTTTCACCTTTTCATTTATAAAAGGAGTCCATGGACTGGTGGCTGACATGGCAGCATGTGCCTATGGCTAGAGGGGCGTGTGTGTGTGCGGTCCATCTGCAGAGCCCATGTTACCAGAGTTCGAAGAAATGTCAGATTCTCAGAGAAGAAGATTTTAATTAGGTTAGAGTTGTCTCCAAAAAGTACTAAAATTAAGTATGAATCCATAATGCATGGCATCATAGCTAATGGTATGCAAATTGGGCTGGGCTGGGCTGAGGCAGGAAGTTGGGAGATCGCAGTAATTGGGAAAAATGTCCCCTGGCCTGCAGCCACAGTCCCAGTGTTGCTAATGGGAGGGGGTAAGGGCAGGGTAGGCATGGGGGAGCTTTGAGGGGAGCAGCCAATGTCCTGATAATGAAGAGGGGACGAGTACTAGGACTGCCCAGCAGGGCTACCCCAGTGACGTGGCAGTCACGTGCTCATTGAGAGAACACATACACCTGGGGGGAGGGGCCAGTCTGCTGGAGTCCAGCTTCTTTGGGGGTGGGGGGCAGTGACAGGGTTTCCCTGCGGCTGGGCCTTTGAAACGGGGAGTTTGGGGTGCAGCTGTAGCACAGGGAAGAGGTGGCTCTGCAGAATTCAGATCCAAGGATGTGAATTCGAGTCTTGCCTGTCTCATCAGCCAGCTGTGTGACCTGGACCACCACCCAGGCTGGACCTCTCTCCGCTCAGGTACAAATTAAAGGAGACGACTTTGGACTGTTCCAGTCCTCAGAGCTGCCAGAGGGTCAGAGGCGTTGTAAACAAGTTTAGAGCTGTGCAAACGGATGTTTGTTCTTTTTATTTTAATGTTTATTCTTGAGAAGAATAAATAAGAGGTAATGTCTCCTGAGTGCTTTCTATGCATCGGGCAATGTATCCAAGTCGATCCTTTCTACAGACCAAGGGAGGCGGAGACACAGAAAGGGTGACAGATGAGACGTGGTGACTCCAGGATTCAAGCCCAGAGAGTCTGACTCAAGAACCTTCTCCTCGATTATCAGCTCTGCTGAGAGAGCTCTTAGAGACGGAGGGAAGGGGCATGATTCTTACATACACAGGTCAACAGACATAACCAGGGCACCCAGAGAAGCTGGGGACATGCGTGATCACCAGCTATCATGTACCTAGGAAGCACCCAGGAGTCACCTGCCCTGACTGACTGACAAGTACTCTCTGAGCCTCAGTTTTCCCATCTGCACCACGTTTATCCTGCTGGTCCAGCAGCTCCCAGATGCTTTCCAGCTCCAAAGCATTGCTTGCACCAAGCAGTCCAGCACTACAGAAAAATGCTCGGGGCTGGAGTCAGTCAGAGATTACAGGTGATCTGCTTGCCCTCAGTTTTCTCATCTGTAAAATGGAAAGACTAATAGTTTTTGCTTCCTAACAGTGTTGGGAGGATTAAACTATTGAGACAATGATGCTGTTAGCTTAGAAGCACTGAGCTCTATGTATCAGGCACTGTTCTAAGCACATTACACGTATTAGCTCATTTAATCCTCACCAACTAAAAGCAGCCAGTGCTTATACGGTGCTCATATGTGCCAGGCACATGGTGCTTATCCATAGCAACTCAATCTGTTCCATGACCCCTTTTCATCTCCATTTCACAGATGGAGAAACGGAAGTACAGAGAAGTTCAGAAGGTCAAGAGCCAGGGTTTGAACCTAATCAGAGGGGCCCCAGTGTCTCTAGACTCATAATCAGCTCTTCTGCTTCACTCAATGCCTGTATGCTTAGCACAGCACCTGTCTTTTCTAAGCAATACAGGATGTTGTTGTGCCTACGGGGGTGAAAAGTTAACTTCAAACAAAGCATTAAATAATGTTACCCATGGGAAGCTCCCAGCACACAACAGGGGCTCAAAAACTGTCATGTGAATGAGTGAATGAGTGAGTGAATGAGTGAGCGAATGAGTGAGTGAATGAATAGGTGAGTGAGTTTAAGGGATGACCCTGGGACTATTCTGGCTCCTGATTCTTCCAAGCAGGGAGGCTGGTGCTGTAACTGGCTGTCATTCCCCCAGCAGGGCTGCTCATGATGGTCTCAGGGGCCTAGGAGGATGCCCGGGAGCAGTGGCGGCAGAGGGTCCAGTGTGCCCTGCAAGCAAAACTGTCCTTGGAGGCCTGGGTCAACGGATCAACCGTCCTCTCATGGTACCCCCATGGCCTGGGCCAGAAGCAGCCCTGGCGGCAGTCCCAGGAATTCTGAGTCCTGTCCAGGCAGGCTGTGTCCTGGGCAGCGGCCCCTGGGAGTGGGACGCAGAGAAGAAAAATGGGACGGGAAATGGCACCAAGGATGTTGAGATGTAAAAAGTATAAAGCTCTTCCTTTGTGCGGGAATGAGTGCCAGGGGGCCAATGCCTATTGAGTTTTCATCAAAGTAATTTATTGATCAATACAGCTAACATGGCCAGTTCAGCGATTTTGAAAAAAAATAACCATGTGTTGGATGCGAGGAGCACTTTATGGGATTGTGGTGAGCGGGGCCGGGCAAAATCACCTGTGTTTTATGGCCTTCTGGGAACTGGGCCCTGGCAGTTACATCACCATGGCTTTATCTTCATGACACCAAAACACTGGGATGGAGAGAAGAAAGATGGACCAATCTCCCAGGTGTTCAGTCTACCTGGCAGCAAATATCAAGACATTTCTGTGCAAGGTCATAGGAATGAGCCTGAGACCCTCGAGGCAGGGATAAAGGTGATGGGGTAGAAGATGCCCAGGAAACGGAGCTGCACACTTACTAAGCACCTACTATTGGCCATGACCTGAGCGAAGTGCTATGACGCACACCATATTTCTCCATGTTTTCCGACAAGCAAAACCAGGCTGGCACTGTGTTCCCAAGGTCGCGGAGCCACTGAGAGGTGAAGGCACGATTCACATGCAGATCTGACTTGAGGACTTTCGCAGTCCAGCTCTCACTAGTGTGCCCTTTGGATAGGTGACCTGGCCCCACTGAACCTCAGTTTCTTCCCATGCAATGTGGGGAGTCCCCGTCCTGTCCTGCCTGCTGAGCTCACTGTAGGGAAGATTGAAGGACACAGAGTGAGTGGACTTGGCATTCCAGAGACAAGTCCATGGCCAGCCCCAAGTACCAAGGACGTAGGAGCCCCACTTGGTCCAGAACTTAATCTGCTTGCTTAGAAAGCTAGAGGTTTTTCAGAGAAAACATCTCCCCAATCCATCTGTTTCCCACTGCCACCTGGCTCCAAGGGGCCACCAGTGATCATGCCATCCGGGACCTGGGCAAGGCTGAATTTACCAGCACTGTTCTAGGCTGGCAGCTGGCGCTTGCTTTGCTAAATTTTTCTTCTGCAGCCACCTCCTGACAATGTCCACGAGGGGCTCTTGCCATGACACCAGACAGCCCACACTCTCACTATAAGTCCCCCCACCACCCACCCACCTGTAGCCTGGCCAGGGTGACGGTGCCCAGCACCTCACGCCTGCCTGGGTGGGGGCACAGCCTCTCCCCTCCTCCCCAGCCCCCATCAAGCAGAAGTGGCAGCTTTGTGGCGCTTCCTACTTTGTATAGCCCCTTGGAGCCTGGAGGGAGTGGGTAAAGGACTGTGTCTGTGTGGCCTATTATCCAGGCCCAATTAGTCGCTGGGACTGTGTCTTCGGAGTGATGGGCCCGCGGCCACTGCGAGGACTGCGGGGAGCGAACAAGGACAAAGGTTGTTAAAATGCTCCTCCTGCAGAGCTCGGATGCCCGCACCAGGTCCTGGCGCCTCAAAAACATGGGAACGTGAAGGGACTCGCAGCGGGTTTTCTGCCCGGCACATGTTAACCTAACTCCCGGTAATGCTGCCCTGGAGATACACAGCAGTGCCGAGCCAGCCAGGCACCAGAGAAGGAAAGAAGAACCAGAAGCATCCTAAACAGACCACTCTCTGCTCTGGAGGAGGGGGAGGGGTGTCCCCATCTGGCTCCACCCAGCCCCTTGGGGATTCAATTCGATTTGTGGGGCACTTGCTAACTGGCTACTGCGGGCCTGGCTTGGGGCAGCTGCTGGGCTACACAGGGAACTGAGATGGAGCCAGGCAGACCAGCGTGCACACCTTGGTGCCTACACTTCACCAGGGCTCAGGCCCCTCATCTGGAAAGTGGGGATACCTGCACCCACCTTAGGGTTGCTGTGAGGGTTAAAGGAGATGGAAAAGGCCGCGATGGCAGTAGCTGTTATTACCAATAGGAATGAGATAAGGGCCTTGCCTTTGAGAAGCTCCTGGTCCAAGTGGGGTCAGGGACTCAGTGCCTGTGGGAGCCACTGGGAAGCCTACAGTGAGGCAGGACCAGGAGGGAGAGAAAAATATTTGAAATGAGTGGTTCGCTTAGCCTCGCTCTTGTTTCCTCCTGATCATAAAACACAGGCACACAAAATATTTTACTTTTCCCTCTTAACTCTACAGCACATGCATGATAGTAAATGGCCCCGATGCAGGGGACGCACTGTAGGGTGAGGTGGGGCCTGTGGCATGTGGGAATATGGGAAAAGAAGCTGAAAATCCAAAATTTTCTATAAAAAAAAACTCCATTTTTTTTAATGTTGGCTAACTCACCTTAAAAAAACTAATTCAACTTAAAATTAAACTTATATGTGTTGGGGGGCGGGGTAGAGAGCGAGCCTAGAAACAGAGTTCAGAAAGAGAATTCCTTGAATTTTAGGCTACGGAGTTTGTTTTCAAGAGAGCAGATAGGTTCCGCTGTTGGTATTGCTTTAATAACAAAATATAAAAACAGTCCAGGGCAAACGCAATCATAGGTCCATAAGCTTCAATGCTGTGAGCTCCAGGGCCTCGAGGAAGACTAGTGGGGGAAAATTATTTTTGCACCAGCGAGAAGTGTTCTGAAAAGGAAGTGGGGGAAAGGCTCCAGGGGGCCTTGGGGAGGTTGTGACCAACTGCCTAGTGCATCCGAGGAAGCTTCCTGGAGGAGGTGAGACTTGCCACAGGACATGAGGTATGAGACAGAAGAAATTC
>NW_006300377.1:1949201-1952426 GCF_000327345.1 Myotis davidii | reverse complement strand
GAGGCCAAGGAGGAGAAGGCATGCCAGGTGGGAAGCACAGAATGCAGAAGCATGGGAGTCACAAACAGCTCTGCCTGCCTGGGGTTGATCACGGTTCTGTATGAGAACGGGTGCTGGAAATTGAAAGTAAAGGGAAGCACAGCCCAACAGATCCGTGGGCTGCCACTCCCACCCTGCCGCAGCCGTCCTGGGGACGGGGCCCCTGCACCTGCCCTGCAGGCCGAGGGTTCCCTCCTCCCACCAAGGTGGCTCCCCCTCAGTGGGCGAAGGGGCTTCAGCCCCAGGGAAGCTCCTGGTCCCTGGAGACTCCTAAGGAAAAAACCGAGAATAGAGCCCCTTCCTTGGGCCTCACTGCCACGTTGTCAGTGGGGTGTAGGACTTGCTGAAGGCCTGGCTGGGCAACCAGACGCCCAGGAGGCCTGCCTGCTGGAGGAGGCATTGAGGAGAGCAGTCCCCACCCGAGGAGTGCTCACCACCTCGGGTGGGAGGAGACAGAATACTCCTAGGGGTTTTCTGGTCAAAACGGAGAGGCACGAAATGGTGCTGGAGGCCCAGCTGAGCTAGCGGACAGTCCTATGTGGCATTCGCTGATGGAGGTCTCACAAAACAGATACATAGTTCTAGGACTGGACCACACATGCATGTCATGGCCTGGCCTCCAGTGCTCAGGCCTGGGGCAAAGGGACCGCCAGGCTTCTGCGAAGGGCTTTAGACCACGAGTCAGGACACACGGTGTCTAACCAATCCTCCATTCTGTCTCCACATCTCCCTGTCCTTTCTCACCTGGACTACTTCAACAGGTTCTTTTTAAAAATATATGTTTTTATTGATTTCAGGGAGGAAGGGAGAGGGAGAGAGAATCATTGATTGGCTACTTCCTGCACACCCCGCACCAGGGATCGAGCCCACAACCCAGGCATGTACTCAGACAGGGAATCAAACCGTGACCTCCTGGTTCATAGGTCGATATTCAACCAGTGAGCCACACAGGCTAGGCTTAAACAGCTTCTTGATGGCCCCTCAGCTTCCCCTTGTACCCACTGCTGTCACATCACACAGACATCAGGACAACTTTCCATATATATACATCTGATTATGCCGCTCCCCTGCACATAGTCCTCAATGGCTCCCGAGTGCCTTGAGATAAAGTCCAGCCTCCTTGCCTTGGCTTGTCCAGCCTTCTGTGAGGCCCACCACTCAAGCCTTATCCCTTCAGTTTACTCCATTCACACTGGACTTCCTTAAGGTTTTGAAACACTAGTTTGAAACATGAAATTGTTGATGTTTGACCTACAAAATTGGTAGTTTATGTGGTTCAGCTTACCACAACTGTCTGCCCCTCGGGCATTTGTGTGTGCTATTCCCTCTACCTAGAAAACATCCCTCTGTCCCGCCCATTGCTTTCACTTAACTGTCCCTCAGGCCTCAGTCCAAATGTCACCTCCTCGGGGAAGTCTTTCCTGATGTCCCCTGGCAGCCTGCACTTCCCTTCTGTAACTCCCTTTGAACTTGCAATGGCTTTGATATCTGTCTTTCTGCCAGACAGCAAGCTCCAAGAGGGCAAGGATCATGCCCATCCTGCTCACCCTTGTAATCACAGCACTTGGCACGGGGCTGGCGTATAGTAGGTGCTCAATAAGGTCTCCCTGAGGAAACAGCTGCCTGTGGGAATGAGTGGATACAGCGCCATCCTGACCAGCTGTATGACTTTGGACTATCCACCATTTTTAGACATCAGTTTCTACACCTACGGAAAAGGTAATCATACATCAGAGAGATGTGAAAATTAAATGAAATCAGGCATCCCGGCTTATTTGGCATTATACGGCTCAAAACGTTGACAGCAGGGCTTTCTCTGTTGGCTGCAGCACCCAGTTTCCTTCCTGACCTGACCCATGGGCACTGCCAAGGGATGAAGTGCTGAAGGAGACATGCAGGGAAGAGCCTGGTAAGAGTATTCCTTGCAACCATGAAGCTCAGACTTCATGGAATTTGTGTCAGGCATCGCTCTGGTCTTTCAGGGCGCGGAGGAAGCCTGGACTTTTATAGCACCTCTAGCTGCACAGCTGGGGATGCCTAGAACACCAGGGTGAAAGCAAATCTGTTCTTGAATATCTCCTATAACAGGAAGTTCACTACTCCCCATGGTATCTTATTTCATCTTCAAATAGCACTGACTATGAGATAGCTTGCATTGAATCAAAGTCTGCCTTCTTGGACTATCACCCACTGGCCCCAATTCTCTTTACTGGGGCCTCTGAAACCAGGTTTGCTCCCTCTTCCACACTGCAGCCCTCAGAGATTTAGAGATGACCACGGCTGCCCTCACGTCTCCCAGCTCTGGTCTTTGAGCATCCTCTGTGGCACTTCATCTCCATGCCTGTTCAATGGGGGCAGCACGTGCTGTACTTTCCCTCTCTCTGGGTGGGGCTGAGACTGGTAAGGAGGAAGCATTAGCATTTTTGCTCTGAGTGGGGTTGCAGGAGCCCCAGGCCTTTCTCACTACGGGCCTTAGATCCAGGTCTGGAATCAAAGTAGCTCACAGGAAAAGCCACCTTCTGGCGGGTGAGTCAAGCTCCAAGGCTGCCTGCCCTCCCCGGCCCCTGGGAGAGATTAATGCCCACACTGACAAATCACTCCCATGTATTAGGTAGATAAAGAAATTGATTATTCCATAAATTACTGTCTCCATGAAAAAAAGTCCCAATTTTTTAAAAGAGAAAATATTATAAATCTGTCCAAGACCTTGTGAGCAAAATTGTAGCCATTTCAGTTTAATTGTCTGAGAGCTTCTTTGCTACAGCCCCAGAAGAAAAGTCCCTGAAGCTACTGGCTTCCAATCCCGAACTCCACAAATAGCCGTGTCAGGTCGCGGAAGAGGCGGATTTACATTGTAGCAGGAAGGCTCTGGATCAGCCAGAAACAAAAACTTTCTCACCCAGGAGACAGATCCGTATCCTTCAGAAACTCCAAATAGGATACTAACCCCTGCCCCTACTGTTCCCCTTCCTCCTTACACCGGTACCCACCCCATCTGGACATGTTAAGGTCCAGTTCTGCCAAGAGACAGAGAACTGGCCCAAAAGAACCCTGAGCAGGGCTTGAGGATGGCGTGTGACAGGTCAGGAGAGAAAGAGTTCTCAGAACAACGGCAGCGATAGAATGGCTGCGAAGGGGCAAGGACAAGAAGGAGGGCGGGGCGGGGGAGGGTGACAGGGAAGAGCG
>NW_006300377.1:1935261-1949166 GCF_000327345.1 Myotis davidii | reverse complement strand
CACTTGCCTCTCCTCTCTGAGCCTCAGTACTCCTCCCCCGCACACAGGAGAATGAGGGAGATCCAGTACAGGGCTCTGGTCTGAACTGTATAGACCTAAACGTTCAAGCAGCCACAGCTATCCCGGCAGGTCAGCTTCTTGGACCTACGTGAGGCCATTCAGATGCCAGCGGGTCCAGGAACACTGCTCCGTGTCCCCGGGCTGCGGCAATCCCCTGCTCTGCATGCTCTGCAGTACACAGAGTGGACACTCAGAAATGTTCAGTGAAGCAATGAGTCAGTCCAGGGTCCACGTGAAGAAGACAGGAAACAAACAATTACAAACAGCATAAAAATAGCCACATTTCCAAAGCAGATTTCTCTGATTCTGTGAATCCAAGCAGGAGCAGCAACGACCCCCAGCCCCCTCTTACTGAGCTGTCTCAAGTCAGGGCCCCTGGAGTACCCTACTTAGTAGGCCCCCTTCCTGCCTGCCCATTTCAGATCTTTCCAGCTGCTGTATGACTTCAAAGTGCCATCTTGCCTCCTAAATCCCTGCAGCCCATTCACCTAAACCTCACTCCTCGTTCAGAGGCAAAAGCCAATTCCCCTGACTCTTATCCTTCCAAGACTCTCAGCCTCCTGTGCCCTTTGGCTTCTAGTCCAGGAGTTCTGGCCAACTCTCAGTCCCCAGTGGTGGACAAAAGCTCCCCTTCGCCCTTGAGGCATGCTGAGGTCACTTTCCTATGTGGGAGAGACCTTTGTCAACGCCCAGCCCAGTCACAAGGCTTCTCAGACACATGCAGGTGGTGGAGCACCTGGTACCGCTGGGTTCTTTGGGGAGTGCCACAAAGCTGTGACACAGTGAATTCCCATTACCTGAACAAAAAGTAATTTTATTTACTACTAGCAGAAAACACAGTTCTATTACAGGTATGCAGGGCTCTGCAACTCGAGAAATAATACCACACAAAAATACTTTCAAGAAATCACATTTAGCAGGATAAAGACAGATAACACGTGCCTACTTACCAAAGGCAACGCGAGAGAGGATGCTGACAAGCTGAGCAGAGACTCTTGGTATCAGGTGTGATATTTGACAACGGAATAGTCACTCGTTTTGTCACCTGCTACTGCTCCCTAGCAGACAAGCCGTACAAGGCACAACAGGTTTAAGAACAATTTATGAGGGGCCGGGGGAGGGAGGGAGAAAATTCTATCCATTCACTTCATTTTCTGTTTCTGTGAGATACTCAATTTGAACGGCCACAATAACAGCTCTTACTAGCCCACTGTGCCTGCTAAACACCTCAGCCCGGCTTATGAACAGCAGAGTCCTAGAGGAATAGCATTTGGAAAAAGAATGCCTGTTTCGCAAGACCTTACAATAACCACATCCCCCTTCCTGGAGAAGTCAGCGTGTAGGCAGGCGCCCACTCACTCCCCAAGGGCCTGGCCGCTCTCCGTGGTGCTGAACTCAGAGGTTAGGGGTGAACCTTAATTTCCCTGCTTCTCGCCAAAACACACGGGGTGTATCATCTTCTATGAGCTTTTCTAAACACATGTAATCTGATTTGTACTTCTCCCTCAACATGGAAAAAAGATTTTATAACTCTGTTTTGCCACAGTGGAAAAATCTAGTCTCCTTATCTTTCTTAAGGCTGAAACTTTAAAACCTATAGTGTGTGTGTGTGTGTGTGTGTGTGTGTGTGTGTGTGTGTGTGTGTGTGTGTGTAGGGGGTGTAACAGGAAGTGGGTGGAATTTTCCTAATAGACTGGGGGTTAGAGACCCATGTTTTCATATTATTTTCCTCATGGCTCACCAGGTGTGTGACTCCAGTCATTTCCCCCTTCATTTCTCTGTATCCCAATCTGTGAAAGAAAAGAGTGGGGACAGGGAGTGCACTCCTGTGGCCAATATTTGGGGTGCCTCCACTTATGTTCTCCATGGGCTCAGAGACTGTCCAACAGGATGGCCTTGCCTGGCCTCCTCCGACACAGAAAGACTTTCTGGATCCAGAGAAAGACACAGGCTCAGCCACTCTTGCAAGAAGCTAGGAATTCTATTTCTGCTCAACTCTTCCCCAGCCCTCAGTCCCCATGGACCAGCCATAATTCAGCTAAACCTGCGAGTTCACCCATATTTTATTTACTGATTCGATGTTACGAGACAAGTAAAATAGACGGCTGTCACCTCTATTAAACTGAGCAGGAAAAATGGCCATGTAGGCAACAGGCTCTTTCTGCTCATAATGTGTCATCTGTTTCCTTGGGAAGGGAAGCAAGAAAGGGGAGGGCCTGGCCTCAGGGGTGGTCCTGGTCCTGCCATGTTCAGGAGGCTACACTGCAAACCTGTACTGCCCTCACCCTCAGCTATACTAATGCAGTGCACAGATGAGCCCAGTCAATCAGGAATTGGGGCCATCACTTAAGTCCTCAGTTTCCCCACTAATCCAAAGGAAAGTCCCTGTATTCACTCTCCAGGCTTGGGGTAAAGAATGGCTGTTGAGCCCCAATTTTGGAAGCCTGTGCTATAGAAACAAACCTCCAATTGGCTGCCTCTTACAAGTACACAAACACATACATGTGCACACATTCCCACTCCCCAGAACCCAGGGTGGATGGTGGATTGTTCCCAGTGTTAAACGGCCCAGGCTGACTGTCTATACAGCCTGAAGCTCCAGGTTAAGTGACAACTTCGCTTTCCATAAAGCTGTCATGTAGTCCTGTTGTCTACACATCCTATCGGGATCCAGTGATACGGGGACGACAGGAAAAGAGGAGGCCTGTCCCATGCCTGGTGGCAGCTCAGTGATACAGCCACAGCCCTGCCAGGCAGCTGTCCTGAGTGACCAGCCTATTAAGGAAGGAACAGCAGATGTTCCCTTCCTTGGTTCAGCTCCCAGAATGAGCAGCAGAGATGCTGAGGGGAGGGTGGGAAGGAGGGAGGGCAGGAAGGAGGAAGGGCTGAAGCCAGAAAAGGCAGGTAGAGCATGGTGTTTTCTTCCGTCTTTTATTGAAGTAGACAACTTGTGTCTCTCTCAAGAGGCGCATCCTGAGATGAACCAGACAACAGATATGAAGGCCAAACCTAGACCAAGCCTGAGAAAGAAGGGCCCACTGCACTGTATTCTCCAGCTCTTCCCAACAGTCTACATGGAAAAGGTCTTAGCTGAGCTGATGCAGCGGAAGAACGCATGGACACTATTAGGACACAGTCTTCATCCAAGACGCTAACAATGTCTTCCATGAAATCCTGTTGACAATGTGGAAAATGTGTTGAGCTGAATGACAGGGTAGTTAGACTGTCTTACATTCAAATGACTGTATTCATTAATGCATTCATTTATTCAACAAATGGTCATTAATCACCTACAATGTGCCACACATAGTGTTAGATGCATTGGACAAGTCAGCTTTGGCCCATGCATGTACAGGTAACCAAGAATTACAGTACAGTAAGTGTTATGACAAGGAAGTTCAGGGCACTGTGGGGATTCACAGAAAGAGGTGGGAGTCAAGAAATGCTTCTTGGAAGGAAAGACATGTTTGCTGAGACCTGAGAGATAACTAGAAGTTGGCACAGAGTATGAGGGAAGGCATAGTGCCTCCTGGGGACTTGGATGTTCAGTACAATGGAGCTGAGAAGTTGTGTGAGGCAAAGTGGAACAGTGTGTGGGTCTGGAGATGCCAACCAGGGCTGGTGATAAAGGGCCTGAGAACATGAGGAAGCCAATGGGATTTCAAAGCTGGTTAAAGTGTAAGGTAGTCATGGGTCCAAGATCACTGAATAAAGCCAACAGACTCTGACATTGGTCATGTCCTGACTAACATATTGATGGCAGACATAGCTGAAGTGAGAGAGGGTGTTCATCCCAGGCTCAGATGGCACAAAGCATACCAGACAACAGAAAGGGAGCCACAGAAGCATCACTGCCCAGAGCAGTGGTTCCCAACCCCAACCATACTGCAGGCCAATAACCACCCAACCTCTTTGGGAGGCCATGGAGGAAGGAGACAGTGAAATCCATGCCTACCTCCTGGGGATGGAGGGAAGGGAACAGGCTTTGGTGCTCCAGGAACAAAAAGAAGAATGACCTCCCAAGGGTTCAATAATAGGATTTATTAGGGATAAATGACAGGTCCTGCCTTTAGGCTCAAAAGATCAACTGCCAAAGCGAGGATGAGAGAAGTTATAGATCAGCAGCGATGCCTGTGGAAAAGACCTCGTGATCTCATGGGATCACCAGATCAGTATAAATCAACAGAGTGAAACGGCTGCTGACAGGCTAGAATAATCTGGGGCTGTATAACTAGATCTGAGGAGGTGATGAGCTTACTGATTTCAGTACACAAGCAGTACTATGATTAGCTCTCGACACCATGCCGGAAGAATTGGCATCTGTAATCCAGAGAAATACCTTTACATTTCTGTAGGGCTTCATTGTGGGACAGAGAGCAAACTGGAACCAGAACCAGTGGGCAGGGCGATCATAATTGTAAGATCATAAATGTAGTGGGTAACATTCCGTGAGCTCTTATAGGGCTATGGTCTAAACTTTACATGCATGAACTAATTTAGTCCTATCCTTACAAAAACCTGGTGAGGCAGGTTCTACCATTATTACTCTTATTTTTCCAAATTAAATAATGTGCCCAAGATCACACAGGTGGGAAGGGAGGAAGGCGGCTTTCAAACGCAGGCCGTCGATTGCAGGACCTGTGAGCTCCTCCACAATGCCGGATTGCTGGAACGTATTGAGAGCTTCCTTTGTTCCAAGTAAGTGAATTCTCACGTGATCCCACGAGATCACATCTTTCATCATCCCCCTTTTGCAGATGAGAACATCTAGGTTTAAAGAAGTGAAATGACTTACCCTAAGTGACAGAGCCTGGAGGGAGAGAATCAGAGTTTAAAGTCCAAAGAACTTCTATACATATACGCAGAGCCCATGGACACAGACCATAGTGTGGTGAGGCCTGGGGTGGGGCAGGGACTTGGTGGAAAGGGGCAAAGGGGAGAGAATGAGGGACATCTGTAATACTGTCAACACTATATATATATATATATGCCGCCCCCACCAGTCACCTCCCACAGAGGCACCAGGCTGGCCAAGGCGGGTGCCAGTGCTCCCGCCCAACACCCTGCTTCCCCATCGCCCCACTGGTCACCCCACAGATAGCCCTGATCGCCGGCCAGGCCTAGGGACCCTACCCATGCATGAATTTTGTGCATTGGGCCTCTAGTGTATATATATATATATCGGCTTAAAGTCAGACTTCAGAACCTACATTTTCAATGTCCAAGTTACACTGCCTTCCCTGGAACTGCAGGAAGACAAGTTTGAGGGGGAAATTTGCAACAAAGATGGGAAGGGGCCAAAACATTTGCCATCAGGAACAAAGCAAGGTCAAAAGTGGTGAGCTTTCTTTTACAGGTGGTGTTCAATCAGAGACGAGACATGCACCTGCTAAAGGTACTGTGCCTTAGAACAGTGGTTCTCAAAGTGTGGTCCTCAGATGAACAGCATCAGCATTATCTGTGAACCTGTTAAAATGCAAATTCTCAATCCTTGGCCCGAACGCACTGAATCAGAAGCTGTGAGGGCGGGGCCCAGCAGTCTGTATTTTACCGAACACTCCAAGTGACTCTTATGCATGCTGATGCTTGGGAATCCGAGGCCTGGAATGACCCCCGGGTCTCTCTTCAGCCTGGATTCTGTAATTCTTCACCATAGCAGGGAAATGTGATGCCCGGAGCCCTGGGAAGTCCGTGGCTGCCTGCTTCTGCTTTTCCGCCCAATTGGGCAGGCTTTTCGGAATAGCATATTTCAGTTCTGCAAAGCAGATGCAGGAAGGCTTTGCAGAAGTCTCCCTTGTTCGCATCTTTAAAGAGCTCATCCCTGCAGTTGTTCTGAGAACTCTATAAACCCCCTTCCATCGGCAGCCTGAGTGCACCAGCCCCTTTAATAGTGCAAGACTGAGTTGTCTCCTATGGATTGGAACCCTCTGCACATAAACAAGAATTCCAGCTCCTTCTTGCTCCTCTTTTCCCCTCTGCCTTTCTTCACCACCATTCAGCATGGAACCAAAGGATTTGGAGTCGAGCCGCCACTCCTCTGCGCGCACCCCCCCACCCCCATCTCATTTTCTCCCATCTGAATGATCACTATGGGGACTCTCTCCTCCCTGGCTTTTGCCGCAGCCTCATTACCTGCTGTCTCTCAGCAGAGCCAGAAGTGTCTCATCCCCGGGGGCCCAACCTCCAGTCACAGACCCTCTCTGGGCTGCACCTGCTAAGGGGCAAGGGCAAGAAGGAGAAAATTTACGACTAGCTGCCTGCCCAGCAAGCCAGATTGGACTCCCCATCCAAGGACTGATGAGGACTCCCTGGACCAATCCCTCAAGAGCATCCCATAACCAGAATCATCCAATCTCTAGATCCATGCAAAATGCATTTCAGTGAAAATGCTGCAAATGGAGGGAAAAACCAGGACCCTGTGGTGGCAGGTGCGTGAGAAATAACAGGCCCGGGGAGTCTGGGAGCTGACATCCAGGAAGGACACCTCTCCTGCTCCCTAGCATGGTGGGTAACTGTCACAGGTTGCTAATTCCACTGCAGGCACATGGGTATGTGGGTAGTGGGCAAACACCACATATTAAGCTGCATGGAATACTGAGCAAGAGGGTTGGCATAAGGCACAGGGTGCATGAGAAGCAGACAGCCTCATCAGAGCTCACAGTCTGATGGTGGAGACATGGCCTCCACCCTTGGGGAATCCTCTTCTCCTAACATTTATTAAGCATTAGGCCCTGTGCAAAGAGCTGTATATATTTTATCTCCTTTAATCCTCACACTAATCCGATGAAGAAGGTACTATAAGATTCAACCATATGACATTTTTGTAGGTCGAACACATTTTGACTATAGATTAAACTAACATTAATAATTCTACCTTACAGATGAAGAAATGGAGGCTCAGAGGTAAAGTGACTTACCCAAGGTCACACAGCAAGGCTATATTAGACTCACATTCAAACCCAGGTCCACCCCATTTCATCAAAGCGAAGTGTCAAGAAAGAACAAAATCTTTGAAGTCAACTCAGACATGACTTGTTGAAACACACTGATTCTAAAGATGTGAAACTGTGTGTGTGTGTGTATGTTCTTAGAATCAATAAGATATATTATTTCATTCCAAAAAAGGCATTCTGCCTCTTGGTAGTGATGAGGGAGAGGTGGCCTTAGGGACCCTTGGGCAGCTCCATGGCATAACACCACACACTAGACACTCACAAGCAACACTATAAGCAAGGTCGATGAGCGTTAGTAAACAAGGTCCAAAGGCCAGAGGAAACAAGGAGAGGGATATGGGAAGGTGACCTTTGAGGAGAGGGGAGTGACAGGCTGGAGCAGGAGGTAGAGTGGACCCTGGAGGCAATTCCAAAGGAAAGACAGCAAGATAAGGGGGGTAGGGTGCTCTGGGCACGGCTGCTACAACATGTGGCTAACGGGAGACCAAAGCAAACTCAGAATGGCCTGCTGTCCTCAAACCCAGGCCCCTCACCCTCAATCCAGTCTCCTCTCTCCCAATCACAACTTGGTGAAGATGTTGTCTCTGGAGCACAAGAAAACATGGACTCCATGAGCAAACACAGGTGATGGTGGAGGCCAGTGAGGCACCGAGGGGCACAAAACTTAAGGAGGCACTTGCTCTCATGTCTAGTTATGCACATGCAAGGTTGCCACTTGAGAGCCTCCTGAAATCCTGTTCTTTAGCTGCCTCACACACCTCACCCTAGTCCTGGCCCTGCGCGTGTCAGACTCCTCAAACAACAAAAGGAGAAAAGCTGATCTCTGGACAGCATTTACGCTTTTTTGAAAAGACATCACACCTATTTGACTCTATGAGGCAGGCAGTAGCATCCCCATTTTACAGATAAGGAAACTGAGGCCCTAGAAAACAACACAATCTCTCTGATTGTGCCTGTCTCAAATCTGTCACCTCTGTAGGGGCTCTGAGCAGTGCAGCTTCCCCCACTTCTAGAACAGTTCAGTCCCTGGCAGCCACCATTGTCCCAGCCACTCTGTGTCCCCCTGGAGAAGGAACATGGTAGGAAAGAAGGGTTCAGTCTTCCTGATGGGGAAGGGTGAATTGGGAAGCTCTTGCACCCAGTTCCTCACACCCTACCCATACTGTCTATAGGACAGCAATGCACATTCCAGGGCCCAGTGTCAGTGGGCCTTACCCTCATATTGTCCCCCAAATTCGATTCCTAGCAAGGCAGGCTCTATTTAGATGGTTGGGATGTGACTTTTGCTTATAAATAAAATGACCATAAGACTTATTAGCCTGGAAAGGATGTTGAAGGGAAGAGGGAACAGGATTGGCGAAGGGAAAGGAGGTCACAGAAGGAGTAGAGAATAAAAAACTAATTCACCAGCTACCTTCTCTGGCCAGGTTACCAGCTGATGGGGATGGAGGTGAGGGGAAGACACAGACATGAGGCCCTGGGGTTTCCTCAAGGCTCTGAGGATGTCTTTGAGAACAACAGAATGGCTTCCAGGGGACATGTAAGGTGGAGTCCGCAGAGGCTTGGATTAAAGTGCTGGGCAGAGTGCAGAAGACTGAACAAGGTGGGGTGTAGTCACAATAAGAATGTGTGCTGGCGGCAGGGGTGGGAAACCACCCATGCCTTCCCTCTCAAGGAAGCCTATCTGCCACATGGCCCATCAGCAAGGACAGTCTGACTGGCACGGGAAGGGTTAATGTCACACAGCCCTCAGCTATCCCCTACAGCCTGTGAAACAGCCCACCCCGCCCCACTCAGCACCCAGAACCACGGGGGTGGGGCATTGCACTCAGCTGCCTGTAAAAAGCCTTGTTTTCTATCTCCCAACTACACAGGCAGCTAAAAGCACGGGCTCTGGAGTCAGGACAGGAGGGGAGTTCTTATCCTGCCGTATCACTTACTGGCTGTGTGAGCTTGGACAAGTGACTTCACCACGTTTAGTTCTCTCATCTGCAAAATGGGAATAATGCCTGGAGAGTGGTAAAGACTACATAAGCTGATGGGGGAAATGCAACAGCTACACTTATTGAACATGCACTATTCACCCACATCACTAGTCATTGTGTGAAAAGCACTTAGCACAGTGCCTAGCAGTGAATACGGGCTCAAATAACTTGGGGCCAGTGTATTGTTGTTTTACTAATTTGTGCTGCAGACCAAGGTGGGTTCCCAGGCAGGAGACATGGCCCAACCAGCCACCTGGGCACAGACACACTGCCCCCTGGTGCAACTGCTGGGGATCAGCACCTGGGAGAAGAGCTATTCAAGCCCATAAGCTCACACAAGGCCCCCATCGCATCAATCAGGCCCTGGGCCCACCCACCCAGCCAAAGCTCCAACCCCATCACACCAGCCTGGGGAAGACAAGCAGGGCCTGCTGGGTGCAGGCCCCAGAGGAAGAGCCCTGAGCCTGGAGCTGCAGTCCTCTCTGTTGCCAGGCAGGGTCTGGGAGCTCCGGGCTCCCCTCTGCTGCTGCCCAGCCAAGTGGAGCAGCGGCTTTCTCTGTTCCCTCTGGAGGGTCCTGAGCAAGCAAGCGGGGCTCAAGCTAAAACCATGGGAGGCAGAGGCAAGGGCAGCTGTTAGTTACAGGGTGGGGGAAGCTTGGCCTCTGTGGTTGAACACAACCATATCTCCCCCTAAAAGAGCACCCCAAGCAGTCCTGCAGCCTCTTCTACATACAACCCTGCACCTCCCCCAAGAGGAGAGGTTGTTCTAGTGTCCATAGAGGCGTCCGTGCCTCTCCCACCCCCCACACCCCCCTCCCCTCCCCCGCCACGGAGTGGACTCTGTTTCCTGGGGCAGGGACAGAGAGTGCTCCTGGAACGCAGTGACTCAGTGAGGCCCACAAAGGATCCTAAAAGCAGCTAAGCAGCCTTGCTTTCTTCAAGGGGGAGGGGATAGGAGTGGCCCCTGAAAAGTCCTTCCCAATGACACAGCAGGGCTGGGCTTCTGAAATCAGCCGGAGTGCCCGAGGGAGGGGGATGCAGTGACCTTGGAAGGGTCTAGTGAGGACTCGGTGCCTGCATAAACCCCAGATCATCCTGACGTCAAGAGACTATTTAGCGCAGCACAAGGCAGGCATCGAGAAGAAATTAAACTCCAGCTTGAGAAGGAGGGATGCCTGGGCTGACAGGAGCAGCTGGGCTAGAAAGTGGAGGCAGGAATTCCTCAAGTCAATGCTTTCGAAGGCCCCTCCGGCCACTCCCAGGTCTGAAGCTATTTACTTCCAGGGGGGAAACCCCTATTGATCTTCATTCAGCTCCTGTCTGCTTCTACAAGGCCGTGATGTTTCAGCACATCAGCAGTCACTGCGAGAAATTCCTCATTGTTTTACAGGCAGCGGCTCCCAAACTCAGGAGACAAACGTTCAGGACCATTTGGGTGAAATCATGGGAGGAGATGCAGACGGGGCCGGTTTGGGAACTCTGGGGGAGGGGACCTCACTCCCCTGGGACAGACTGCAGGTGCCTGCTGGGCCCCCGAGCCGAGGATCAGGGGGGCTCATAGCTCTAATCTACTTCGCCTGCAGATGCTCAGAGAGTCGGGAGCTGAGCCAGCCCACACACACACAAACACACACACACACACACCTGCTTTATGTCTCTGCAGTCATTTGGCTCTGAACCTCACCCCTGGCTGGCTAGAGATCAGCACCATCCATTCGAGCTCCCCAGCTGCTGCCACCGCTGCCTGATTCCCTTTTCAAATTCCAGGCTGGCCCTCGATCCTACAGTATGTATGTAACATGAGGGAGCCTCATGTAACACAACGAATCTAAGCAACAGATCTACAATGGTGCCGACATCCCCGCCAGCCTGCACTAAAGGGAACCTGGAAGCCTCAGAATAGCCCGGACCATCACGGCCAACCCAACAGTTTACAGATCGGGAAATAGGCTCGATCAAGGTTAGGAGAGAGGATACGATTTGAACAAGGTGGTCCAGTAAACTGGCAGAAGATAGAGCAAAAAACCCAGGGCTCCTGGCTCCCAGGCGAAGGCCCCTCCACTTCACGTTCTGAGTCATGTAACCAGGAAATCCAGGTCCCCACATGAGGTCACTGAGCCCTTCTGGCTGAGAAGACCCATGCATTCAACAGCTTTCCATGCACTAAACAATAATAGCGATGATAATAATAGTAACAAAATACTGAACAGTACGCCTTGAAAACCTTCAGTGAGCAGTACCTGGTAATCACACGTAGAATACATCTTCCACATATTCATATAAAATAATCAATGATCATTTTTCCACCCGCAGACTACAATCCAATTACTCTCTCTCCCTCACTCTCCTTTGTTACTTGCAAACCATCCAAGCAATCAATGCCTTGACCTCTCCCTCTGATAGACACAATTACAAAAAGACAGAGCAATGCAATTCATCTATTCAAGACGGATTGTTTGAACACTCTGTCACACTGCTGAGCTATCCATCTCCTTGTCTAAGAGGAAATTTCAGCCCCCAAAAGAGGAACAAAGAGAGGGGGCGGTACGCTGCTCCCCAGCCCACAGAGCCCTTTGCACACCTGCAGGGAACCCTCTGCCTGGCTGGTGCTCGCCAAGCCTGCCTGCCTGCCTGCCTGCCTGCTGAAGGAGGAATCGGCTCCAAGCGGCTCAGGCACCTGTCTCAGGAACCACAGCACACAGCACACTTCTGAGCCCAATTTCTGGGACCTCAATTCTTGCAGCTCCCGCCAGATCCTGGAGATCACAGCGGTGGGGAGGGAGGAGAGAAGGGAGGTGGCACGGGGCCCAGCCAGGGCGGTATGTTTGGGTTTCAGCGAGAGGATCTTTCTCTCTCTGTGCTGTGTCCACTGTAGTTCCCTGACGCCAGCTGAGGCTTGAGCCTGGGCTCAGAGAATGGGAGTTCAACTCCCCAGGAAGCTCCAGAGAAGCCCAGTGGCCCCGGAGCCTTCCCATCCTCTGTCCAGGCTGGCGCGGCTCTGGTGGTCACACTTGGCATGCGCACAGCACCCCAGTCCTCGGGCTGAAAATCAAATGGGGCCAGACTCTCGGATATAAATGGCCTGAGCCGACACGCTAATTAATCCTGGGGCTTAATACGAAGAAGATTAGAAGAGAAGAGGGCTTTGCCATCCTTAATTGCATTATTACACACTGAACCCAAGAAAGGGCAGGGGGGCTTGAGGCTTCCCCTCAGGGCAGTGTGGAGTCCCCTGGTGCAAGTCAATTCCACAGCGTGAGGGGCAGGTGAGGGACATGGTCCTGCCCCCTTCCGCTCCTTCTTCCAGGGCTGGCCTCCCCTGCTCCTGTCTTCGTGGGCCCCCAAAGACCTCCATCCCCAAGGCTGGGCTGGGAGCATGCCCATCCCACCCCTGCAGAGGAAAGAGGATCCTGCAATGCGTGAGCTGAGCACATAGCATCTTTCCTCCCCCCTTTTCTCCTGGGGGCACCCTACCATGCAGGCCCCAAAAGAACAGAGGGAGGGAAGAAGGGAATAAAGAAAGGGCTGGCCCACTACTGCGCGGCTGAGTGCCCCTAGAATGGTGACCAAACTGGGCACTGGGGCAGAGACAGAAGATATTTTTGGCTTGCCAGGAACACCCTGGATGGCAAAGGGTTTAAGCCTTAAGTGAGGGCTGTCCGCAGAGCACAGTCACTGGGCTCCTCTGCCTCCCCTGTGCACCTGCTGGGATCCTGGGCATGAATGAAAGCCCCAGCCAGGGCAGTGCGTCTACCACCATCCAGAGAGCGAGTGCCAGAGTCTGGGATCCAGGAGAGAGCTACGGAGGAGACAGGTTCCCACGATCTGACCGCCTCCTGGGAAAATCCTCAAGTACGAAACCAGACCCGACATAGGTTCCCTGCGCCCTCTGGCAACCCAGGGGCCGCACCTGGGAGGAAGGTAGCTCTGGCTCAGCAAAGCTCTGCCCGCCTCGTGCCAGACACTGGTGATGGCGCCTCGCGAACCCAGGCGGCCCAGGTCTCCGGTTTTACAGCCCAGAGCAATGCCTTCAGGGTGCTGGGGCGGCCACAACAAAGTTAAAGCCGGAGTGAGAGTCTCTGGCGAGGAGAGATGCGGAGACGCAGGAGCCTCAGAAAGCTGCGCGCAGCCCCGCCAGCAGCCGCCAGCTGCGGGGGGATTTCCGCTAACTTTACAAACCACTCGCGTCCCTCTCCTCGCCTTCCCTCTCCGCGCTGGAGGCTCGATTGCTCCCTTCCCCCACCTGCGCTGCCCCCAGGCCGGAGAGGCCTCCGCCGGGAGGGGCGGCCGGAGCGAACCGCACGGCTGCCGCTCCTCTGCCCCACGCCATGGGGCTGAATGCGGGCCACCGACGCCAAGGGCGGCCACCGGGCGAGGAGCTGGCTGCCCCGTCATGCGAAGCTGTACCCTGCGTCCCCGCCGCGGCCGCTAGAGCCATGCCCTCGGCAGGGACGAGGGGCCCAGGGGAGCGAGGAGGGAAGAGAAGTTGGCGCCTTCCCCAGGGCTCCCGCTCCGCAGAGAAGCGGGTCCCAGAACTCGGTCTGCAGCCGGTCGCGCTGGCAGTCGCCGGGAACTGCGCCCGCTCCTCGGGTTGGGGCTGGAACGCTTCGCTGCCCTCTGCGAGGTCTGGCCTCCCGGGAGCGCGCCAAGGGCCCCTCGCCCTCGCCCCTCGCCCCCCGCGGCCCGGCCGCCTCCTCCCCAATAAGTAAGGCCTGTGACCCCGGCTTTGGAACTTTGTCCTCAGTAGAAAGAGCTCCAGGTGGTCACCCGGCCCTGACAGCCAGGAAAGGGTGGACAAATCCCTTGGGGTCGTGTCCAGAGGCCCCCATTCCCGCCCCCGCCCGGCGCACGGAGACCCCCGGCTCTGGGGAGCTCTTACCGATCCGGATGACGTGGGGCATCCCGCG
>NW_006300377.1:1904344-1934734 GCF_000327345.1 Myotis davidii | reverse complement strand
CGCGCTCACACCTGCGCAGGGGGCGGGGAAGGGGATCCTGGACGCGGTTTGGAGGGACGCCCCAAGAAACGGGGACTCTCCTCAATCCCCAGATGTCCCCACCCGCCCTGCCGCCCTTAGTCCCTTCAACTGCGAGGGCTCGGAGCCCGGGAGCCGGGCGTGGAGCGGGAGAGCTGGCACCGGGAGCTGGGAGACGGCGGCAGCCTAGCGGCCCGACCTGCCGAAGGAGACGCGCCTGCCGGGAGCAGAGGGACCCTGAGCCCGCTGTCTGCGGAGTCTGGCCGTCCAGCTAGCACGCTGCTGGGGCTGGACTGGACGGCGGCGGACAGAGAGACGGACCCAGGAACGGGTTTCCTTCCCTAACCCCACCCCGTGTGAAATCGGAGTTGGAGCTGGGGCTGGGGGAGACAGAATTCAAAGCGAATTGCCCAAGCTGGGCTTAGGGAGCTGCAGGCTGGTAGGGGCGCGAGAGCCCAGGCCGGACCCTCTGCTGTGGAAGGCAGGACTGCACCGCGCTCTGCTATGACAGGGGCTTCGGAGGAAGAGGGCTAAATCCTTATCCTCAGAGGGGCAGCTACGATGCACCCTGGCACTCCCCATCCCTCTCTTCCAGCAAGGCAGGAGGGCTGGCACCCCCTCCCCCATTCCTTCTGAGAAAGGATAAAGAGAAACTGTAATTTTCCGTGGGATGGAGGAGGACCCGTGTGGGAGCAAGCTAGAAAGGGTTAAAAAAAGAAAACACCTTGTTTATTAACAATAATAAATTTTTTTTTCAAGTGGCACTGGTGTCAAGGGAAGGGAAGGGCTGTGGAGCGAGTCTGGAGCAGGAGGCTGGAATTACGCAGTTAGGCGAGTTTAATGACCTTTTTGACAGAGACAAAGCGGTGCCGATACAGTAGATAAATAAACGGGTCTGTCACAGGCAGCGGCGAGGCTGTGTGTGAATTTATTTTTCTCATTTAAATAATTTGATCTATTCCATCATTCCCAATCTCTCCCATTTGCCAGCTGTCTGGTAAGAGCATGGCCCCCAACATCTGAAAAGCAAATCTTTAATTTTCTTACAAATAGGCTATGAGTGGAGCTCTATCTGGCCTATTAATTTCCCTGTCTTTTCTTTCTCTCCCTGTCTGGGCATAGGGGACCAGGGCTTTGTGTGGAGATGTGAATATTGCAGCGTGGCCAATCCTGCCAATTAAGGGGGGACTCCCCCACCCTCCACCCCCCACCTGAAGTGGCTGTGAGAGGAGGAGGAGAGATTCTCCTCTTAAGAAGAGAAAGGTGTGCTGGTCTTCGGGCCACCCTCAAAGATCCGCCAGCAAAGGGAGTTACCTGTGGGCTGGCTTTACCAGACTTGGGCCTTCCTCACCCTTGAGCCGAACGGCTGGTTTCCCAAGCAGCCACTGGAAAATGTTACCCAAGAGCCCAGAGGGAAGAACAGGCAGACCAGAGCCAGAGAAGCAGCAGCTGCCACCTCTTGATAGAGAGTAACTACCCGCAGTGGGCCCCAGCAAGCAGGAGCTCAGGAGAGGAGCAGAAGGCCCGCCCTCCAGGGGGAAGCTGGAGGAGCCTCTTCGCTCAAGACTGGGCACCTCAGCTCCATCACCTATCAGCTTCCACAGCTGGTCTAGTTGCTCCAAGGAATCTAGAAGCCCAGGCTGTTCTCTGAAGAAGAACATCCCAGTGCCCCGAGCGGGGATGGAAAGGGGATTGGCAGCACCTGAACTAAAGGCCTAAAAGGGCTGAATCGCCAGCAGTGCTCAAGGACGGGTAGGGGATGGGAGCGGAGGGGAGCCTGGATGCTAGTTCTGTTGGGGTTGTCCTGCAGGCAGTCTCTTTAGGAGAGTGGTACTAGGGAAGTGAATGAATAAATGGGGGGTGGGGGGGAGGGTTGGAGACTCCAGGGGAGGACTGAGGCCCTGTCACCTGGGGGCCCCTCACCACCCCCAGGGAAGCAGCATGGGCTGGGCCTTGCCCTTTTGCATTTCAGATTTGCCTGCCCTGCGAGGAAGGAGACTCTGCTTAGGTGGGAAACAGCCTCCAGCTGCAGGGGCTGTGGGTTCAGCGCTGGGCCTGGCAACCTGCCGGAGCCTGGGGCCAGAGGGAAGCTGGCTGCCCCCAGCCCAGGACTGGGCCTTCTTCTGGGCCTAGCTGCAAGCCATTTGGTAACACAGAGGTCTCCCCAAACTGACAGCAGCCTGCTCCTCCCAGTGTGGTGGAGGGTGGGAAGCTTTATAGCAAAAACAACAGCAATGATGATGATGACCACCAGTATTTATTACATGGTTTCTATGTTCTGGATGACATACTCACTCAACGCACCTTGCACACATTGCTTCATCTAACCCTCTCCACAACTGGCTATGGTAGAATCTGTGTGCTGTTTGCATTTTACAGATGAAGACTCTGAGCCTCAGATAGATATAAGAGGTCCAAAGTCACACAGCTAGTACAGTATATGACCTTCCCTTCCTCCCTCCCTTCCTTCCTTCCTCCCTCCCTCCCTCTCTCCTTCCCTCCCTCCTTCCCTTCCTCCCTCCCTTCCTTCCTTTCTTCCTTTCCTTCCTTCCTTCCTTTCTTCCTTCCTTCCTTCCTTCCCTCTTTCCTTCCTTCCTTCCTTCCTTCCTTCCTTCCTTCCTTCCTTCCTTCCCTCTTTCCTTCCTTCTTTCCTCTAATATTTATTGGCCATCACTACCAGGTGCTGCGGTGAGAAGCCAGTATCTACATGCAGGCCTATCTGCCTCCTAAGTTTGCAGGCTTGACCCCTATCCTGCATAGGCTGAGCCTGGGACAGGCTCTCAAAGAAGATCCCATCACCTGTCCCCTCTGCTGGAGGCCCACTGGGGCTTCTGGCTGCTTGTAGACAGGCTAAAGTAGAATAGGATTTGGGCCCTTTACTGGAGCAAACTGGGGAGCTCCGTAGTCCCCGGAAACCTGCAGCCCACTCTCCCTGTCTCGTGCGCCTGTCCAGGCTGTCCTGCCACCAGCAGGCACCAGAACTGGCACAATCTCAAGCTGCATCTCTGGGGACTGGGAGCCACCAATCCTGGCTTTTCAAATTGTTGGTAAACAAGTCTCCCCACCAGCCAAGCCTGGGCTTCTCGCTCCCCCAGGAGGCAGCCGGTGCTGGATTTATGAGGCCTCCGAACCTCATTCAGACTAATGCAGCTTTTCATTCCAAAATAAAAGGGGCCGCTGTCTGAAAGGACAAGTACTCCTGCATTTCATTACCATCTCCAAAAAAAAAACCAAAAAAAAACACAGCCGAGCTGGCCCAAGTCCCTGCCAGCCAGATTCCTGTCTCCCACCAGCTCACAGGTGGGGGTAGGAGGAGAAGAAACCTCAGGCTGTGGCCTCTCTGGGCCACTCCCCAATGTGCCCCCCTACCCAACCCTCCCCTCCCAACCCTCAGCTCTGCGGAGGCGGGGCAGTGGGGAGTGTAGTGGTGGCCAAGCAGGCTCACGTGGATGAGTCCCCCCTGTGCGTGTTTTGTTAGACTCATCCACTCCAGCTCTCAATCCCCTCACAATCACTGTGAGTGATGAGGCCCTGGGCTCGAGTTACCGAGATTCATGATCTCCGCTTCCCTGGGAAACCAAGGAGCACACGCTTGCGGTTAGCTGAGTGCAGATTCCTAGGACTTGAGTGCCCTCTGCTGAAGCCTGCCTACCTTCATCTCCCTTCAGGCTGCCTGGTGGGCAGGCTGCTGGTGGTGGCTGGACGCTGAAGCCAGGGCTCTCTGGCCACTCCCCTAATGTCCCAGTAGCAGCTTGCAGGATCACAGTCATAGCTGTGCCTTGGTGTGAATGAGGGGAGAGGTTATCTCACCCCCATCTCATCCTGGAGGGGGTAGGCAGGACTAGAAAGAGGCAGCTGCCAGCTGCCTGGTCTTTGCTAACTGCCTGAGCAGGGAGGAAGAAGAGGAGCCTCCCTCATACCCACTCTTAACAGCATTCTCTCCCCATCAAAGTTCGTGCCAACCAAAGGAGCCAAGCCTTGGCCCTTCACAGGACACTGTGACCTGCCCCTGGGCCCAGGGACAGGGACATTTTTATCAGCCTGGGGCCTTTGTCCCTCATCCCTGGCCCAAAAAGAAAGAAGCAGGGCAGCAGCTGGCTGCCACGTGAGCAAGCTACAAGCCCAGTGAAGGCTGCATCACCTTAGATTTTTGTCAACAGTCAAGCAAGTTCATTCCCACTGAAGTCAATTCCTGTGTTTATTGTTAGCTTAACTGGCTGCTGGGAGTTATTGCTCAGCAGTGAGGGAGACAGGTAGACAAGCCACCAGAGATACGTTACTTTACTGACATCTGCGTTTCAATAGTCCGGTGCAGTTCTGGTGGCGGAGTAAATGATACATGGCAATCCTGTTTGTATCCATACATAATGGAACAGTCGCCGGTGGTCTGGGAGCTGGCAGGGTTTTGCTGCTGTAGGGGGAGGGGAGGACTGCCTGCAGAAAACATCACCCCCTCCTCCCTGGCAGCAGGTCCCCTTTCCCCAGACCAGGGGTGGGGACCAGAGTCACTTGTTCACTCGTTCAAGTCATTCAGTCATTCCCTAGTTAATGTATTCATGCAATCACTCATTCATTCACTCAGACATTTATTCCATCACCTCCATTCGTTCATTTTTTCATAGGATCATCCACTCATTCATTCACTCATTCATTTACTCAGTCCCTTGTCCATTTGCCTACTCATCCATTCATGCAGTTGTTCCCTAATTAAGTAATTTACCCAATCACTCAGGCATTCACTCATTCATCCATTTATTCAATTGTTTGCCTAATTATTTGCTTACATTCCCTTACTTATTTGCTCATTCATTCACTCACATTCACCCATTTACTTTCATTTATCCATTCATTTACTTAGTCATCTACTCTTTCATTCAATCACTCAGTTGTTCACTCTTGCATTCATATTTGTCCTTTACCTAATCACCCATCTGCTCAGTTACTCACGCACTCATTCTGCCATTCATCCACTGCCTCCCCTCCCCCCAGACTGAGCAGACACCTGCCTGCTTCTCCTGCCCTCAGCCCATTTTTAGGCTGAGCCTCAGACACCATCCAACCTCCTGGTCCAGGCCAGGGTGCCCCAGTCAGCCACTCAAGCATCTTGGCTCCTTCAGAGCCCCCAGCTCTCATCTCCTCCACTTTATCACAGAATTCAGCAACCTTCAGGACTTAGCTAACATTCCTGATCCTGGAGATGGTCTGGGCCTTTGACTTGCTAGCGAAAGCCAAAGTCCACTAAGACCCAGAGCCCAGGTCTGATGGTGGGTGTAATTTAGAGCTGCCACGCGATGTCACCACACTGAGCCAGGAGCCACAATGACTTTCATTCATGTGATCTCTTTGTCCTCGAAAACAACCCAGGGATGAAGAAATGGGCTCAGAGTCAAATAACTTGCCCACAAATAACTTTCCGGGGCTGTGGGTGGAGGGTGGGGTTGGTGGTGGCAGAAGCAGGCATGTACCTTTGCTCAGTGTGATAGGGAGAGAGCAGATAAATGAGCAAATGCATGGTGAGTGAGCAAGTGGGTGACTGCATGAATGAATAAGTGAGAGGATGAGCAAATGAACCAACAAGTGAATAAAGGAATGAATGGCTGGTGCCCAATAAATACGTGGAAAAACCAAGCTTCCGACCCAAGTTTCTGGACTCCAAGTCCAGTGCTCTCTCAGCTGCTTAACAAGTGTTCCCCTCTGCCACACCCTGCCCTTGCAGGGTCTAGCAGGAGGCAAGGGTTGGGGTGGGGGGCGGTGGTGAGCCAAAACTAGAGCAGAAGCTGGCCAACGGTAGATTTTTCTGGAGAAGTGCCTCCCTTAGAGACTGCAATGAGCGGTTCTTGTCTGCACCTGTCCTCCCGCGGGCAGGAGGCGGCCACCATTCCTCCTTAGAGAGAAAAACAGAGCGAGCCGCGAGAACCCAATCACTGAGTGATAAGAAAATAAACTCGCGAACTTCTCCAAGTTTTCCAGACTTCCCTGCCCGAGGCCAGCTTAATTAAAGTGGATGTAGAATTTTAAAGTGGGAAAACAATCAGGGCAAGTGATAGAAAAGAGCGAGAAAAAGAAAACATTGTTTTGTTTTGTGTTTCACTCCCTCTTAATTATGCCACAGACTGTCTCTCCGGTGGATCCTATCCCAAGTCCGCCCTCCGCCAAGATTCCAGCAGGTGGTACACTGTGTGAGCGGCTCAGGCACACCTGTGCCTCTCTGGCACGCAGGTACGGCGCTTCTCTGCCCGAAAGACAGGCAAGGCGGCAGGCAGCCAGGCTGGGAGTGGAGAGAAGCACGTGCCCTCCGTGCTCAGGAGGAGGACCCGGGCAGGTGGGAGATGGGGGCAGCAGGCTGTTGGGAAGGGATGCTTCCTCGCTGACCCAGCACCAGAGGGGAGCAGAAGCTGGGGGCCCGACTCCCCATGACCTGGTGTGAGATCAGGCCGGTCCCAGCCCCCACCTCCTGGTTCAGCGGCTCCTTGATGGCACAGCCCTGCCTGCCGTGCTCTGGGAAAGGAGGTTTTACTCCAGCAGCTGCCAAATGAAGTGCTGGTGTCTGTGCCCAGAATGGGACGGGGAGTAGTCAAATATCCAGCTGCAGCAGGTCCCAGAAATCAACACCCCACCCCCCGACACCCAAGCACTCTGAGTTCAAATGTGCCTTTGCTGCTCTCCCTCCTGATGCCTCGTCCATGGGCAGGGAAGACACAGAGGACCTGAGCACCAGCCTCTGGGAGCTGGTCATTGGCGGGGCAGCCTGGGCAGAGGAGAGCTGCAGGCTCCTCGTAGGGAGGGGAAGGGGCAAATTCCACAAGTGTACTGAACGGAGCTGGGCAGGCCTGCATGGAGGGCACCTGTCCCTGGTGGCTGGCCTTTCCGCACACAAACACTTGAGTACAGGAACATGCCTACATTACTGTGCATGCGCGCGCACACACACACGCACGCACAGAACTTCTAGCATCCTACGACTAGTGAAAGTGTGACTCTAGAGCCAGGCAGCCTGGCCTCACATCTGTCCTGTCTCTTACCAGCCTACTACCCCTGGGCAATTTGCCTACTTTTATTTGCCTCTGTTTCCTGACTGTAAAATGGCAGTAATAATAGCATCTGGCCTGCAGGGTTGTTGTGAGGATTAAATAAATTAATACATGTAATGCGCGTAGCATAGTACCTGGCAAATGGTCAGGGCGTGTTGTACTTAGTGATTAACTCTCTTTGCTGAATGAACATATTGGACTCCTGAACAGACCCTGGAACAAAAATCCTCTCCTTTGAGCCTCTGGGAGGAAGGGCGATGTGTTTACACACACACACACACACACACACACACACTCACACACACACAAACACTCACATACACACTCACACACACACACGTGCACGGTCCTGGCTCACGGGGAGAGTCCCGGCCTGGGCTGTGCCCAGCTTGGCCGATGAGTGACTTCCAGACCCACAGCAACAGCAGCTACAGCCCTGAAGCCAGGCCGACCTTTTTTTTCACACACACACACACTCACTGCCGGCCTTCCAGGGCTCACTGGGATGTGTGTGCATGGGCTGGGGCGGGGCTCAGAAGGAAATGATACATGTCAAGCCGTCTCTCTAATCCCCCCACAGCCAACACTACATGAAATGGGCCCACCGACGCTGTAGGGTCACTGAGGGTGTGTATTGGGTGAGGAGTGCCTCTGTGCTCATGCAGGGGGCAGGCTGGCTGCCAGGAGGAAGGGAGCCGAAAGCTTTCACCCCACACCTGTTGCCAGGTTTGGACACTTCTCCAGGCTCCCTCTTCCCCATCAAGCCCTCCCTGCTCCCCACCTGAGCTTCCTCTTGGTCCTGACCTTGGTGATAAGCCTGACCCCTTTCTGCATCTCGGCCCAGCATCCTCTCATCCCCAGGGACTCTCCAGCCTCTGACATAATTCAGGAGGCCTCATTTAGAAAGGGGCGCCCTCCCCATCCCATGCAGAGCTGGGAACCTTTGGAAACCTCGCAGAGGGCTGGGGTTCTGAGGCTCCGAAGCCTAGCTGCTTAGCTGTGCCTCCCGGAGGAGAGAGGCCTGCAGCTGCGAAAGGCAGCAGGGAGAGGAGACTTGGCGGGGGCCCTGGACCCGGGATGGAGGAGGCCCCGCTGCAGGAGCCAGACACAGCTCTGTGTTATCTCTGAGGTGCCAGGAGGACTGTGTGATGGGGAACGGCGGCTGCCAATCAGTTAATCCCAGCCGCATCCCCCACCTGGGTTGGGTTGAGTCAATGGGCAGACTGGGACAGGTGCCAGTGGCCACAGCCTCATTGCTCTGATTTGGCTTCATTTCATGCTATTGACTCAGCCAGTCCCTTAGCTCTCGAGCTTGCAGGAACGTCCCACCACGCACCAGGATGCTCAGAGGCACTCAGAGAAGCCCCAAGGCACTTGAGAACCAGGGGATGGGCATAGAGGACAAGATTCTGGTGGCTGTTCTTCAGGTACAAGGGAACCTGACATGACCCTCTGGCTTTCTGAGGGCAGAGGTTTCCTAGGCATCGGGTCAGGGTACTTGGGCCTTTGATGGTGGCCTTACTGCCCCAGGGAAGAGAGGACATGACAGCGCAGCTCAGTTGGGGACCCGATGGCTTTTCACACTCCTCTCCTGGGCGCTCCCTGAGGGAGCCTGTGTGTGGGATGTGCTGAGGGGAGTCAGGAGCCTGCTAGATGGCTACTGCCTTGCTGGTTCTTGCTCTTGTGGCCAGAGGCCAGGACAGAAGGACAGGGGTATGGACAGAAACTCCACAGCTTGTGGCAGGGAGGGAGGCTGTGCTGTGTCTGAGCACATACCATTGAGTAAAAAATAGAAACAATTTTCCAGATAATTCAAGGGAAACCACTTTTACAACAATCACACGTCAAGCTGGTTCCACATATCCGCACAGCTGCTCCCCTCATGCGTTCATTTGTTCTTTTCCAACAAGCATGACCCGTGACCCACTGTCCTGGGGTGACCAGGAAGGGCTGAGGTGACACGGAGAGGGCACAGGGTCACAGGTGGAATCCATGGGGCTAAATGGTCGAGGTCAAAGGGCACAGGTAGCAACAGGGGAGATGCAAATAGAAATCATGGGGTCACAGAAAAGGACAAAGGGAACATGTGGAGAGTTTGATGGGACAGATGAGAGCTTGAGACCCACATAGGAGACAAAGGGACAAGCTAGGAGCTCTTGGAGCCCAGACAAGGGTTGAAGGAAGACAGATAGGAGCTGTGGTGACTCAGGGAAGAGCAGAGGGGCCAAGTGGAGGGACTGTGAGCACAGGAGGAGAAACTGGCCCTATAAGCAGCTCCCAGCCTTGCAAAGGAGAAGAGACACTGATGAAGGCTGGCATCAGGAGGAAGGGGAAGACAAAGCCCAAGAGTCGAAGGCCATGTTTGGCATCTGCTCCTGGGAAGATCTGTGCAAGGCCAGAGCCCTGGGGCCCCACCTGGGTTCTCAAGCATCATCCACCCGCCCAGAGGAAGCAGGGGAGGTGCATTCACCGTGGTGTGTTAGATAACCATCTAGTCTGTGCACCTCTGTACCTGCCCTGGAACTCTGGAGACTCCGGGAGAGCCGGGCCTGGAAGCAGCGCACTCCACTGGTGAGGCCAAGTGCTGTCATGGCAGGCAGGCCGCAGCTGGCGCCGTGGGAGCCCGAGGAGGGAGAGCCCTCAGGGAAACCCAGGCTTCCTGACAAAGATGAGAGAGCAGCGCAGGCGCAGAGAAGCGACCACGCATCCAGGGGAGCACTGCACAAGCCCCATGCCCATAGGATTCACCAGGGCCTCCCTGTCCCTTCCCCGACATCGACCCGCAGCCCTCGGAGCCAGGCTCAGAGTTCCCCGCCCCAGCGTGACCCTGCCCCCAAGGCCGAGCTGTCCCACAGAATCACCGGGGGGATGTCTTTGAAAATGGCTTTATAGACGTATCATTTACATCCCATAAACTCCATCCATTTCAACTGTGAGATTCAATGGTTTTTTTAGTGAATTTACAGCGTTGCACCACCATCACCACAGTCTAGTTTTAGAGCACTTCCACCATCCCCAAAATGTCCCCTGTGGTCATTTATCTGAGGGACTTGGACTCAATAATTCTGGGGCAGGTGTGGAAACAGGTGTTTGAAGAAGTTTCCCTGGGGATTCTGGGACAGTGGTGGTTGGGGACATACTGGATCCAAACCACCGTTGGATAGACCTTTCTCAAATGCAGCCTGCGTAGAGGGGGTGCTGCTC
The DNA here is from genome assembly GCF_000327345.1 of Myotis davidii. Taxonomy (NCBI): domain Eukaryota; kingdom Metazoa; phylum Chordata; class Mammalia; order Chiroptera; family Vespertilionidae; genus Myotis; species Myotis davidii. Next base: position 1,924,481 of record NW_006300377.1, on the reverse strand, counting down.
TTCTGCTCCGAGCCCTCCAGTGGCTTCTGGAGAAGTATGTCAGGGCAAGTGGTGGTAAGAAGTAAATAGTGGTCACAGGCATTCGTTGGTGCTGGCTATGTGCCAGGCACTGTTCTAGGCCCTTTATATGGGATACCTCCTTTAATCCACACAACTGCCCGGTCAGGCAGGCACTGTTCTTTCCACTCTGCTGATGAGGAAACTGAGGCACAGCCAGGAAGTGGTGAGTTCAGGTTTGACTGCAGGCAGCCCCACCTCTGGACCATATCATTCAAGCTTCATGGGACACGCAGTCTCTTCCTCTTCCTGTCCCTGTTTTGTTTGCCCCTGGCACACAGCTCGATTCAGGAGTGGCTCTTTTAATGCTGCAATTCATGCTGCGGCCCAGCCCATCTCCCCAACTTGACTGTGAGCTTCTTTGGGTCAGGGTAGCGGCTACTTTATCACTCTGCCCCTCCAGTGCCTGTGTATGTAATAGGCTTGTTAAAGAGAAATGGGCCAGCCAGGAATTGGGGGGCTGTCCTGCCATCTCATTTTAGGTCCCAGCCCCAGACGGTTCTCTCCCAGCACAGCAGGCTCTCTCTTCACTGAGTCACAGCTGCCACCCTTAACACTGCAAAGGACAACAGGTCTCAAACCACAGAGGTGACGTTGGCTTATCCTCCTCTATATCCTGAGAACTACCAAACGCTCTATCCCTTAGCGAGCGCTTCTATGAATTAGGGAGGGGGCGAAGGTGCGAGGGAGGCCATCCTCTGGATTCCCTGACAAGGACTCTCTCTGGCTCACGTCCTCTTTCCACTTACAGATGCCTGGATCTTCCCTAACTCCACTTATGCAGGAGGTTAATTCAAGTGCTTTCCAGCTTAGCAAGCAATAAACAATTTGGTGTTGCAGTGCGTTGTTCTGCATGTCATATTTATGGATCCGGAGTGGGGGAGGGGCCGGGAGCGCCATTTGTTCAGCGTTACAGGGAATGTTACATGCCCTTCCTTAATTACTTTCCTCCTTTTAATTAGATGTGGAGGGGGGGGGGTGCCCCAGAGAGGCGGACTCAAAGTCACCACTGACAAGAAAGGTGTTGGTGGCATCCTGCCATCTGATAGGACAGCAGTCATCTGTGGGGTCAGATGGAGGAGGGGGCGGGGCCATCCTCTCTGGAAGGGATGCTGCCAGTGGAGAACTCAAAGGGGAATGTTCAAGCCCTCCGTCTCCAGGGTCCTTCTCTACAGGGACCTGTTTTCCCACCCAATTCTTTCCCTTCCAATTGCTCTCTTTCCATGGCTGGGAGCTTTCTTAGCCTCCTGCCTGCTGCACGCACCCCTCTCCTTTCCGATTCCACTCAAAGGTCACAGGATGAGCCCTTGTCTGTGACACACACGCTCCCCTGCAGTGGTGCAGCATGGGGACACCTCTTCCCTACGCCTGGTGGGCTCCCCCCACAGAAGGCTACCATCACGCTCCCATCCTGTGTGAACACCCCTAAATCTCTTGCATGGGGGCATCCAAACCAAGTAATAACGTGTGTAGGCACAATGCCAGGTGCTTCCGGTGGATCTCGGCGAGCCTCTTGGTGACTCTGGGAGGCACTCACTGTGATCCTTGGTGAGCAACTGGCCCTTTTGCACAGTAGGAAGCAGTACCCACAAGCCTTTGATCCCCTGAACCCTCCCCTGGCACCACGCAGCCCGAGTTGTAGTAAGAGAGTCTGCAAGCCCAGAGCTGCGGCTGCTCCCTGGAATGGACAGGAAGCCACAGGGGCAGCCAGCACAGCTGCTCGGGCGGCATCAGGCATCTGACAGGGAGGGCTCCTCCAGGGCCCGCTGATGGGGCGGCAGGGCCCACCATCCCTCACACAGGCCAGCTCCCCGCGCCAAGTCTCTTCCTCCCTTCCCACTGCGTGCGGGAGACGAGCTCCAAACCCAGCCCATCTGCTGCCTTTTCCCGAGACTCCGAGGCGATCCAATTCCGCACACCAGATGGGAAATAGCATGTACATTTCGAATGGTGATTAGTGTTTTTGTTTTTCCCCCCAAACGCTCGCGTTAATGGAGCTCCTTCCTGAAAGTAAATTGGAGAGACTTCAGTTTGATGGAGTCTCATCGACCTCCACCTCCTGCCCCCCAACAAACGCAAACAGGGCTTTCCTGGGGCCTGAGGGCAGGGGCCTCGTCCCGCCTCTGCCCCTCTGCCCAGATGCCATCTGCACTGGCCAGGGCTTCACACTCACCAGAGCAAAGCAGGGCAGAGGCCAGGCCTGCCGGGCTGCAAAAGGACCTTGTGGAGCCTGCTGATGTCCAGGGCAAAGAACTCAAGGGAGGGGTTCCTCAGTGACAGAGGGCCAGGCCCAGTCTGTCCTTCCTGAAAACATTATTGCTTCCCCATGAATTCCAACTGAACAAGGGAATTAGGATTTCACAGATGAATCTGGACTTTCCTTAGGGCTTATGACTTGAGAGGAAATTCATAAATGGTGTCAAATACTTAAGGGCTAGAACATGGGTCTTTTGATACGTTTGAACCAATACATGGTACAAAGTAAGGTCAAGAAATGCTGAATGAGTGAATGAATGACAAAATAGGTAAATAAAAGTATTTCTGTTCATGCAGTTATATACAGCATTCATTTTCCTACATATTTGCAAATTCAGTACACACACACACACACACACACACACAACTTCTCCCCAAAAACCAAGGAACTGAAATTCAGAAAATACATGTTTTATATAATACTTATACATATTTATATAAGAGATATAAAACATATTGATATAACATATATATAACGTAAAGGACACTTGGCGGTACTTTTGCATGTTGTCTTGCTCGCTTTTCCTCGGAACTCAGTGAAATCTATGATGTGGCTCAGAGGAGACTGGTAACATGGCAGGGTTCACAGGTAGCAAATAACAGAGGGGAGATTTGGGTTTAGTGTAGCTGACTCCCAAGGCCACAGGAATCCAGCAAAAGCTTTGAAAGAGGAAGTGATATAATCCAGCTTATGCTTCTAAAAGGAGCTCCACTCTCCCTGAGCGCTCTCCCTGTGCACTAGGGCCAGAAAGCCGGGATACGGGGAGGCAGCTGGGGGCTGGTGCGTGGAAGAGGCGTGTGGTGGTAAAGGCTGGCTGGGGATGGCGGTGGTGAAGATACAGAAGGTCATGTGCACAGGAAGGAGTCACAGCCTCTGCAATACATGAGAGACGAAGGGGGCTGGGAGGACGGTGACGCACGTCACGGGCACAGTTAGGGCTGGAGGGAAAACTGGTTTAGGGAAGACGGTGATGAGGGACAGTTTGAGATCATTGGCTTTGAGATGTGCCTAGATCATCCATTGGAAACAAGGCTTTAGAACTTGGAAGAGGTCAGAGATTGGAGATACAGATTTGGGATTTTTATCCTTATAGGAAAAGAAAAAAAACCATGAACAAAAATGAGATCTCCTATGAGAGTGGAGACTCAGGAGGGAAAAGCCAAGAACAGGGTCTGGGAGGCCCCATTACCCAGGCACGGAAAGGAGTAAGGAGGAGGGCGGGCTGAGAATGCACACACACGTGCAAATACCTGGGCTTGTGCTTGGATTAAACACTCATAAGCATGCACACACACTTACACACACATGTGCATGTTCACACACATCTCAACATGCTCAGATATGCATGCGCATGTATATATATGCACGCACACATCGTTATAAATATTCTCTGACGCATACAACCAGCTGTGACCACATGAGGACTTGGGGCAGAATCTCTCATGAAGAGATGAGAAGAGGCCTGCAGGGAAAATGGGGGAAGGAGGCTCGTGGCTCCTCTGTTCCTGGGGCCTGAGCAGAAAGAGGGAGCATGAGGGAGTGTCCCCCAAACGGTGGCTCCAGTGGGCTCATCTTCCTTGGGGCCTGCACTCACGCCTCCTGTGACAGGCCCAGCAGTGGGCCAAAGGGCCCCACAGATCCACTTTATCATCCCACTGTCTCCCAATGCCTTTCCACTTGGAAGGCACATGTCTCCGTGCCCATCGCTGGGACATTTCCGTGTAGAGGTGACAGACTGGCAAGTTGGGCACCTCTCCAACCCCGCCATGCAGGGGGCTGCAGCTTTGCTCGTGCGTAGCAGGATAGGAGGGGAGGGCTGCTATGTGGAATGGGAATACTGCTGCCTCAGTCTTACCAGGCCATCCTAGAGCTGGTGGCTTCGGCCACCACGTGGCCAGGCCTCTGCCACACAGGAAGGTCAGCCTCCTGCTTTCCAGGGCCTCTTCTCAGAGACCACTCATGCTTTCTGCGTGGCCTCTGACTCGGGTGGTCTGTGCCCTGGGAAAACAGACCTGGGAGGCGGGCAACAGGATGAAGCAGGTCAGATGCAGGAAGGGGAGGGGGGGAGGGGCTCCGGTGCTTCTTTGTGAGCCAGAGCCCAGGGCTGAAGTCAGATGCCTCTCACTGGCTCTCTCCTCTGCCGTCAAGGCAATGAGTCAGGGAAGCCAAGGTGAGAGTTCTCGGAAACTCCGTACCTTGGGTCGTTTCAGGCTCTGCCAAGTGTCACAGAGCTGCTTCTTCCGCAACATATCCGTTCCGCTCTTTGTCACACGGAAAAGAACATTTCTCAAGTTATCAGTCTGCACAGTAAGAATACCCAGAATGCTCTCTGGTGTCTCAGATGGTCTGACCCGTTGGTGTAGAATTCAACGTGGACCAAGAGGCTGCAACATCCCAGTGAGTGTGTATGTGTGCATGTGTGTGTGGAACCTACCATCCTCACAGCAATGCTGGAGAAGCAGGGGAGGAATGAGAGTCCTTTTTGCAGATGAGGAAACTGAGGCTCCAAGAAGGTCATGAGGTTAATGAGTAGCAGAGTGACAGTCACGGCTTGTGATTTGGCTGGAATCTGGCAGGTCTGTTTGCATCCCACCTTTGCCTCTTAGCTGTAGCTTGCCAAGCAAGTTACTTGGTCTCAGTTTCCTAATCTGTAGAATGGGGTAATATTATCTACTTGAACATTTATCGTGAGTGTTTGAGGAGGTAAAGCTTACACTGAGCATAGCATGGTGCCAGGGGCATCATGACACGCAGCGGATCTCAGATCCTAGCTGGGATTTGAACCCAGAGCCCTTGACTTTGGGTCCGCGTGCCTCCCCTGTCGCTCTCTAGCTCTCTGTGATGTGGCGGCTCCCGAGCAGATTCCTGAGAATCATTAGCTGGGTTTGGAGGTGACTTTCCCACCACCTCCGCCCAGGCACTGGGACAGAACACAGCCTAATGTGACTGCATGTGCAGACATGTGTGCATGTGTGTGTGTGCCCGCACCTGGCAGTCGGAGCTACTGTCATCTGCGTTCTGCGTGTTCATTTCACTAATGGGAAATCACAGAGTGGCGGGGAAGGAGCTGCAAGGCCATGCTGAGTATCACAGCCAGAGTCTGCGGTGCCTTGCCATTAGAGTTAATGCCGGGCTCATGAATACCAGATGAATGCTCTGCACAGACCAGCTACTTAGGCTAAAGTGGGCCTGCTTTTCATTGGGAGAGCAAGTCCCCAGGCCAGGGAGGCTGGGGAAAGGCCTCTTTCCTCTCAACCCATCTCCATCCACCCTCTCCACCCCAGGGTTCCCTTTAGGGTCGTGATATCCATCTGGGCCTTTTGGAAGACTGCTTAAACTGAGAAGGCGCAGAGACATCATGTGGCTGCTTTTCTGGTACTGCAAGCCTGCTCTCACCCCTTCCCCCTCCCCACCAGCACCTGCCTGATGACAGGAAGGGGCTAGGGGTGGCCTGCAAACCCACCTCTGGCTTCTTTGCAGCCTGGCTGTTCCAGTCCCATCTCTGGAGAAGCTAATCTCTGGAGGGTGCTGAATGGGGCCTTCCTGCCAGGTTGGGTGACCTGGGCAGGTAGAGGGACCCTAGGCTGGGGAGGAGGCATGCAGACATCCTGCAACTGGATTCTGGAAGCTGCCACGGTGCTCTCATTGAACCCTATTCTGGAGATAAAGAAAGTTTTTTTGGAACAGTAGGTCCTGGGGGTGGGGATGGAAAGAGAAGCTGCCTGGCCCACAAACCTGCCAGTAGGACATCAACCAGCAGGGGCCGAGCTCTCCTTACCAGAGCCTTCTCTCTACACACCAGGAAGAGCCTCCATTCAGGGCTGGCTGTCACACCGAGTCTGCATCACCTCTTGGACTTAAAGGATTTTTTTCCTGGTCATTAAAATGCAAATGACCCCAAGAATGGAATCTAGTTAAGTCTCATGTGCTCCTGAAAGGATTAGATCATTTCCTGAAAGCAAGAGGGTTTGGGGCTTAAAGGCAGATAGAGCACAAGGTTGCTATCCAATGGGAAGCAGGGCGGGGGCAGGGAGTAGTCCAGACCCTTGGTCCCTCCAGTTCCTACTGGCAATGCCCTGAGCTGGGAGGAGACCTGCGTTCTGATTCAGAGATGGGATGCCTCCCAACAGGCACAAAACATTGACCTCTCAGTAGAGGGCTCCTCCCCCTGTTAACCTCCTTTGAACTCACAACTGTAATAGGCTGGCTCTATAGAAAGTCTTTACTTTTCCTCTTGACTTCTCCATCCATCTGTTCATCCATCTAACCATCCACCCATCCATTCACATTTTTCAATAAATCAATATTGACTACCTACTATGGGCCAGCAGGTGGGCAGGAGCTGTAAATACAAAGGTGCACAGACCAGTCCCTATGGCCCCTGGCCTCCCAGAGGCTTCCAGATGAGACGGCAGCAGATGATCCACAATGGCCAGGAGGTGTGGGGAAACTCCTGCTGCCGCGAGCCTGGCTTTTCCAAGGAAAAGGAGAAGGCAAAGGACAAGAATTCCTTGCCTTTGCCCAATCTGTCACTTCTTCCTCATCCACTCTCAGGGTCAAACCACACCTGTCCACACTCAGTGTCAGCTACAGGAAATCTCTCTACCAATGAAGTAGATGATGGATGGAGCCAACTAAAGCCTAGGCCACTGGAGATCATCAGCTTCAATCTCCCACCATGCATTTGGGGAAAGTGCTGCCCAGAGAGGGAAACAAACTTAGCTAAGGTCACACAGCATATCCATTACAGAGTGGGACCAGCAGCTCACAGCACGCAGTTGCTTTGTGGTCTCCTCATCCTCCACCGCCCTACCAGGGTCCATCATGAGCACCACGATCTTTGTCACTGGCCTGCTGCCAAGGACTTTGCAGAATCCCCCTCAGCCCAAACCAGCCCTGGGTAGATGGGAGGTGCCCAGGAAATAGTCAGTAATATTCACTAGTAAAAAATATGTAAACCACCACAATCACAAAAAAGCAGCTACTTATTGAACACCTACAATGTGCCAGATCTGGGCTGAGTGTTTCATGCACATCCTTTTAAATAACACTTCCTTAAATGTGTCTGTGAGGTGGATCCTATGCAGTATATAGAGAGTACAGGATCCAGGGCTGTCTCCTACCAATAGTTATTCGTGTTAATTATGATACTTGTTAGTGTTTACTGAGCACTTGCTACACGCTCGGCATATGGGTTACTGCTGCACATGGATCATCTTGCAATTCTATTAGGTTGATGTTGGTACCATTCTCAGACAGGGAGGAAACTGTGGGTTGGGGAACTAAGGTTCCTGGCCCAGGATCACACAGTTTGAAAATGGTAAGGAATGAAGATGGATCTGATTCCAAAACCCTTGGCTTGATATTCTTATCCCAGGTTTCATAGCACACCCCCCCTCCCGTAAAACCATATGCAAAACTTAGGGTGTCTGAGCAATTTTCTAGAGGAAGGATGAAGAGCCTGCACCAGTTTTTCAGAGCGATCCATGACCCACAAGGGATTGAGGTCCCCGGCACTCAGCCGCCCCACATGGGGCTGCTCTAAGCTCCAGCTCAGACACTGACACCGAGCACCCCGAGATTTTCACCCCCAGCTCAGATGCTTGTGTCATGGAGACAGCTGTCCCTTTGTATGCTTAATGGCAACACAGGGCACTTGATTTTCTGAACTCTCTCAAGTCCTAACCTGGTCACGTGGCCCCTGAGCCTGCCAACGCCAGAGAGCTAGGAACCTATGCTGGGGCTGATGGGTCTGAAAATTCCAGAAGCCAGGCTTCTGCATCGAAGCATTCATAACTTCTCCACCCCATGACTCATCCTGTTTACATCCGAGTGATCCTTGCTGAGTGTATCGCGGGAGCCAGCCCATCGCCACGCCACCCCACCTCCCTGGGTAATAGCTCATGATTGCCTGAATGGGCGGCTGGCAGTGGGAGCGACTGTACAAGATAACTGATTGTTCATAATTGTCAGCCAGATTGCATCCATGGTATCGAGCTTTGAAAATGGACCAGAAGAAGCATCTCTTATTGATCCCTTCAGGTTATAAACAAGAAGCGACTGCTCCGCAGAACCAGAGACCCGGTTGGCATTGATTTTCATTCTTTTTCTCCTTTGAATAACCACAGTGCAATTTGAGGGCTGATTTTTAACCTGAAGTTTCTCCAGGTCTTGCTTTTCTGGCGGTGGTGAGAGAGGGGCTGTCGGAGATAGCCACTGTTCCGAGATGAGTCCACATGGCTGGGAAGTTGGCTTCCTTCCCGGAAGGTGGCAAAGGGCCACCACTTCCTCTGACCTTCACCGCGGCCCCTCCGCCCTGCCTCATCTTCTGTCCCAAGGTCTCTCTGCCATGCGTAAAATCTCCACAGACCCCAAGGTCAAGGACTAATGCGCGAGGGAGTGGCCTGCCACACAGCTGGTGCTCAGTACATATCTGCCGGTCTGAACAAAACATCCAAACAAAACTGAAAAGCAGTCGACGCCTCTCCTGGCATTTCCACATTCCAGATGTTTGATGACTGAGAGACTCAGACTTCGCCACATCTGGGGAAATGATACTAAATGATGTGTGCCAACCTCTCACATTTTAAGAACATGATTTTATTTTATTCTCTCAAGAGTTCTATAAAGCAGGTGCTATTGTTTCCCCATCTTACAGATGAGGAAACTGAGGCACGGGAAGGTGAAGTGATGCATCTCAGGCTACCATGAACTTGCAGGTGCCTGACGTCGAAGCAAGGTGCTGACCACACCATCTCCCAGGCAGGAAGGCGGATGAGCTCTTCAAAGCAGGAAGAATGGAGTCCCGAGTTCAACACCCACTCGCTGAGCAGCCAGCTGTGCGCCAGGCATCGTGCTGGGCACGCTCTCCTGCTGGCCCACACGGTTCTCACACTCCCCTTGGGAAGTAGATGTTACTAACTGCCTTTCACTGCTGGGGAAGTGGAGGCTCCGAGAGGAGACGTGACTCACCCAGGGTGGCGCCGGCACTAAGTGGAAGAGTTGTGACTTAAATCCAGGTCAATATGTCCCCGACTCCCTGTGCTTTCCGCACTAGCCAGCAGCAGCAGTTCCCAGAATCACACAAAAAACAACAACACAGCAGTGGAATCAAAAACCCTTCTAGTATGGAAGACTTACCATTTACAACCCACACCCAGCCCCTTCTCTCACGGGGCAGGACTGTTACTCCCATCTTACAGGCAAGAAAACGAATCTGTGCCGAGGCATTAAGATGGCTGTTCTTCGTTTTTCGCCACGGCATTCCCCAGGTCCATCAGGTTCCGGGAAGTTTTTTTCTGGCAGCAGGCAGGCTAGTGAGCTGGACGGGAAATGACAACTGGCAGGCGTTCCAATAGCCTGGGCCCCGCTGACAGATCTCCACTTGGCATCAGAGGGAGGGTGTCTTCCAAGACCCCGGGGAACAGCGTGAAGTTTATTTCAGAAGTCTGGTTGGCCTCAGGCTCGCAACCATGCCGCTTGGCAGGGCAACAGTGAGGAGTGGGGCAGAGCCCTCTCAGCAGGCCCCCGGCTTAATGAAATCACAAGCTGGGAGGTGAATGGCCAGCCTGCCCTCTAGATCCATCTTCTCAGCTCCGGAGCCCCTCTGCCCTCCCCCTGCTGGGTGGGTCCAGACAGCAGCTGTCTCTTCCATAACCGTCTTGGCCATGACGCTCCAAAGCCCAGAAACTGAGCTCATCAGCGGAGCAGGGGGAGGGGGACCTCCTGGGCTGCCTACAGGACGGAGCTGTCCCCACAGGTGACTTCAAGGAAAGAAAGTACCTCTGTAGGTCTGACCAAAACCTCTTCTGTGTTTCTTTAGTTTCCTTGTTTTAATAATAAACTTATTAATTTATGGGTTTTGTTTTGGTTTGGTTTGGTTTGGTTTGGCAGCTGTTTTATTTTAAAATTACTTTCTTGAGCTTCACCCATATGGGCAAATGAGCATGCTTATTTGATAGCCAAAACCTGAAAACAATCTAAATGTAGTCATTACAGGGTATTTGATAAGAAAAATACAGCAAGTCTAAAGGATCCCTTCTTAAACTTCCACTGCAGAGAATCATGGGAGAGCTTCTTAAAACACAGATTCCTTTTGTTTTGGCACAGAATATCCAGTGCGGTGGGTCTGGGGTAGGGCCTGGGAATTTGCATTTCCAACACGTTCCCAGAGGCTTCTGGAACCAATGCCTGAGAACCACTGCTAGTCTAAACTGCAGGCTACCATGCAGGCATTAAAAATAATGTTGAAGAAGGATATATGTTGGTTGACCTGAGGAAATATGCATGATGCCTTACAGAGTGAAAACGGTGCAGAACAGTCTGGGTGATGCCACCAGTATGAGTGTAAATGTAACTACAATGTGAGTGTCTGCAGAGAGGGGAAGACTGTGAGGATGGGACCCCAGACGGAAGTGGGGGTGCAGTGGGGATCTGGGCAGGCTCAGGGTCAGACAGGCATGGGTTTGAGTCCAGCTTTGCTACTTCTCAGCTAGTGTGAATGACTGTGGGCAAATGGTGTGGCTGCTCTCAGCGTCACTCTCCTCATCTGTGAAATGGTAACAACAGCACTCCCTTACGGGGTTGCTGTGAGGACAAATGGCAAGCATGCGTGGAAAGCTCAAGGGCAATGGCTGGTATATTGCAATCTGAGCTCAAAATATAGATGTGCTATACATACACTATTAATAGTGTCTGCCTGTGGATAGCAATTTTAGGTCAATTTTATTTTTAATTTGCCTTTTTCTGTGTTTTACAAGCTTCTAGGTTGGGCAGGTGTTACTTTAATAATTAAGAGAAAACCAATAAATATTACATGTATACTAATTACCTCCCAAATCCCCAAGTTCTCTTGTGCAAATTTCTTTAGACACAGGCAGCATTTTAAGAACAACTCCAAACCGTTGAAATTGAAAAAAATAATTTTACAAAATGTGGGATCTTGGAGAAGCTGAAAATACTCCAGACGCCATGTTCCCAGCTCTGAGGTCTGTGGCCCTCTGATGCTAACCTCCCAGGATCCCTCCAAGGCTCTGCCCAGGGGTGCAAGGGTGACGGCATTCCACAGAGGAGGCCTCAGAAGCTGGTGCCAGGGCCTCCGCATGAGGAACAAGGGTCTTCTTTCTTTAATTCAAGCTCCAAAGCTGAGGATCTTAGTCAGAGGGGGGAGCCTCCAGGACATAGATCCCAGGATGCCCCCTCTGTCCACCCCCCTCAAACAACAGCCAGAAGCCCAAACATTAGTGTCCACCTAGCTGCTTGGCAGGAGGGAAGAAAGATGGGAATCGAGGTTCCCAGTCTAGGGTGGCAGGGCATAGAGCCTGGCAGTGCCCTGACATCAGGCTGCCCCTAACTCCTGCTTTGCCTCTCTCCAACCCTGGTCCTCCATGGACCCAAACCATTCTGTCCCTATGTCTCAGCTCTGCTGCGGGGCTCTCTGCCTGGGTCCCCCATTCTATTTCCACAATATCCTATATAATAAAGAGCTAATATGCTAATAGTTGTGACGCCCTCATGCTGTAAGAACCAATCAGCAGGAGGCTTTGTGCATGTGCATGGTGGGGCAGAGCCACTGCTTTGCTCCGGAGATGGGGTGGAAGCAGGAGGTGCCTGGAGGAGGTGGGACCAGCCCCAGGTGACACTCGGGACAGAGGGTGGGGCTTGAAGCAGCCAGAGAAGGCTGGAGGGGTTGGGGGCAGGGTCAGGCATGCTCGCGTTCTGGGTGGAGAGGTAGGGTGTCAAGGCAGGGCGGTGGGCAGGTGGGTGGGGTGCAGGCGGGTGGGTGGGGCCACACGATTTCACACGCTCGGTCACTAGTCAATAATAAACTAATCACAACTATAATGTGTTTCCTTGCCATGCGCCAGCACTCTGCTAAGTGCATCCTAGGCATTAATTCATTGAATCTTCATGATGATCCCACCAAGCAAAATTTACCTTGGGGGTGTGAGGTAAGGTCTAATGGGCTCCAGGTGGCTGAAGGTTGACTCTGGTTGACTTGAGGTTCAGTACCGTCCTCCAGCATTGCTTCAACCATGTCACCATGTACCTGCTCTCTTGGCAATGAGCACGTCTCCTGCTCTTTCCAGCTCTGGCTTCATAGTCTCAGCCCTGCCTCCCAGCCTGACTCTGATGTCTCCAGGAGTTCCCCCGATGGTCCGGCCCCTGCCTTCTTCTCCAGACCCATCTCCTCCCATGCTTTCCTTAGTGGTCTCTGTTCTAGCTACTCTCTCCTCCATTCCTCCAATTCACTCTGCTCCCTTTGCCACAGGGCCTTTGCATATGCTGTTTTCTCTGTGTGGCATGCTCAGTTTTTCTTTTGTGCAGTTTACCCCAAGTCACCCTTCAGATCTCAGCTCAAATGCCATTTCCTCAAGGAAGGCTTTCCTGGTCTCCCAGCTTAGCTCAAATGTCTCTGCTGGGGATTTCCTGACATCATATCCCTGCCCCTCATAGCACCTGCAGTTGTAATGATAAATGCATTCACACATTGTTTAGTGTCGTCCCCCACTGGTCTGAAAGCCCATGAGACCAGACACCAGATTCAGTACACTCACCATAGTGTTCCCCACATCCAGTGCAGTGCCCTGCCTGTGGAAGGTACTCAGTTATGCTTTTGTGAGTGAATGAACGAAGGCGTGAATGAATGGATGGATGGATGCACTCTCTTTTCTGAGCTTCCTTCAGGCCTAACTCTGCTGAGTACCCAAGGGTCCTCCTTGCTCTACTAAGGTCCACCTTGTTTAGTGGCCTCAGGCCAAGGTGACATGGCCAGTCTGGGCAGTGTGCAGGCAGGGGAAGATGCACTTTCCCAAAAACTGCCAGACCCTGCTGAGCCCAGATTACCTCCACAATGGAGAAATGGTAATTGCTCAAGCCCCAAGGTGTCCCCGGTACCCACACAGACCCTCAGTGGCAATTCCTGTGAGCTCAGGGTTCTAAGGGGCTGTGAGTTTATAGGTATGTGATCAGGGACCCCTACCCAGGGAGCTCTCAGCTAGGGCAGTGGTCGGCAAACTGTAGCTTACGAGCCACATGCAACTCTTTGGCCCCTTGAGTGTGGCTCTTCCACAAAATACCATGTGCGGGCGCGCACATACAGTGCGATTGAAACTTCATGGCCCATGCACAGAAGTCAGTATTTTATGGAAGAGCCGGTATGTTGTGGAAGAGCCACACTGAAGGGGCCAAAGAGCCGCATGTGGCTCGGGAGGCGCGGGTTGCCGAGCCGCAGTTTGCCTACCACTGAGCTAGGGAGATGGGCACAGATGCCCAGGCCACTGTGGGGAACAGGGAAATCTCATGGCTCCCCAAGTTCCTAACACCATGCATGGTCTGTTCACACTTTTCCAAATGCTTTCTTTCATTGACCATGTGGCAAACGTCTTTGTGTTTGAAGAAACTGCAGGGAGTTGTGGGAAATGGAACAGTCGCTTGGCAGTGCGTCAGGGAAATTTTGCTCCTTTCTTTAGTTTTGTGTTGTGTGCATTTTTTTTCCTGATGAAAATTGCATGTGGTTTCTAGGCAAAAGCAGGTCCGGGTGGGCTGGAGTGAGAACTTGTCAGTTGAACATTCCCAGATAAATTTGACACTTGCTCCTGGTTGGGGAGGCACAGGGACCTGGAGGACTGGAAGACAGCTCTGGGCAGTGCTTCAGCAATTACATCATATGTGGGGAGACACCCTATTATCGTCCTTCAAAGATAACGCTGCTCAATACTAGGAAGACAGAGCAAGCCACAACGGTGAGCCCCATCATAAATTGGACTTTCTAAAATTTTAAAAGTAAACGAAACAGGGAAAATTGATTACATCACTATATATTTCTGAAGTATTGTCATTTCAACATGTAATCAATATCAAAATTACTAATGAGATAGGTCACATTCCGTTTTTCATGCTACATCTTTGGAACCGGGTGAGTCTTATTTACACTGACAGCGCATGTCAACGTGGACCTGCCCCATTTCAGGTGCTCAATAGCCACCTGTGGCACATGGTTATCCCATCAGATGGTGTGGTCTCAGGCTTCCACAGTCATGGAAACTTAATAATGAGCTCCACCTCTGGTATTGGATGGAGGTACGTTGCTAATTCCTCCTCAGGCTGTTTTATTGGCTCCTTGAACATGTGGCCTCTCCTTCTAGAATATATCTCAAATCCATTGGAACTCCAGATGCCATGGTGCCCAGGACTCAGGGTCATGTTCTCAGTGATTGCATCCTGTTCCTTTCAGTCACACCTATGTACCTAAGAAGCCCACATTTATGCACTGCGTCCAGAACAGCCCCTGGACAGGCCTCCCACGGTGAGCACATCTAATGCAGAACTCCTTCTCCCCCCTCCAGAACCCCCGCTGTCTATGCGCAAGTCCAGCTTTCCCCAGGTCAGAATCCGATACCATCCCCACCCAAGATCACATAAAGGTCATCCTTGAGTCATTACCTCATTCCCAGCTCTAATGAACATGTGTCTCCTTCTAAAATATGTCTCAAGTCCATTGGCTTTGCTTATTTCCACCTCGGGGCCGAGCTGCCCTTTCCCTCCTACACTGCTGCCCAGTCTCCAGCGGGCTTCCTGCAATCCCATACAAAATAACGATAATTCTAAAATACAAACCAAAGACATCTCCCCTCTGCGTGAACTCCTCCGTGCACTCAGAATACAGTGCAGACTCCTTACTTGGGGTAGATGACAAAGTGATGTTCCCCTGCTTTTCTCACTCTGCACTCTCGGCCCCTCTGTTCCCAGAACACTCCCATGTCTGTTCCAGACTCTGGATTTGCACTGACTCTTCCCTCTGCTTGTGGTGTCCTCCTACCTCCTTCTGTGGCTGGTTCCCTCTCATCATTGACATCTCAATGCAAATGTTACCTCTTAGGGGGTCCTCTCTGACTATCCTTTCTAAGCTAGTCTCTCACCTCTTCCTCAGTCTTGGTCACACCACTGTAGCTTATTTCCTTCAAACCATGTAATTTTCCTGAAATTTACAAAGTGCTGCCTGAAATTTTCCTGTTTGTTTACTGGTCGACTTGTATTTCTTTATTTCTGTCCAATGTAAGCTCCCTGAGAGCAGGGGCTCTCGCTATCTTCTCAGTGCCTGCTGCTAATTGTTGAATGAATGACTCTGGGTTTGAATTCCATCTTTGCCCCTTAATTACTGCGTAACCACCAGCAAGTCACTTAAGTCCTCAGAGTGCCTCAGTTTCCTCACCTGTAAAATGGAGATAATGATAGCAATAATAGCTGTGTTAGTCAGCTTTTGCTGCAGAGGTAACACCAGGATCTCATGGCTCATACTAACAAATATTTGTTTCTTGTTTTCATTACACGAGGACTGCAGCTCACCTGCACTTGGCCAGACTTGATGGGGATCCACTTAATCTTTTCATCCCAGGTCCCCAGCTAAGCAACCATTATCCAGACTATGCTGTTCTGGTGGAGGCAGGAGGAAGAGAATGGAGGCAGAGGATGCACATAAAAGCTCCTCTGGTAACTAGAACATTGTCCCACCGGCCTGTATTCCATGGGTCAAAGGAAGTCACATGGCCAAAGTCAGTGAGGAGAGATTGTACATTCCTCATGATCCAGTCTACCACAGTAGCTAACATTTACATGCTGCTCATTCACTGCCAGGCTTGGTTCCAAGCTTCGGAATAGATGCTATTATTGTCATGATACAGATGAGGAAACAGGCACACAGGTTAAATAACTTGGCCAACGCCACAAGCCGTAAGCACCTCATCAGCATCACCCTGGCTCTCCATCATGGCCTGATCTTTGGTTCACCCGACATTGGCCTTGGTGATTATATGCTCAGTCCCAGGGAACATTCTCTCTGACCCGCCCCTGCTAGTATTCAGTGACTCTATGTAGAAAGTTCCCTCCTTCATACCCAGAAGGATTTTTCCTGAGTCCACCCAGCCTGTCAAACACTCACCAGGAGTTAGGACAGGGATGGGAAGATGGAGGAATCTGGTGGGCCCCTCTGGGTATATCCATGTTCCTGCTGCGGTCCTCGTACCCAGATGTCCTTCCACAGAGAGCAGGGATGTTCCCTTGGAGCCCAAAGATGGCCTTCACCCTCAGTACTGCCAGCCACTCCTAGCCTGGCCCCAAAGGTGATGCTTTCCATTGACTTGGAAACCTCACCCTCCTTTGGGAGAGAAGCACTAACACTTAGCAAGTGCCTTATGTACAAGTCCCCAAATGCTCCAAACAACCCAAAAAATAGGCACCCCATTTTTCAGATGAGGAAATCAAGTCGCAGAGAAATGAAGCAACTTACTCAAGGCCACAAGCCAAGGAATGGCAAAGTCCAGAAATGAAACCCAGGTTCCAAAGCTGGAGCTCTTCCTGTGTATGGCAGAGCTTTTATCATCGACGAGGAATAACACGATTGGCCTTTACCAGTGAGGTGCTCCACGGAGACGCGTTCCACATAATTTCACATTTGTCAGACTCACCTCCAATGTCAGTGTGTACACTGTGCCCTTGGGCTCAGACGCAGGGATGAGTCCATTTATTTACTTGGTCTCTCACACGTTCAGGCACTAGCTCGCTCACCCATTCACTGGCTCACATGTCCACTAACTTATCCACCCATTCATTCATTCATTGACTTGTTTATCCGTTTGTCCATTTATTCGACAAGTCTTGCCCAGATATGCTTTACTCTCTGGGTTGTGGTTTGGAAATTTAAGTTTCCAGGGAGAGGGGCCTGGGTCAAGTCCAAAGTGAGGTGTTCCAGGTGGGCATTCATTTCCAAAGGGAGTGGGGAGAAGGCCTGATGAGATCATATGAAGGGAGGACAACTTCAGGAGGGAGACAGGGGTCCAGCCCTACGCCTTGGTGTTGTCAGGAAGGAGGCCTGGTGGGACCTCGTGCAGGGAACTCTCCCTCCTGGATCCATGGGAACCCTTGGACCTTGGCACTGAGAATGAGCTGGGGGGATCCTCCTCAGGGGGTACTCAGAAGGCAAGGAAGGTTGCTGACTCACAGCTGCTTCAGCCATCAGCTATAGAGTGATGGAGAACTATGGTTACCCCCTGGCCCTCCTCGTGGCACAGGGGCCCCTCATCACTATCTGCTTGTCCTCTCTTAACCAGTATCTAATAGCAGCTGGAATGGACTAGGGTAGGGCGGAGGCTGAAAAGGCCATGTCTGCGTCAACCTCAAAATTCCAGATAAAAAGCCATGTTAGCTCACCAGCTGGATGTGTGTCTGCACAAAGCCCACCATCTGTGGGTCTAGAGACATTTGTGCAGCCCACCGAGCCTTTCCCTTCCCACCCAGATGTTGGGTGTCGCAGAGACCCAGAGAGAGACAGAGCGAGGGGGAGAAGAGGAACAGAAGGGTGAGGGGCGGGAGGGAGGGGATGTTTGCCAAATGATTAAAAAATTAAAGGGATTTTTATGCAGAGAAAATATTTAGCTTGGCATTGTCTTCTCAACCAAACGTTGGCTTCCAAGAGAAAACACTGAGCTGGCAGCAAACATTTGCTAAATGGAAACAATTGTCGCCTTCCCAGCAGCCATAGAAAATGCTTGTGTTTGGGCTGATGGTGCCTGGGCCAAAACAGCGTCTTCAGAAGCTGCCCCCAATTTCTGAGAGGCTGCAGGAAGGGGGAGACTTGCCAGAAGCCCATTGTCCCCGTAGCACCTGCTAGTCTCCTGGGTGACACTGTGCAGAATGGCTGCAGCCTTCTCCAGGGTGGGGGCAGGGAGAGGAGAGGAGGGCAGGTAAGAGGTGGGGGGTGCGGGGGGGAGGGAGCCAGACAGTCGCAGCTGCGTGGGAAGTGCTTGAAAACAGACAGGATGGTGGAAGAGCTCAGTGAAATCCTGCAACAATGGCATCCTCAGGGTGGCGGTGACCTCCAGCTACTTGTCCCCAAACCTGGTTCCACCTGGAGAAGCCTTTGATAGTCACAACAGAGAACAGTCCCAGCTTTAAGTGCTCTGTCTTGTTGAAGCCTCATCTACAAACAAGGTGCTGGCACAATCCTTATTTTTACATGAGGAGAGGGCGGGCTCTTTGCCCAAATCACAGACCTTAACAAAGAGCCATGGACTCAGAATCTCCTGGTGGGACCTAGGTGGGGACGCTGGCGTTTTCCAACTGGACTCTGTGCAGCCCAGGGTCCCATGCACAGGGGGCTTCCCCGACCTCCCTCCCTACTTGAGTGGAGGTTTCGCAGTGGTTCTCAACCTTCCTAATGCTTCGACCCTTTAATACAGTTCCTCATGTTGTGGTGACCCCCAACCATAAAATTATTTTCGTTGCTACTTCATAACTGCAATTTTGCTACTGTTATGAATCGTAATGTAAATATCTGATATGCAAGATGTATTTTCAGGGGTCGCGACTCACAGGTTGAGAACCACTGCTAGAGGGTCCCAGGACTTGAAAATAGAATCTTTGGAAACAACTGGGCTGGACCAAATCTTCTGAAAGAGAAGGCAGGGAGGCCCCAGAAGACCCCTGGCAAGTGGGGTGCTGTCTGCCCCAAAGCCAGAGACCTGACAAGCAGCTGCTGGGGAAGGTGGTGGCAGAAGAAGCAGCCTGAACCCAACTCTACCCTTGCCGCCTGCCCTGGATGTCCCTCCTGGTCAGTTGCCACTCGTCCCCTGTGGTAGATGGGCCCGTCTCTAGGTGATCCTTCTGAAAATGCATCTGGAGCTATGGGACACGTTTCTTAGCTCCTCCCCTTTGTTCACAGGGCATTCTGTGTCAGGCCAGCACGCTGGCACCCTCTTGTTCTTTGTGACTTTGTCCATTCATTTGTACATTCATTCAGCATAGCCTATGGGCCAGACTCTGTCGTGGGCCACACAGTCTGTGACAGCGCCATCCTTCCAGATGACTCAGAACAAAACCCTGTGTGATTGGTGGCCCCTCGCTTATCCCCCACATCACAGCCACCCTGGATGCACAGTCCCTTCAAAGTGCACCTGACCACTTCTCACCACCTCCACCGCCACCATCCTGGCCCCGCTCACCACTGACTTCCACCAGGATGTCCCCTATCCTTGGCCTCACATCACCTCCTTCTCCTCTACCCAGCTCCCCTCTGTCCAGGAGCACCCACCTCAGGCCTTTGCACTGGCTGTTACCTCTGCCTCGCAGGCTCTTCCCTCCCTCCTCCTTTTCCCATAGCTCACTCTCTCACCTCTTTCAGATGTCACTCATACGCCACCTTCTCAACAAGTCCTTTCCTGAACTCTATGTAAAACTTACTCCCACCTAAGATGCAACATCACTGTATACCACACTAGGCCTTGTTCATGCGTATCTCTTATTGTCTGTCACCTTGCCCACCCTCCTCCCGCCACAAAGACGAGTACCACAAGGGCATGGTTGTTCCTTCTTCCTGCTATGTCCTCAGTGTCTAGGACCATGCCTGGCACACAGTAATGGAGTGAATGAATTAACAGAAGAAGAGCTGTTGGTGAGTCTGGGGCAGCAATCAGGGGTGGTGGGAATTCTATGATTTCTGAGGCCGTAGATCTTTAATAGTAAGTTCTCCCATCCCCAGTGTGGGCAGAGAGGTGCCGCAGGAAACTCAGGAAGTTGCTAAGAGCAGGAGGAGGGCAAGATCCAGAAGTAGACACAGAAACAGCCATCTTCCATCCACTCTTTGCTCAATGTCCAGCAGCTCTCCTGTGCTGGGGTCTGGGACACAGTAATGAATCCAGCACTGGCCCCTCATCCTAGGGGACCCCTCTCTCCATGGCCCTGCTTTCTAGCACCCCCTCCAGGCTGAGCTCAGACAGATGCCCCGAATGATGGGGTGATGGTAGGAGGGAGGTGTCAATAATAAAGGGT
>NW_006300377.1:1901255-1904236 GCF_000327345.1 Myotis davidii | reverse complement strand
CCTGGGGGGGGGGGGGCTGGAGGAAGGTCTTAACAGGCATCTCCAAGGAGGTTCCGCACTTTTTTGTGTCCCGCAGAGCGCAGGCTGTATTAGAAACTTGTTCATGACACACTGTTTCATCATGACCCACTTTTACTGACTGTTGCATTTATTTTTGGTTTAGTAATGTAATAAGCAACCACGAATCCACTATTCAACACAAATTAGAACTAGCGTGCTCTTCCTTAACCCTTTCATCCTGCCCTTTAGGTAGTTTCTCTCCCTCCCTCCCTCCCCTAACCCCTTCCTTCTTTCCTTAGTTTTAGCACGTGATGCATGCCTCAACAATTACCGTTTAGCTTGCCTTCTTTCTGGTGGTTATAGACAGGGCCTCAGATGATAGGTAGCCTTCTGAGACGTGCTTTCCACTCTATTTTATGTTGCCAGGCTTTAACCAAGTTATCGTGCGGAGCCGCAGTTCATTCCTTTTTCATTGCCCTACATCATTCTATAGTGTGAGTTTTACCACAATTTATTTAGCCATTCTTCCAGCACTGGACATTTGGGTTGTTTCCAGGTTTCGATGTCTTTATGTTTACTTTTATGAACACTGCTGCTCTGAGCCTCCCTGTATGTGTCTCCTGGGGCCCAGGTGCACCGAGCTCGGCCTGGGGTGGCTGGGCCAGAGGCGCTGGAATTGCTCGGTTTCACAAGACACCGTCAGAGCGTTTTCCAGGGGAGTCAGGCCGTCTCGCACGCGGCAATGTGTGCAGTTGCGTCGGTCCACATCCTCGTCCGCCGGTGAGTGTAGGCTTCTTGATTTTGATCGATTGAATGGGCATAAACGACGGTGCACTGTGGTCTTTCCCAAATCCTTCCCACTTCCTTCCACCTTCACAGTTCTGCTGCTGCCCAGGGGGTGGATGGCCCAGTTTGTTTTTCTAACTGCCAAACTCAGCCCTCAATGCTTGACCCAAAATTGGCCCAGGGACGCCCCCCGGCCCCCAGCCCCCAATCTTAGTGCAGGATGCCTTGAAACCCCCTCCCCGCCCCACCTCAACACACACACTTCTGGGCCTGTGAGGCTCTTCTTTCTCTCCCCTCCTCTCCTGGACCCACACGTAATCCCTCTCCCCTGGTCACCGTTGCACCCTCCTTCATCCAGGTGAATGTTTTAATGAAAACGGGCCAAAGGCTATGCCAGTGGCAGACAGGGCTCCTGCCTCATCCACAGGCCCTCTAAACAGCATCGCTTAG
This sequence comes from Myotis davidii, assembly GCF_000327345.1. Classification (NCBI taxonomy): domain Eukaryota; kingdom Metazoa; phylum Chordata; class Mammalia; order Chiroptera; family Vespertilionidae; genus Myotis; species Myotis davidii. Next base: position 1,903,000 of record NW_006300377.1, on the reverse strand, counting down.
GCGGAAGACTCATTTCACTCTGTCTTTTGGGTTTTGCCACATCTCTTCCTCGTATCTGCCTGGCCTTCCTCGGCCCCTTCGGCTCACTTACGTATGGAGCCCCTGACGCCAGCCTGACCAGGCCTGGCCGAGGTCGGTGGAGAAAAGGAGTCGGGCCAGGGGCATGCTGTCCGGTGTCTAGCAGCCTGCCCTGCGTCCCAGTCCACTCCTCTGGAGGCTCCCACTGCTGGCCTGGAGCTGAACCCCGCCCTCCTCACTCTGCAGTAGCACAGCTGGAAGCAGATGCCAGGTCTCTTCACCCCTCAACGAGCACTGCACCACGCCCCCCAAACTCATGGGAGCCCTGCCTTCATTTTGCTGCTGCTGCCGAAGATGAGCCTTGGTCCCGCTCTGTCATCTTACTCCCCTCACGCGTCCCCCCTCCCCGTCCGCCCCTCTTGCCCAGGCCTCTCCTCCAGCACACACATGGCCTTGCCCAGCTGGTCAGAGCGCAAAGGCCTCAATCACTGTCTGCAGAGGTAGCTGGCGCCAGGCACGGGCACGGGCACTTCTGCTGGGTTGGCACCAAAGGCTCATTAGTCAGACTGCTACAGACATCTCCAAGTTCATTTCCTACTTCCACCTTTGGCTGCTCTCCCTGTCCCACCTCCCTGTCAAGTCAAGGATTCTTCCTCCAAGCGTGATCAAGAGGACATAAGAGCACTTGACCTTGGGACTCCATGTTCACTATTCAGGTTCAGGTCTCTGCTCTTTGTGCAGACGTTTAAATTCCAACCGCATTGCTCTCATGAACTCTCCCACGAACGCGAAGAATTGGCACCTCGCCGGTTCCCAGTAAATATTTACCGAATGAATGAATGAGCTGTTTTCCTTCCCTTTCCTGGGCACGCGGTCCCTAAGGAGTTTCTCCTAAACTGCTCCATATGTTAGGCCCACCCCTTGCGCCTTCCTCTCCGATCAACCAGCAACAAACCCTCCAGCTGTCTCCCTCCACTGCTCCTGTTTTCCCACGTTCCCATTTCGGAGAGTTCTGCCTCAGGGTGGCCGGAGCTGCCCCATCGGAGGGGCGGGATGGCCCCGTGGCTGTGGGCTTTGCTGTCGGCAGCCAGGCCATGTAAGTAAGGATCAGCACGTGTGACCTGAGTGACACATTTGCATCCCGCCTCCCTGAAACGCCTTCCTCCGGCTCCATCACTCTGCCTCTAACTGCGAGTAATTGCTCAATCTAATTTAATAGACGTGCCGAATGACTGAGTCGAGCGAGCACCGATCCGCGTCCCCAGGGGCAGGCATGATGGGCATGTTTGGAGCCTCCTGCTCCCCGTGTGAGTCCCAGGGAGGGAGGCAGCAGCCATGGGCTGTAGCAGAGGGCCCTGCCCAGTCACAGCTGCCTCCATGGAGTCTCAGCCCATTCTGGCCAGGGGACAGGTGTGGACCCGTCCCTGGTAGGATGCCCCGCCCTGAATCTGCAGGTCCCTTGCATAGCACCCCGCCCCCCCATCTCAAGACAGCCTGCAGTGTTCCTCCAAATCCTTCTCCTCTCTGAGAACTAGCCCCAGCCTCCCCACCCCAGGAGCCTCCCCTGTCCCTCCTCCCACCTCCCTCCCACTGCCCAGGCCACAGCAATTCTTCAGACCAGGGATTCCTGTCATCACTCTCATCGACTTCTCTGCTGCCCAGTGTCCCCAAGGCTTCCAGCCTGGTGGCTGGACTTGTATTCCACCCACCCACTGAGGAGGTGGGGG
>NW_006300377.1:1899543-1900887 GCF_000327345.1 Myotis davidii | reverse complement strand
AGCCTTATCTCCTCTCCATTCCTGTCCTAGCCTTCCTCTCTCCTAGCTGCTCCTGAAACTCCAAGTTCTTCCGCTTGGTTTGGTAGAGCAATTCGCCTCTTTTTCCCCCTTTCCTTTTCTCTTTCTGCTTACTCTGTCCCTGTCATGAGATGAGGAGGACTGCGTGGCTTCACTCCCTAAAGGCCCTCCAGGCACGTTACCAAACAATGGCCGTTTTTTTCCTAAAGAGGAACTCTGCACCTGGCTTTTAAAATAAGTGGTTGTCTTTGAAAAATCTCCCTGACCTTACATTTTTGTTGTAGTTTACCATCCACTCGGCATCCAGCAAGCTCTGGAAGACCGGGGGATGCCTAGGTGGCCAGGGTGTGGTCCCAGTTCCTCACGGGGTCCCAAGAGGGAAGGAGAATGTAGTGATCAGTTACAGCAAAGGGGGGATGCTAGGGCAGGGGCCTGAGCAAGCAGCTGCAGGATCCCAGAGGAGGAAGCCCCGTGCTGCTTGGTTCCACGGGGGAGGCTGCAGCTCAAGTGGGTCTTATACGTAAGCCGGAAGAAATGTGTTGCGTAAGCAAGTCAAGGTCATTTCAAGCAGAGGAAATAGGTTGCATTTGCAGAACATCAAGTTGTTCAGTGTAACTCTAGGGGTGGGCAAACTTTTTGGCTCGAGGGCTATAGTGGGTTCTTAAACTGGACCGGAGGGCCAGAACAAAAGCATGGATGGAGTGTTTGTGTGAACTAATATAAATTCAAAGTAAACATCATTACATAAAAGGGTACGGTCTTTTTTATTTTTAGTTTTATTCATTTCAAACGGGCCGGATCCAGCCCGCGCCTCCCCACCCCAGGAGCCTCCCCTGTCCCTCCTCCCACCTCCCTCCCACTGCCCAGGCCACAGCAATTCTTCAGACCAGGGATTCCTGTCATCACTCTCATCGACTTCTCTGCTGCCCAGTGTCCCCAAGGCTTCCAGCCTGGTGGCTGGACTTGCATTCCACCCACCCACTGAGGAGGTGGGGGCGGGGGACACCCCTAGATTCCTGCCTATGGCAGACAGGTTTTCATGACCACCTCTCCCTCTGACTTCCTGCCAAACTCCGTTCTGCATGGCACCTCTCTTCCGGACCTGCTGGCTTCTCCCCCTGGCATGGAGCGCAACCTCTATTCTTTGGTTTCCTCTAGGCACCACCAACACAAGGCATTTGTGCGCACCAACCTCACTGGGGTTTGGGGCGGGGGATAGAGAGGAATTGCGTGTTGGCCAGCACAGTGCACAAATTGAAAGTCTGCTCCTAAAAGTCTGAAAGACGTTGGCCATTCCTCCCGGGAACCCAGCATTCCACTGTATTG
>NW_006300377.1:1896287-1898821 GCF_000327345.1 Myotis davidii | reverse complement strand
AAACAGCATTACATAAAAGGGGTCGGTCTTTTTTTTTTTTTTTAGTTTTATTCATTTCAAATGGGCCGGATCCGGCCCACGGGCCGTATTTGCCCACGGCTGAACTAGACTGTAGTGGAGAGGGGGGTGGGGTGGAGGGAGAGGCCAGCAATGAGGTTGGGGAGGGCAGTAAGTGGGGAGGGGTCGTAGAGGGGCCTCGAAGGTCTAGCAAAGGAACCTTACCTTATTTGTCTCCCAAACTTCCCCGTGGGGCGGGAGCCAAGGTATTAGATGACAAAACCCATTTTACAGATGACAAAGCTGAGGCTTACACACACTATAGTGACTCTGTCTGGGCAGTCAAGACTTAGCTTGCACTGCTCCCAAACGGGCCTCACTTGCTCTTGTTAAGGCTTATTTTATTAATTAATTAATTTACTTTGGCTAAATCTTTTGGACCTCAACTTGGCCATGTGTCCCCAGAGATCAGGGCCCCCAGACCTTCTCTTGTACACCCAGCAAGGGGGAGGGGTGTTTACTGAGAAAAGAAAGGCCCCAGGCACAGGGGGCTCTGTCTGACCTCAGGGGCCAGCGGAGTGCTTGTCTAAGCTCCAAAGAAAGGCAGAGGGAAATGGATTACGGAGCCAAAACCTCTCCACATTACAGCCCAGGGAAGAAGACACCATGGCAGGAACAGGCCTAGCAACGTTCAGACTCTAAGACCCCAGACTCCCTCAGCTGGTCCTCACCCTCCGGAGTCCTTGCAAACCTGCACAGAAATGGAGGAGGCCACGGAGTGTGCCCCTAGATGTTCTGAGAATTAAATGAGGGATTAGCTACTTAATGGCCATTGACTTTAGTGATCCGGCTCACAAATCCCCGAGCTTCTGGGCGCTCTGGAGCGTGTGCTGTTTCCTTGCACGAATCATGTGTACGTGTGCGTGCTCGCCACGTGTGAAGGGTGAGTGTGCACAGACCTGGGCGGATACGGTGTACACTCATCTTGTGTCTGTGTGCATATGGGCAGTTGTATAAGTATTTGTGTGTCTACACTCATCCGTGTGCCGGGGCCTGTTGGTGCATCTCCTGTTTGTGTTTATTTCTACTGAGACCGTCCCGAAGCACGTGGCTCTGTGTTCTGCTGGGTACCCCTGTGTATGTGTGTAAGTGTGTGTGTTCGTGTGCTCATCCACACAGGTATATGGGCCCCAGGGTGTGTGAGTGCTTCAGGCCCCAGGCATATGTGCATATGTGTGTAGCATGCATGCTTGGTGCGCTCTCTCATTGGTGTGTAGATTCCTCTGTGTGCATGTATGTGTGGTCTGTGTTCATATGAGCGATGGTTCCATCTCTTGATTCCTTGAATGTATGGAGCACTTTCCTTCCTCGAGACCAGGTCTGTCCTGTCCACTGTATACTCTCAGTTCCTGGAGGAGCTTAATGGATATCAGCTAAATAACTGAATGAATAAAGGCCTGGGCAGCCCCTCCCCCTATGTACGGAGAAAGAACAACTTCCACTGGTCTCCAGCCTCAAAGCTCACAAAGAACGGCACCATCCAGCCTGCTGGGTGCTCCCTCCCCAGGGGCAGACCCTTCAGGAGTTTCTTTCGTCACTCACAAAAGTGGGGAGTGTGTAAAAACAAAACTGGGGGTGGGGTGGAAAGGCAGCTAAGGGAACCGCACGGTGCAGGAGCAGAATGCTATAAACGTAAACGCGGCCAAAGGCAGCGCAGACACGAAAGTCTACCAATAAGACAGATGTGGGAAAAACAGCTAACAGGGTTTACGGAAACAGCTGAGAGCCCAGCCTGAGGCCAGCGGAATCCTTTGGGCAGAACTCGCTGAGCAGCCCTGCCCAGCCAGCGCCTGGACCAAGGGAGGTGGCATCACACGGGGAGGCTGTCCAGGCCAGCCTGCCACTGGGAGCTGCAATTTCCTTCCCTGCAGAATGCAGACCAGAACCCCCACGTGCTGACTGCCGAGAGGAACCGGTGAGAGGCTGGCGGGTATGAGGTGCTCAGTCCACACCACTGCCTTCTTTCCTTAAAGGCAGACTCTGCCGCAAAATAGTTTCGACTGTGTCTTCTTGTGGTTGGGATTTAGCACACTTAAGTTAACATATTAGCTAACACTTACTGATTTATTGAGTACTTATTATGTGCCAGATGCTGGGCTGGGGGCTTTACATATGACCCCCTTTAACCGACAGAGCAAATCTATTAATATTCCCGTTGAATACACGAGGAAACTGAGTCTTAGAGGGTTCAGTAGCCTTAGTTCTAGGTCATACAATCTGAACCCTTTTGTTCAGACAGAACCCCAATGTGTAAAATAAAAAGGGAGCTGCGCTGATTAATGTGGCAGATTCCGGAGCCCCCCCCCACCCTGCCTCCCCAACGCAACCCCTGGCCATCTCTGGGACCCTGGGGTGGGGTGGAGTGGAGTGGGGGAACAGACATCTAAAAATGCTGGAATAGACCGTCTCTATGGACCAGGCCTTGCTAGCTGGATGCTCTGTCCTGTAGGGTGTGGAAGTTAGGGAGGTGGAGCTAG
>NW_006300377.1:1874532-1896224 GCF_000327345.1 Myotis davidii | reverse complement strand
AAGCCATCATCACCCTCCACTCCCACTCATGAAAGTGGAAATAAACTGAAAACACTAAGATAATGAGAAAAAATCAGCCTGGAGAGCCCTGCAAAGGCCCCTGTGCGGGTGGAAACTCCCAGCTGGGGGCGGGGCCTGGGAGCGGTCAGGGTGGAAGCCCAGCTCCCCTCCCCTATGTGGGAGGCTCACCAGAGTCGCAGGTGTGACTGGGAGCAGCCCCTCCCCTGATTGGAGAGGCGCCCTTTGAAGTCCTGATCTAGGCAGGGTCTCGCTGCAAACTATGCATTAAATTGCCAGTGAAGATTCAAAATTGTAAAATAATTGTGGTGGCGAAATTATTCCCAAACCCATGCTGGCCCAGGGCTCGTGGAAGGAGGTCAGATTTCCATTGAGCACCTGGTGACATAATTCAGGCAAACAGATAAGCTTGCTCCACTCCTGACAGAAGCAATTCCCCGGTGACTGCTGGGTAAAGCCAGGCCAATTACACACCCCATCCAGGCAAGGGAAGGCACGTCACCACTGCGGGCGACACTCAGTGATGAGGGGGCAGCTCACGTCTGAAGGGAAGGGTCTTCACGATGCCTGAGCAAGCACAGGTGGCCAGGGGCTGTGGCAGCCTTGTCTCTGAGCCAGGAAGCCATGTGGGCAATGGTTGGGGTGCCCAGGAGGGGACCAGGTCAGGCCTAGATCTGAAGCCAACCAAAGAATCAGCTGGCCAGCGCATTAACCAAACCATATTGGGTCCATGGAGGAGGCAAAGGCACCCTTCTCATGACAAGAGTGGGGCTCCGGGAGGGGCTGCCTCCATTTGGCCTGGATCGGGTGCCAGGTGGGGCATGATGGTTTTGTCAATCTCTCTACCTCCCACCCCGAGTCTTTGCTTGAACACTCTTTTATTTTTTATTTTTTTGGGCCAGCTTTATGTGGCACTTTACCAAGGAGCAGGTGTTTTTTTTATATTCCCCACAACAGTTTTTCCACTCTTATCAAATAAAGCTGGTCACGATAATAGCTAACATTTGTTGAATGCTGTGCTAAGAATTTCATAAACGTTATTTCATTTTAACCCTCTCGAGCCACCGTCCTCCAATGTGAGCGTGGCTCAGAACCACCGGGAGGGCTTCCTAAGCCGCAGGCTGCTGCACCCCAGCCCCAGTGTTCCTGACTCAGGAGGGTGTGACCTGAGAATGTGCGTTCTCACCAGTTCCCAGGTAGCGTGGATGCTGCTGGTCTGAGGACTAGTCTTTGAAAACACTGGTCTAAAGAAAAGTAGGTCCAGTCAAGGTTAAATGGCACTTCTGTGCTTTTTCTGCAGCCAGATTACCCGAGTTCAGATCCTGAATCCCTTCACTTCCTGACTGTGTGACCTTGGGCAAGTTATTCAACCACCCTGTGCCTCGGTTTCTCCATCTGTAAAATGGGCATAACAACAGTAACTCCCTCAGAGGGCTATTACCAAGAGCAAATCAATTCGCATATGCAAAGCTCTTCAAAGAGAGCCCCGCACGTGGGAAACACTGGGTAAACGTGAGCTGACACTGTGGTCCTCACCATGCTGGTGTCTGGTGAAGCTGGGGCTGCTGGCCGTGGGCAGGCGGCCTCAGCCAGGGCAGCAGCCTCCAGAGGCAGCATGGGGATGAGCCAGCAGTTCCAGGCTCGAGTTCTAACATGGCTGCTAGCCATATGCTGCTGGGAAAATTGGTTTCCCCTCTGAGCCTGAGGTCGCCCCCCTGGGAAAATTAGGGCCCACTTTAGGGAAGCTTATTCTCTAGGCGGGTAACGTCTCTCACCCCAGAGTGAGATCAGAAAGGACTCCGACAGCTGAGGAATCGGGGCTTGGGCCCACACGTCAATGCAGTACAAGGAAGCATTGCTCAGAGCCAGGCATTTTCTCTGAAATCCTGTGTTTTAATCTTACACAGGCACACATATTTTATATTTTACTCCCTAACATGGCCATGTTTGTTTGCACATGAAGACAATAACTTTTTCCCCTGAATCTTCTAATAAAACAGGCATCTGGGAGCTGTGTATCATGTTTGCCTGGGGCTTCTTCGGATCCTCCTCAGTATGTGTGTGAACACAGCTGTGGAGGGCTCAGCCACAGGAGACGGGCAGGCGCCCAGGTGCCCAGAGGCCCTGGCCGGGCTGTGTCCTCCCCGCAATGACTCCTGAGCCCCAGCTTTTGAAGGGTGGCGCATACTATGCTCCCAGGTGCTCTGTCCTTCCTCCCAGGGGAGATGCCAAAGTCAGCCCCACGAGGACTGTGGTTCCTGCTCGTGGAGAGATTTTACATCGAGTGCTTTTCACTCAGAATTGGAAGCTTTAATATGTTTTACAGGAAGCCCTTTTATGTGCCAATAAAAAACGAGCAATTATAGCAGACGATGAAAAGCAGTGAGTGCCTCCGAGCCACTGGATGTTTAGAAAGTGACACAATCGGGTCCTTTCTCGTTCATTACGGAATCAGGCAGAGAGGGGCTCCTGTCAAAGGCAGAGCTTTACACAATCAGAGAGAGAGAGAGAGAGAGAGAGAGAGAGAGAGAGAGAGAGAGAGAGAGGAGAGATGAAGAGAGAGGGAGAAAGGGGGAGTAAGAGGGAGGAGAGAGAGCGAGAGCGAGAGAACACGGAATAAACAACCCTCTCTGGCTCTACTAGCTTAATACTTTCCTTTCTTCTTTGTAGAAGAGATGGACATAAGCCAAGGGCAGTGCCATGGCCATTAACTTGGCGTTTTAGTGACTATTTCTTCTCCGCAGACTCCAAAACCCTCACCTTTTCCAGACTCAACAGAAGCCAGAGCTGAGGACCCTGAAAGGTCACCCCCTCCCCTGTGAGCACAGTGAGGACCTCTCGGGTTCTTCAGGGGGAAGGTGGAATCCTTGCACTTCCCTAGGAAGCCAGTATGGGGTGGATCCCCGCCCCCTGTCCTGAGAACAGGAGGCCAGGGAGAAGCCCTGGGTGCACGTGTGAACCAGGGTCACCGTGCACATGGAGCTGCCACGTTCAGGCCAGATGCTGAGCCTGGCCAGGCAGCCAGAGGACATCGCCACAGCCAGGAGCCGTGCGGGGTTGGAAGGTGCGCACCCCTCCTCCCAGCGCCTGGTTAGCCTGGCTGGGCGCTGAGGGAAAGGCCAGCTGGGCATTAGATTCCTAAGGTAGAGGCTAAAGTTTTAGGCCGAACTTTGAACGCTCAGTGCCAGCAGGGGTTGAAGCCCAGGGTAGGCATCAGATAGAGGGAAGGAGAGGGCGGGGCAGGTGTAGCCTGCCTGCGCTCTGATCTTGGCTTGGCCACAGGATGACCTGAGGCCAGTGATTCCCAACTGGGGGCGATTTAGCCTCTGGGAGATTTCAGCAATATCAGCCACATCTTTGGCTGTCATGACTGAGGGGGTGTAGGTGCTACTGGCATCTAGTGGGCGGAGGCCAGGGATGCTGCTAAACATCCTGCCATGCACAGGACAGCCAGCCCCCCCAATGGAGGAGCATCAGCCCAAGATGTCAGTACTGATGAGGTTGAGAAACCCTTAGGAAGTTTCTGAACATATCTGGGCCTCCATTTCCTAATCTCCGCAATGTGGATGGCACTAACCATACACTCCTCAAAGGGCTGTTGTGAGGATGAAATGAACTAAGGCACACAGAGTGCTTAGAACAGTGGCTGGCACAGAAATAGCACTACGAATGCCTGCTAGTAAGGCTGTGATTGTCACCCAGGACAGTAGAAGGAGCCAGGGCCAAGGGAGGGAGCCCCGCAGAGTCTGCGCAAGAACAGAGGTCCAAGTGCAAACATGAGGGGCGGGGTCAGAGGCAAGGTGGACTCCAGTGTCCTAGAGTTGAGAGGTCAGAGCTGGGGAGGCCAGATGAAGAGGGCATGGGTCGAGGGAGAAGCGTTCTGAGCAGCTGCCTCACTCCCGCTGGTATCTGAGGGTTGGCTCAATGTGGGGCGGACAGCCAGGGAGCAGGCGAGTGGGAGGGACCATCTGCAGCCCATGCTACTGTGGTCTGTACTCACTCTCCTCCTCCCTGCGGCCCCACGCCCACCCCTTGTCCCATGAGAACTGCTGTGGGCACAGGATGGTCTTTGGCCTCGGGCACTGGGCAGAAAATGGGACTTGAAGCAGCTCAAGCACAAGAGTTGTCCTGGGTCCTGTAATGGTTTTAATTGTGCCCCCCTTTCTCCTCTCCCTCCCCACCCCCCATATATGTCTGCCTGGAACCTTCAAATGTGACTTTATTTGGAATAAGGATCTTTGCAGATGTAATTAAGGTAAGAATATCAATGTGAGCTCATCATCCTAGATCAGGGTGGGCTCTGCATCCAGTAACCCTGCCTCTATAAGAGATGGAAAAGAAGACAGAGGCGCAGGGAGGAGAAGGTCATATGTCAACAAGGCAGAGGTGGGAGAGATGCAGTGACAAGCCAAGGACCACCTAGGACTGCTGGGAGCAACCAGAGACTCGGAGAAGTGCCTGGAACAGATGCTCCCTCAGAGCATCTAGAAGGAGCCATGCCTGCTGACCCCTTGATTTCAGATTTCTGGCCCCCAAACCTGTGAGGGAATAAGAGCCTGTTGTTGTAAGCCAGCAGGTATGTGGTCATTGGTCATGGCAGCCCGAGGAAACAAATATAGTTCCCAAGACAGGAAGGCCTCACGGTCAAGCGGCACCACCAAGCCAGACAGCTGGGTGGAGAGCTCCGAGGTTGGACGTGGCCCAGGGCCACTTATCAGGGTCTGGGACAAAGCTCTCAGCCTCTTGTTCTCAGATAACTGCCCCATAACAGGGACCTTTTCTCCCACGAGTCCCAGAACTCTCCACACTTGGCAAGATCCAAGTCTCTGGACCAGTTAACAAGGCCACAGGACGGTCAGGTTAAGGCAGCGTGAACGACCAACTGTGTGGGAAGAAAAGAGGAAAAATGAAGTACAACCGAACCTTTATTAATTGCCCAAGCTATTTAGCAGTAGGAGTTGAAAAGAGCGTAGTTAGCTGTTGGAGGAGGAAATGGAAAACTCTGGTCTTTCATTAATCTCGCTGCCCTCCATGTCAAATGCCCATTGTCAGGGTGGGCACAAAGGCTGCCACAGTCTGCGGCGGAGCTGCTAAGGGCCAGCCGAATGGGGACGCGCAGGCCCGGGAGAGAGCGGCTCAATATTGAAAGTGTTTTCTCCGCAGCCAGAGGTGCCCATTTCCAGTCCTTTTCAATTTGTACACTTTTCTCCAATGACTCCTTGAGGGTAATTACAGTTCTTTTCACAAATGAAGTATGGAAGATGCGAGAGAGAGGCGAAGCTGTCAATAGTCCTGCAGGAAGGCGCCGTCTGTCTCCCAGAGACGCAGGAAGCATCGATCCTCCTTCCTGCGGGACTTGGAGCGTGAATGGAAGGCGCCCCAGGAGGGAGGCTGGGCCGAAATCGAAATCACCTTCACCTCCCAGGGGCCTTGCTGGCTGAGGAGAGGAGGTTCTGAGCCCCAGGGAGGCAGCTGATAGAAGAGATTGGTCCCTCCCTCTCCCTGCCCCAGTCCCCAAGCAAGTGCTTGAGGACCCAAGGACTTGTGTGTTTTGTATGTTCCTTCCTTAGAGGCATGATCCAAGGGCCCCGGCCACAGGCAGCATGAGGCTCTCCAGTGGCACAGGAGCCTGCGTTTCCACCAGAGACGCGGAGATTGCCAACAGGTACACAGCACGCAGCTGCAGGAGATGGAGGAGGCACCGCCAAGGAGGTAGCATCAAACAGACATCCTCAGGCTGGGCCAAGAGACTGAGATTTACAAGATGAAGTGTCATAAGTATAAATGTGCAATTTGCCCCTTGGGTCCCAAACCCAGCTGCTGGCTCACAGCAGCGCCTACCGCATTGCTCTAGGGCTGTGAGTTAGCGTGTTCAGCATCCGTCAGCTCTCTGCAGCGGTACCAGCAACAGAACACACTTTTTGAGCGCGTTTTGTGGGCCAGGCACCATGCTCGGTGCTGTACGGCAATGTCCCATTCGATCCTCACCAGGGCCCTGGGAGATATATACCATTATTATCCCTACTTTGCAGATGAGTAAACTAATGCATAGAGCAGTTCGGCTACTTTTCCAAAGACCACACTTAGTGGAAGCAAGATTTAAATTAGAGACAAATACAGGCAGGCTGGTGGCAAAGCCCAAAGCTTGGGCTGCTCCAAACTGTCCCAAAAGACCATTTAAACTTGGGCTGCTTCACAGAAGCCTAACACCTATCCAAAGGAAAGGCGACCTGTTCGGGCTGCTCAGGCCACGGGCCTGGGGGTGGGATTCTCAGACCTGGGCGCCAGGCTTCCAGAAAGGCACTGAGAGTTGAGGACGTGAGGGGGAAAGCATGTCAAACGCCCCTCTCACTGCCCCTGAAGACCCTGTTCCCACTGTGCCTGGCCCTTGACCTTCTTGAGACCTCTAATCCCTGAACCCTCTAAAGTGTCTTAGTCCAGCAGCTCCTCCCAGTCCCGTTCCCTCCCCATCTGAAATGCTACCACCCTCATATTGATCCCAATCTTGCCAATGCTCTCAACCCCCTTGTCCTTTTTTCCCAGCCCATCCAGCAAAAGGCCAAGCCTGGTGTAACCCAATCATTCTTTTCTTTTGCTTAGGCACTTGGGTTTCTTAGAAGAGCAAGGTTGGAAAATATTATACCGTCATCTGGGGACAGAGCTAGTCTCCCCTGCGCTGGACTCAGCTCTGCCAACAAGGACCTCAACACATCAGCTTTCTCCAAAGTCCCCCCAACTGACTTCTTCCCTTCTGGACAAGCCCCCTCACCCCAGCACCACAGAACGCATATGACCTGACCTGCACCAGAGAGAGAAATGCGGATTTTCAGGGATGAGAGATACTTTGTCAACGTATTGCTCCAATCATGTTTTTTTTTTTAAAAAAAAACAGCTTTATGAGGTGTAATTTATAGACCATAAAATCCATCTGAAGTGTACAATCGAATGATTTTTAGTGTATTGACAGAGTTGTGCAACCATCACCACATTCTAATCTTAGAACATTTACATCACCTGCCAAAGAAATCTTGTGCCCATTTGCAGTCTCTCTCCATTCCCAACCTCAGCCCTGGGCAACCATTAATCTACTTTCTGTCTCTATAGATTTGTCTTCTCTGGATATTTCATATAAATGGAGTCATGCAATATGTGACCTCCTGTGTCTGACTTTTTTCACGCGGCATAATGTTTTTGAAGTTTATCCATGTTGTAGCGTGTAACTGTAGTTGGTTCCTTTTACTGTGGGAGAGGATTTCATTGTATGGATATAATACATTTTGTTTATTCACCAGCTGATGGATGCTTGAGTTGTTTCCACTTTTCGGCTATTATGAATAATGCTATCACAAACATTTGCATACTCATCTTTGTATGGAAATGTATTTTCATTTCTCTTGGGTAGATAAATAGGATATTGGTCCAATCTTACAAGCTAGTCTGGAACCTTCCCTCCTTCCTCTCCGGCATCAAAGACGGAATTGTCTCTCCTCTGACACAGGAGAATTCTCCAGCTATGCTCAACAGTGTCTCCTTCCCAATTGCTTTGGAGTCTTGCGTATCAGTCATCCCTTCTTTCCCATCACCATCATTTCACTCCATACAAGGGGTAAAAGATGACATCCTCCTCAGAGTGTTTTTGTGAGATTAAAACAAGTTAATACACATTCGGGTGGACCGACTCTAGGATGGCACCCATGATCCCCACTGCTGCTGTTCAGGCTTGAGCCCTCGTGTCTGTCCTTAGGGGCAACATTTTCTGAGCGTGGAGGCCAAGGTTTCCTCTCTTCTAGATGCCCTGGGAGGGCACTGCCCATCTCTGCCCCAGGGGGCTCTCACTTTCTTCTGCTCTGTGACCCATTCTTTTCTGACCAACATATTCTTATTTTAGATCTGCTAGGCATACAAAATAAGCTACAGTCCAGTACTCCTGGCCCCCAAACTGTTTTTCATTTTTAGATGACCCAGGATATCTCTGCTGTAGTCCAATGGGCTCTCCAAGGCTTGTCTAGTTCCCTTGTTTCTAGTGCCACTCTCATACAGAATTAGCCTCTCTCTCCACTTCCTAGCATTCATTCTCCTTTCGCCCAGTGTCCCTCTCTTTTTATTTATTTTTTATTTTTTTGCCTTCCTTTCAGAACCTGCCTTCTCATCTCTGCCAAGGTCTTCTCTGCCCTCAGGCATCGGATTGCCATAGCTGGGGCCCCACCTTCATGTCTCTTTTCCTCTGAATTTGACATACTCTTCCCTGAGTTCCCTTGGCTTCCATGGTGCTCACTGATGATCCGATGAATTTTGAATCATTATCACCGACCTGGAGCGCTCTCCAGTTATAGACTGGAAGATCCATTATTGCCATTTAATGCCTCTTACAAGTCAAGGGTCATCTCCATAAGAAAGCCCTTCCTAACCACCCAGAACTCTATCCCCTGCACAGATTTCCATCTTAGCATCCTGTAATACCATTTTTAAAATCGATTTTTATCTTTAGAGACATTAGGGGCTCACTGCTAAACTAAGCAAAGCGTACTGATAGTTTCTATACATCCACTATCCCCACACATACACAGCTGCCCCCATGGCAACCTCCCCCACCAAAATGATGCATTTGTTCCAATCAATAAACCTACATTGACAAATCATTATCACCTTAAGCCCACGGATTAGATCACAGTTCACTCTTGCGTTGTACAGTCTATGGGTTTGGACAAATGTATAATGACACGTATCCACCGCTATCATATCAAACAAAGTAGTTTCACTGCCTGACCCCTTCCCGCCCCCGTGCCTCATCTATTTATTCCTCCCTTGCCCCCAGCCCCTGGCAACCACTGATCTTCTTACTTTTCCATCGTTTTGTCTTGTCCACAGTGTCAAATAGCTGGAACCATACAGTTTGTAGCCTTTTCAGATTGGCTTCTTTTTAGCACCGAAACGTATTTCATTGTGTGTATATATACCACGGTTTATTTATTCATTCACCAACTAAAAAAAAAGTTGTAAGTGTAAAAGGTTTTACACCTTTCAGTTTACATATGTCTTTCTCTACTAGACAGCAAGTCCTTCAGGAATGGGGTGACCAAGTTTTCGTAAATTTAGCACCTAATAAAATGCCTGTACATAGTTGATCCTCAATAAAAGCTTGTGGAATGGATGAATGAACAAATTAACAAGTCAATGAATATTATCCCACTGGCATCTACAACTCCACATGTTCAAAGCTAAATGTAATTTATCCTTTTAATTACCCCCGCCCCCAAGTATCCCCATACTCTTCATAGACTTTCTGTTTCCTAGAAACCACCTGGGACAAAATTTTGAAGATACCCTGGAGTCTTCTTTCTCCTTCGCCTCCCATGTCTAACTATTCCCTGGTTCTATTGGTTTCACCCTTGAATGTCTGTCAAATTATCTCCCATCTGCCATATCCTTTGTCACAACTGAAGTTCAAATTCTATTCATTTCTCACATGGGCTATTCCTCCCAGGCAAGGCATTCTTCACACTGGCCACCTAAGTGGTCTTCCTAAGATATCCCCCCTCCTACTTGAAATTCAGCAACGAACCCTCATGCCTTTGGGATTACAATGAAACTCCTTACGAAGACATTTCAAAGCTACTTATGATCTAGCCCCTGAAATGGCATATGCAAAGCTCTTAGCACAGTACCCAGAACAGAAGAAGTACAATAAATGTTCACATTATTGCTGTTATTGCTATAGAGCCTGGAGATGAAAAGAGTTTGGGAGGACAGGAGAATGGACATCAAGTATCTGATGGCTGGGAATATGAAATATGCATCAGACCCTTTCTGGCTTGTCCCAAGACACAGAACTGGGCTGATTGGGTGGAGGCTGCTTAGAGATAAGTTTCCTTTTCATTGAAAGGAGACCTTTCTAACAGCCCAAAGCATCCAAGAATCAGAGGGAAGTGAACACCCCCTGTACTGGAGGAATGTGATTGGGTGCTGAGGTGTTTTTGAATCCTGGCAGAGTCATCTACTGGATTCCCAAAGCCCAAGTAGTTTATAAGGGAATTCAAGCATCAGAGGCAGGGGCAGGGGTGTGGGCCACATGACCATATGGGCACTTCCAACCTATGGGCTCTGTGAGATGGTGGTGAGAGCCCTGTCCAGTTCAGCTCTACAAGCATACACACCCCTGCCTGTCTTCCTGACCCTCCATTCCCATTGCCACCTGGGCTTCTAAGAAGCCCCATAGTGGACCTGCAGACCACCAAGGGGGCTATAAAAGGGGGTGGCCAGACCCAAGCCAAGCCTGAAACCGCCCAGCCAAGATCTGGAGCGTGGGCCAGAGCCCATGTCCATCCAAGAGAATGGTGGCCAGAGCTTAGAGCCTTGCCAGGCCTATAATACATGCATGCATGCATGCATGCATGCATACATACATACATGGACTAGCTCCAAGACATATACACTCACACAGTCGTAACTTTCATCCTACAGTAGGAGTAGGAGGTATAAACCTGACTCAGGGCCTAGAGGTCCAGGTCCAAACTGCAGCCCTGACCACTCACATTCTACAGCCCCTGCCCTCCAGCCCAGGCCCCAAGCATCCACAGCAGCAGCCCTAACTCTTGTGCCTGGTGCTGATTCTCAGAGCGCTGACTGACTGAGCATCCCCTTTCCCCCAGCACTGTGTTCCTCCCTCAGCCACAGCCCAGCTCGGCTGCTTGGAACAACAGTCTCAGAGTCCAGTTGTGTGACCTTGGCCAGGCAAGCGTCCCTCTGGGCCTCAGTCTCCTCATAAGGATGACAGGACCTAGCTCCTCAGGCAGGTGTAAGGATGACATGAGGTCACACGTACAGCACTCACTATGGCCTCTAGAGGTAGAGTACCTGCTCCCCGTCTTCTCTCTTTCCATCAGCATCAGCACCATGTGCCAGACATGATTCCAGGGACTGGCCCACAGCCATAAACAGGAGAGACCCTTGTCCTCCCCAAGGAACACACAGCTCAATTTCCTTGCATTTAATAGAGAGGAAAGCATGACCCAAGGATTAAATGAGATGATAATTCTAAATGTCTGGGCATCCCAGCGCACATTAGGAGCTTAGTAATTATTGGCCTCCTTTCTTCTCTCCCAGACAGCTCTTCAAGGACAGAGGCTGCAAATCTCCCCCTGTTAGACTTCCTGGAATGCAGTAGGTGCTCAATAATTGTTGAATTATTCTCTAAATGTGCAGAGACACAAAAACATCTCCCTCTCCCTTTCCCTCATCCAATCTCTCTCTCTCTCTCTCTCATATATTTATATATACACTAGAAGCCCTATGTATGAAATACGTGCATGGGTAGGGTCCCTAGGTCTGGCTGGCGATCAGGGCTGATCTGTGGGGCGACCAGCAGAGTGATGGGGGTCTGGGCACCCCTGGCACTCACTTTGGCCAGCCTGGTGCTGCCTGCTCGCCAACCAGACCAGGGGAGCAATCAGGCGGTGCTGGCCATAGCCTGTCACCTCCTGCCAGGGCTATGAGGGGGGGCGGGGAGGGGCCTGGTGTCGGCCCTATTGCCGGCCAACCCCACCTCTCACCCCCCAGCCTGCTTGCTGGCTGGTCCCACCCTCTGCCACCACTGCTGCCAGTCGCCTCCCTCTGTGGAGCGACCAGCAGTGATGGGGGACCCCTCGCTGGCACCCACCTTGGCTGGCCTGGGGCCTGCGGGCTGGGGGCAGCTCCTGCATTGAGCATCTGCCTCTAGCGGTCAGCGCGCATCATAGAGACCAGTCGTTTCATCCGTTGTTCTGCCTTCGGTCGATTGGCTTATTAGACTTTTATTATATAGGAGATATATATATAATTTTATATCTAATTAATATCTGTTTTTCTCCTCCTCTCTTCTCTCTCTTTCTCTTACACACACACCCACACACACCAGTCATCCATAGTCCAGTCTCCCATTGCCGGTGAGCCCTGGGCCTCCTGGCCCTCGTAGCCTGGGCGACGGGAGAGAAGCGGGCCGTGACCCGGGCTATTGTGTATTCATAGCTGGCATGTCACGCAGGAATCTGAAGCTCTCCCTGCCCCGACTCCCACTTTCATTTTCATGAAATGAAGGCACTCCACAACCCCTACCCCCAAACCTTCCGAAGGTAAGAGTGAAATTGATTTTCCCTTTTAACTCGAAAGCAAGATAAACACATGGCACCCTTAGGGGCGGAGGGGAAGCACTTAAAATAGCTCATCTCTGGGAGCAGGCTGCTGCATGCAGAGTTAGTCGGAGGCAAGGGCTGCATGCAGATCGCAGAGGCAGCAGCTGGGCCCCCTGCCCCAGGGGACAGGTGAGCAGCCCACCTTTGATCCTCTGTCCTCTTCCCCTCCCATCCAGCTGCGGGGTATCGCAGGCTGCCTTCTGTTATCCCAGACTCTGATCTGGAAAGATTTCACTCAGGTCATCCCACTTCTGCCCACAGTCCTGGGGTGATGGGTGCTGATTACTCCTCAGGCAGCCCCCCTGGGCTCTCCTGTGAGAGACACCTGCCCTTTGTGAGCCCTGATGGGTATCCCAGCACCTTCTGCCATTGATGGAGGTCTCATTTTGAGTCCCCTCCTCCCCGCTTCCCTACTCAATTAGCTTCCTGCAGGGATTGGAGAACCAAGATCATCCCCAAGGCTTCTATTCTTCTGTCTGACCTCCCAAGCCCCAGCCATTCATCTGAGAGCCTGTCCCACAGGAGAGGGAGGCTTCTCCCCACCCCTGGCTGTCTAGGCAGGTGTCGAGGAAAGCTGATGGGCTCCAGAGAGGATGCAGAGGAGGGTGAGGGGAAGGGGGGGGGAATGGCTGGGACAGCAGGGAACTGACGCAGACTGAACAGCTACTTATGCCAGACAGACAGTGTATTTGGTTTGTTCCCTTATCTCACTTAATCCTCCCACAGCTCCGTGATTTAGGGACCATTATTATCCTCAGTTTACAGGCGGGGAAACGGCATCTTGGGGATTTCAACAACTTGCCCAGGATCACAAAAGCAGTGAGTTGCTGTTAATGACTAACCATAATCTGCCAAGGAATAGCCGTCTTTGTTCTCCTGATGCGTAAACTGGATTATCATGGTCTCTGCAGAAAGCAGAGGTGCCCGCGTGCCTTAATGGGGCTCCTCACGAAGACACCCCAGGAGCGGAAGCAATGACTTTCTATGGAGCAAGTTGGGGCCACCGACCTCGTGCATAGCCTCGCTCAAGGCTACGCCCCAATGTTGGAGCCCATCCCAGACTTGGCCTCTCACAAGATAAATCTGAGACCCCGGCCCTGGCAGCCAGGGTGCCATGACTCAGGCACCAAGGCTCCGTCTGAGCCCCGCCCACAGACCCCCCCATCCCGTTCCGAGTCGCCCTGGACCAAATGTCTCTTTCGCATTCACAAGTCCTATCTGTCCGAGCCATTGAATAGTATGCAGCCACTCAACACAAAGCTGTCGCTCTCTATTTATTGACATGAAAAGATGTCCACAACATATTGTCGAGAGAAAAAGAAAGCATTTTACACAACAGCATGTGGTGTCGGCTCCCGTTCATGGAAAACCCCGTACATATGTGTTTACAATCAGAGAGTGGTGTCTGAGAGCGAGCGGTCCCCAGGATGGTACAGCAGTTCTTCCTGGAGGTTGAATTTTGGGTGATTTTTTCCATTTTCTTCTTGGTTTGCTTCTGTGATGGATTTTTACAGTCATGAACACATATCGTATTTTATCTAACGTAATTTAAATGTACTTTTCAAAAATTCACTGTGCTGTTTAGTTGGTTTATGATGGAGGACAGGGAACGAAAGAGCGCCTGCACTTTCTCTCCCTCTCTCTTTTCCATCCTTCTCCTCCCCTCCCCCACCCTGGCCCTTTCTCTGTGTCCCCTGCAAATTCTCAGGCAAAGGCCCTCTGTTGGGATGGCTGTGGAGTGACGTGGCAAGACCTGGAATGCCAGCTCCACCCCCGCCCCTAAAATGGACATGAGAATTTCCGCCTGACAGGGTTGTTTGAGCAAGAAGTAGGATCTATTGTGTGCAGGCACCTGGGCCACGCCTCACACATCACCAGAACTGCCTGCGTGTTTGCCTGGTGCCAGTTACACCACACTAATGAAAAGCCCCTGTGTTCACAGGCCTGGGAGCATGGCCTCTCACTGGTAGGAGGGGAAATGCCTGTAGACAACTAGGATCCCTGACCCAAAGCCATGCAGTGTTCTCACACCTAGCCAGCATAACATTTATGTAACATGCATGTTTAACTAGTGCATTTACCTGTCTCTTCTGGGACCATATCCAGCTCTGCTCCCATGGCAAACTGCCCAGGACACACAGTGAGAGGACCAGGGGCCCGTGTAGCCTGTTACTGTGTGGCCGTCAAACTAAACATGGGTTTCACGTGTTAAAAGGATTGAAAGGAGACAACAAGAACACACAGAGAAGAATACGTGGCGGAGACCATACATGATTCACAGAGTCTAACTACTTACTGTGTGGTCCTCGACAGACCAAGCTCCCCAGGGGGTTAGGAGCAGGGTCAGGGGCATCTATGTCATGCCCTGGCTGCTGGGGAAGTGACGGCTAATGAGGGAAGGAAATGACATTCAGAAGCCGGGCTCCTGCCCTGCACCCTGGGGTGGGTCCGTGGGCCTGACGCCGAGTCATTGAGAGAGACTTTGTCTTCAGGGACCTCTGGCCGCAGTGAGGCATCTGGATGGTTCCCATCCCGGAGAGTAAGATGGAGTTTGGGGTCGCAGGGAAAAGCTCAGGGATGCAGAACACGTGTCCCGTGGGTTGTGTGCCGTTAGCACCCCTGTTTTCAGAGGAGCGACCAGGCCTTAGCGGAGACAGACTGTTAGCCTGGCTCACCACTGGTGAATGGAGAGCCGGGTTTGAGCCCAGGCCACTGGGCCCTGGGACCTGGGTCCTGACCTATGCCTGCAGGGTTGTCCTTGGGCAAGGCAGGGTTGGTTAGATGTGAGTCCTCAGGTAAAGATACCTGGAATGTCAGTGACTCACCCGAGCTCGGTGGACCTCTGGGGGCCACTGATGCCACCAGCCAGTGGCTCCGAGCTGATTGTGGCCCAGCCTCTGCAGAGGGCAGCAGCTTTTTGTGGGAGCAGTGGGAAGGGGACACCCATGTTCTGGTCCCTGCGGGTGGGCCAGACACTGCCTGGTTCTTTACACACCACGTCACCTCCTTCCTTCTTCACACCAACCTACAATATCGGGACAATGACTCCATTTTGCAGAAGGGAAAATTGAGGCTCAAGGAGCTTACACAAAGTCATGTGGTTTGTAAACAGCAGATTCTGGACTTGAAACCAGCGGTCCCTAACTCTGGAGTTCACACCTTTCCATGCTGCCTCTTCTGTGGGCTGGGTGAGTCCATACCTTTCAATGCTGCCTCTTCTATGGGCTGGGCTCCTCTTCTGGGGGCGTTCCCTTCTACACCTCCTTCTGTGTATGTATCAGAAATACAGCAGCAAGCTAGGAGCCTGCCCAGCTCCCACCTGCTCTGTCTCAGAGAATCTGAGCCAGTCAAGTGTAGCAGGATTGGGTCTGCTGAGACAGACTAATGAAGCAATTTAAAAACAATTGTTTGGAACACACAGACATCGGGGTAATAATAGACTACAAGACAAGTGACCAGTGAATTTTCTCAGGGCCACTAACACAGCCAGGTCTACCTGAGCACATGCAGTTGGCACAAGACTCGCCAGGAGTCCCATAGGCATCCTGTGAGGGTTTGCCTCACTTCACTGGCTGAGTCTGTCCCCCTTTCGCCAGGCGTTGCCTGAATGTGCATGAGGAATGCTGCTATTTAGACACACAGAACACAGGTACATGTTCAGCTTGACACTCTTATGCATGCACACAGCTACACATACATTGGCATACATGTGACAGGGCACCTATGCACACATGCAGCTATATACTCTCATGCGCATACCCAAACATTTTGCTTACATGTGCATGAGCATATGCAAACATATATGTGTGCATACATGATGGCGCATAAGACTGGCACCAATTCTTCACCTCTCCCTACATGCCCATCCTTTTTCAGGTGACTTTGCAATGCTTCCCACTGGGGAGAGCACAATGTATTTCACTGCCCCTTAACTTTGCATGAGGTCATGTGACTTCCTTTGGCCAATGGAATGAGGCAGATGTGATAAAGTCCCAGTTCTAAGGCAAGGTCCTAAGATGCCTCCCATATTTCACATGCCCTCTTGCCTTTATGCCGACATTATAAGAAGAACATGCCTGGGCGAGCCTGCTGGTCCCAGCAGGAGGATGTGAGACATGCAGCAGAGCCGCTCCAGCAGAACCCAGCCTAGATCAGCCGAGCCTAGGCCAGCCACAGATGCATGGGGTGGTCTGTTATGCAGCAAGAGCTAACCCACAGACACACCCAGGGAGACCCATGCATGACACAGACATGCACCCTAATGGCCATGTGCATACACACACATGTACCTGCACACGCAGGCACCCTCTGCCAAGCACATTTTCAAACACGGGCACCGCTTACCTACAGAAAAGCTTATAGGGGGCATCAGTGAGAGCTAAACCCAATCCTAGCCACCTTCATCTCTGGGAGGCTCTTTCTTGCTGTCAGTGGAGTCTGTGAGTGTATAGTATTTGACCCAAAAGTCTTTTACAGACTTCAAGCGGAGCAGCCTCTGACCCCGCTGTGGCAGGGTTTTCTAGAGCCTTCTCAGAGCAGCTCTGACAAAGGCCCCAGTGTTGACTCAGATCTCGGCTTCCTCAGGAAGGAGGAATAGGTTGTCACCTTGTGACTTGGGAGCAAGAACAAAGGGAACTGCACAGTGGCGTGGGCGGGGTAGGCAGGGCTGCTCCACCTGTGGGGGCATAGCAAGGGCATGGGCCCTAAGTCCTCTCACTCTGTGTCCTGGGCAGTTTGCCAGGGAAGCAGGTGTCCAAACACTCAGTAAGACTGACCCCACAGAAGGCCTTGAGTGACGTCTGCCCCTGGCGGGGTAGGATCCTCTTCACTCCCTCTGGGTGGGGGACATGAGCTGCAGGCAGACATCACATGCTCCTCCATCATTAAGGGCTAGGTGTGAACATGGGCCCAGTAGGTTGGCATGGCTTAATGGGGGGTCAGGGGAGCTCATAATCTTAAACCAAAGGACCTGGATTCTCATCCTATCTCCACCATTCCTAGCTGGGCACACAACTTAGCCTCTCTGCACCTTAGTTTATACATCTGCAGAATGGGGACAGTAATATGTGAGGATGAAATGAGATCATCACTATGAAAGTCCCTTGGTGTCCAGCATAGAAGCCTCAATAAATGGTAATAACTATTACCACCCTTCTAAACCATTAGCTCCTAAGGGCTGGAGCTATTCCTAGTTTTATTCAATTTTGAACAAATGTAGCCCCAGGGCCTGACACATAGCAGGCATTCAATAAGTGTTGAATGAAGGAACAAATGAATGATGATATAGAAGATAGCATGAGAGTAGGGATGAAGGTCTCCTAGTCCATGGTCAGCAAACTTCGGCTCATGAGCCACATGCGGCTCTTTGGCCCCTCGAGTGTGGCTCTTCTACAAAATACCACGTGCGGGCGTGCACGTACAGGGTGATTGAAACTTCGTGGCCCATGTACAGAAGTCGGTTTTCGGCCTGGGCGAGTCTATTTTGAAGAAGTACTGTTGATATTTGGCTCTGTTGACTGATGAGTTTGCCGACCACTAGGTCTTTAGCGACATGGATCAGGGTTAGATTACGAGGAAGACGGGAGGTGCTTGACAGCAAGTGGTGATCACGTGGAGCAACCGTGGTCTATAATCCCCTCCAGGCACGTAGGTCCATGCAGCTCCCGAGTATGTTCACACCTGTTAGCGTAAGTCCTCACCACGGCCCCCATTTCAGAGATGAGGAAACTGAGGCCTGCAGAAGATGAGCTGACTTTTTTGACTCCAGATCTCAAGAGCCCTCCACGACTCCCATAGCTTTTCTCAGAATGAAGACTTTTGGGAGCCATTACTTCAACTTCTTTCTCATGGAAAGAAAGCTCCTTATAGGGAAAATGACCACCTCATACAGTGGGGGGATCCCATATTTACCGAACCCGAGCACAGAGCATCCTCCCAGGCACCCCTTGGCCATCCTGCGACAGGTGTGTGATCTAACCTGTGTACCTGCACGCTGATGACACACATGGCTCGGGATGGATTCCAGCCCTTGAGTCTCAGGTCTGGGGGAAAATTCAGCCTGTGTACATGTGGGTGGGAAGGAAAACATCCAGCTACCCAATCAACAAATGTTTATGAAACACCTACTGCATGCCAGTCTTTTATGCTAATAGCTAGGATCATAAAGACACAGACCCTGCCCTCCAAGGACTGCAGCCTAGGAGAGAGACAGATGTGTGAACAGAAGGTCACAGTGCACAGCAGGTCTCAGTGGCATAGAAGATGCTAAGTGAATGGGGAATTTCCCATTCGCTGGCTTCTGACTGGAGAGGGCAGGCAAGCAGGGCTAAATGGATGCCCACAGGAGCCCCCCAGAAGACATATGTGGTATCCTATTCAAACCAGTGTTACTGATATGCTTGGATGGGAGGCTCAGCCTGTCCCCAGGTCCTTGGCCCCCACCATTGCATCCCACCTCTCAAAGCCAAAGCCCCAAAGACAACAAGCCTTTCTAGTCTCCTTTCTCTGTGAAAGGCTCACCTCCCACCCATCCATACCCCTAGCTGCTTATCAAAGATAGCTCCTCTGTAAACAAAACCCCTCCATGGGCAAATAGATGACCACATAGGTAAACACCTATACTCACTGCCTCCCGCAACCGCATCAAAATCACAATTAAAATACAGAACAGCCATCATCCATAACCACCTGAAAGCTGGCTGGCTGGACGTCCTACAACTAGAGAAGTAAAGAAGAAAGCACATCGAAGCTGGTAGGAGGGGTGGAGGCCCGGGACGGGCTGGTCCCACACCCACGGGTGTCTAGGTGCAGGGGTTGGTCTTGCCCAGGAGCAGGCTGATTCCTCCACAGTCACAGGAGGGAGAGCACACTCGTGGGCACAAGGAGCTCTGCAGCAGTGGTGGTGGGAGCTTGTGAAGTTCATTGCTGACTGCTTCTGTTTTCTCCGGGAAGTAAAAAGCTAGGTGGTCATCTGACCGTGGAGAGCAAGGAGGAGGGGTCGGAGGTGATTTCTCCTGAGGTTATTTCCTCCTGGGCAGCCCAGGGGTTGGGCCGCACTGCATCCTACCTGACTTCCCAGGGGAAGAAGGACAGGGCTGCCTCTGCCTTGAGCTGCCTACCCTCCCACATCTGCCCAGGACCCTGGAGGGTTCTGAGGGTGCTCCACCAGCACCCAGACCCTCCACAGCAGCTCCTCTCAGCACGCGTCCTGGTGAGGTTTTCCAGAAACCAGTCAGAAAGGCTCAGAGTGCCTGCCACCTCCACCACCCAGTACAGCCTGCCTCAGGCCCATCCAGCAGCTCTGATGGGCAGGGGATGGGGTAGGAGCTCTGCTGCTGGGAATCAGGTGGGAATCTCCTGCAGGCATCTTCTGGAGGCAATGCCTGCAGCCAGCCCTGCTCACAGCCAGTGACAAACACTATCTAGACACCCTTTGGTGTTACTGCTAAACCATGATCACACTTGTCAGACCCTCATAGGAAGGCTACCCGTGCCTTCAGGTGCCTGCAGGATGGAGAGGGAGAAGCAACTGTCAGTTGGGGCCTCTTTGTCGCTCCCCCACTCTGGCTCCTGCTCTCAGCCTCCACACAACAAAAGCAGAGCAATGGAACAATGCAGGGACACACCTCCAACCCCAGCAGCTCATGCTCCGGGGCCAGGCTTTGTGCCAGTCGCCAGACACACAAAGCCCGTTTAATCCTCAAAACAGCCATGAGTTCATACTATTATCCACACTTTACAAATGATGGCACTGAGGTTCAGAGAAGTTAAGGAACTTGCCCAAGGTCACCAGCTGGGAAGTGGCAGAGGTAGGATTCAGAGCCCAGAATATCTATTGGTATATCCACGGCACTTCCCGCTGCTTTTCCTAACAGGGTTTTCCAGAAACAGGCCACTGGGGACCCAGAGTGCCCAGTCCTATCTAGATCTCTCTCTATCCAATTTGGCCAGGGTCAGACTGGCCAGGTTCAAATCCTGACTTAGTCATTTACTTCCTTATTGATCTTGGACATGGTATATAAACTCCCTAAATCTCTACTTCTTTATTTGTAAAATGGGGCTATGACAGTTACCCCAGTAGTCTTGCCATGCTGGACCTGGTATTTCTTCTCTCAGTATGCCCCATATGGCATCAAATCCCCAGACAAGGGCAGGGCCAACATGGTCAATCTCCTCCCTCATTCTGAAAATCAGACCTCTATTGATACAGCCTTATATCCATATCACTTCTTTGGTTCACATAAAGCTTATAATTTCCTCTACCTCCCACATTTTTTTTTCCCTTGCCTGAAGAGATTTTTTCCATTGCTTTTCAGAGAGAGTGGAAGGGAGGGAGGGGGAGAGACACATTGATGTGAGAGAAACACATCAGCCAGTTGCCTCCCACACATGCCCCAACCTGGGGTGGGGAACAAACCTGCAACCCAGGGACATGTCCTTGACCGGGAATCCGACCCATGGCCCTTTGGTGTGTGGGCCAATGCTCCAACCACTGAGCACTCCTGTCAAAGTTGCCTCCCGCATCTTTTAAACATCAATATCAACCAGCCAACTGGGCTTTGCCATTAAGAAAGTGAGTTGCCCCAAGCTCAAAAAAGTGAGGTGCAAAGCCTCTTCCCAGAAGCCTGTGCTGCAGTGCACACCTGTTCCCATTATCCAGGAGCCACCAGATGGGTGTTTTACGTAGATGAGGTTGATTGCAAATGCAAATTGGGAGTGGGCTGGAGACTGACTGGGAGGAAGCAAAACAGTGGGTGAAGGATTAAGGCCTGGAGGAGGGAAGAAAATGAGGAGTAGGAGGAGAGATGACAGACAGAGTGGGGAAGGAGCCAGAAGCCAGGTCTGAGCTCATGACTGCAGGAGATGAGGTTTGGAGCTTCCTCACTACTGGTTGAGTAAAAGCTCTGGAACAGTGAGAACCAGAAGGGCCCAGAAGGGCCAAATTGAGTGACCTCTGAGGACCAGGGTTGGGGCTGAATAGTCAGAGGGGACCACCAGATTCTGCAGAGACCAGAGGCACCCTATGAGCACAGTCCAGTTAATCCACACACAATCTTGTGCCCTTTTTACACACGCGACAGTAAGGGCACTTGGCTCTCTGCCAGGAGAGACATCCCCAAAAATTCATTTGCCAGGACTTTTTGCAAACCTCCAATGACAGGAACTCACGAGCTTAGGAGACTCTGTAGTCAGTGCATGGCCGCACCAGTTTCCCACATAAACAAACTTGACTCCACCACCCACCGTGCACGGGGCTTGGAAAGCTCCTCACGGGCACCTCTGCTTCTTGGGACCAGGCCTTCTCCCAGATGCTCCAAATACTGCATCATGGCTCTGCTCATGCTCACTGCCCCAGGAAAGGGCTTAGAAAACCAGGTGGTGCAGGCTGAAGTGAGGTGTCTGTGGTCTGCCCACCCAAGCCTGGGGCAGAGAGCCTGTTACTCTGGGGCACTTGTGGTTGGAGGAAAGGCCTGGCCTGGGTTGGAGGGAGATAGGCCAACATATAGA
>NW_006300377.1:1856806-1874411 GCF_000327345.1 Myotis davidii | reverse complement strand
CGCGTGTGAAGGAGGAGGACGAGAGGGGAGGGAGGAGGGAGAGGGAGAGGGAGAGGGAGAAAGAGAATGTTAGCTGAAATCCAGTAGGTTCCCCTGAGTAGACTATCCTACAGAGCCCAAGAGCATATCGGTTCTTTCCTGCACCTGAGACAGGAAAAAAGGTAGTGATCCCTGATTCCCTCAGCAGGAGGTAGAACATATGTGAGGCTTGCTCCAGAGGGCTCGGGACCAGGGCGATGGAGCCCTGATGATGGCCCGTGCACAGTCCTCTGTCCTCTGCCTGTGGCAGCCATCGCTAACCAATCACGGTGCTCTTGGTCAGGTTGGAGGATGGTTTTATTTAGCTCACAACATGCTCCTTGGTTCCTCAGTGGCTATAGCTTCCAGCAACAGGAAAGTCATGGGAGGTTTGGAAGGCCTGGAGGTCAAGGGAAAATTCCAATTGAGCCTCAAAACCACTTTCCCAACTCATTGGATTAAAAGTCAATTGGGTCATGTGATACAATTTGGTACAATGTCCCTCCTTCTCCTGGCACTGGTCACAGGTGGCCAGTTTTGAGTCCTGAGCCCACATAGGACAGGACAGGACAAGAGAGAGACCACATCTGTGCACCCTGTCCTTGCCAGCTTTGGGCCCAGCATGCCAATAGTTGCAATCAGTACTAGGGCAAGGAATGATCCAGGCCATGATGTCAGCTCCACTCAGCGTCCAGCCCTCTTATTTTCCTGGAGTAATCTAATCAAAGACTCAGAACTGTTTTTAACTGATTAGGAGGAAATCCTAGAATTAGAGGCGTGTTTTGGGGTTGGGGGGTGTATTTTTGTTTTTTGTTTTTTTGTTTTTTTTTTTACCAGCTGTGCTATCAACAAGGTGCTACTACAAACACCTGCAATTATTCCAGAACATGAGCAAGTATCATTTGGCTTTCTGCTCAGCCTCAAGGAGCTCTCGTGTTATCAGTGTGAGCCCCTCCATGGTTCACCGTTAGGATGAATTAGAGCAGCAGGAGAGACAGTCGTCCACTAAGGATGTTCTCAGAGCCTAAGCCCACACAAATAGCCAATCGATCTCAGTATCACCTATGGGAGAGCAGATCCCCATGGCAATGCAGTTGGCTGACTTTAAATAAGGAGGCACCTACACATCCATGTGCAGACCTGAAGCTGTGATCCAGCCTTGACACTGCCTAATGGAGAGTACAGGGGATGCTACAAAGAGGAATCCTTGAAAGGGGTGTGGCCAGCTGTGTACCCAGAGACTGGCCTGAGAGGGCAAAGGTTGACAATGGTCACCTAAAACATGCCTCTTCAGTCTGACCACTCTTTGGAGCTCCATCCACATTCCCTTCTATTATAGAGCATCTTAGAGCAGAACTGGCATACTCAACCACCTTCTGTCTTCTGCCTGTGGCAGACATCACTAATCCATCACAGTGCTCTTTCTGACTAAGGCTGGATACAGTTTGAAACTACTTCAACCCAGAGCTCCGACTAGCCATGATCATTGCAGATGAGATAAAACTTAGTTGCTAGTCTCCTTTCATGATTAAATTGGGTCAAAATGGGAATTATTGGCCTTCACACTACTGTCCATGAAAGATCGCCTTGGCATTTGTTTTCATTTTGATGTACTGATATTGGATGTATGAGAGGATATTTATGGCTCTGACCAGTAAGTTTGGTCCCAGACAACTGGGAGCACCTAGTCCACATTATCAGGGACTGATTGGAAGGGGCTATTTTAATGTTTTGTCTGCCCAGCAACCCATCTGTCTTTAGGGAGCAGCTTCCCCCTCTGGTATAACAGCTCCTCTTCTCTCTCCAACAATGTGATTTTCAAGGAGCTGCCAGTCATAGTACCTGCCCTATGGTCACACTGAGTCATTCCAGTATAGCCTAATCATGGAAAAGATACCTGCATTGGGCCTGATGCAGAGGCCTTTTCTGAGAGTTTTAGACCCAAAATTAAGGGGAAAGGGGGCTAGTCCTCTCTGAGGTTAAACAGTGGGGTGTAAGGCATGAAAAACACCAGTGGTTATTTCTTGACATATGGAGGAAGCTGGTTTGAGAGAATAACACTGAAACATAAAAATGAGCAAATGAAGCAAGAGAGATGGAGGGTGAGAGAATGAGAGACAACAGAGAGAGAGAGAACCTGTTAGTTCTGGTTCTCCCTTGGGGCCAAGCCTTCAACAATCACATGAGTCTTCTAACGAAGTCTTTTTTTGGTTACATTTTGAAGCTGGGTTTCTATCACTTTGCAAACTAGAACCCAGACAGATGCCAATGTACAGCAAAGACCCATAAGAGGAAGATAAGACCACTGAGTGGCCGGGTAAGGAACCAGAGATGAGGAAGTGGTTGGGTAATTCTACTGTTTATGAAGGTCGTTCCCGTAGCTGGTCCTGGGATGTCATGTGGCCTAGACCTGTGTTTCTTGTGCCTCATGAGGTCAGTAGAGTGTTCTAAGACTCTGTGAGGCAGGCTGATCTCTGTGTCCGCTGTGACCTTTACTCCAGGGTTCCCAAGGAGCGGGGCGGTATCCTGAGTACGATGAAGAATAAACACATTCCTGGGAAAAGTGGCTAAATCTCTGCACCGTCCTCTTGCCCAGAGGGCAGCAGCATCCCAGACTCTCTCCCCTGCAGGACACGCACTTCAGAAAATAGCTAGGACAGGAGGCGGGTCTTCTGCAGATACTCACATACTCATCCATGCTACCACAGCAGGTCTATGGGCATCTACTGTGTGATAGATCACACGCTGGCACCTCAGATGTGGATAAAAGCGCATGGTCCTGGCCTTGAGGAAGGCTCGGGCCAGTGGGGCATAGAGACATTAAGTACAATACAGTGCTGTGGTTTTCAGCAGAGGTGTGTGTAAAAAGTCTATATGGCCATAGAAGGCATGGTGAGTTGGCCTGGAGGACTCTGGGGAGCTTCACCTGAGAAGTGACACGTGAGCTTGTTCAGAGGACAAGATCCCAGGATTTTCCTTAAGTTCCCAGAGTGCCCTTAGTTGCCCAGATTCTTTGTACTCACTCTTAGACATGTCTTCCTGTACAGTAGAGACTGGGAAGCTCAAAGTTACAGTTCTCTGACATCTCTGCTAACCAGGTTTCTGCAAGCAGACAGATGGGATGGAACATGGGAGGTGGAATGAGCCAGGCCAGGTGGCAGCTCTGAGATCTTCTGGAGAAGCTTTCACTGAGACTACATTTCCTGGTCATCAGTGTTGATCAGTGGGAGGTGGTGGCCTTGGGGCTTCCCTAGAACAGTTCTATTTCATGGCAGGACACTTCTCCTGGCTTCATTTCCCAGCCTTCCCACATATTCTTTTCACTACCTGACCCCTATAACAAATCCCTTTCTATTCAAACCAGCTAGAGTGGATGATGTCTGCCACTCAGATTCCTGGGGGTGGTACCAGGCTCAGCTTTGGTCCTCCCTTCACTCTAGCAGGATGGTGCAAGGCTTAGGAGCATCCACTCTGGCTGTGGAAAGACTTTGGTTCAAGTCCCACACCTATCATTTTTCAACCGATGAGACCTTGGGACTGAGATTGGCCTCTCCACCTATAAAATAATGGCAATGATAATATGTACCTCATGGTGCTATGAAGCTCAAATGAGATTATGTATGTAATGTGCACAATACTAGACGTGTAGCAAGTGCTGGATAGACCATTGTTATTATTATTATTTTGGTACTTGAATTTCTTTGCCAGCCAACCCAGCCTTTGCACTGGTTGTGAAAAGTCAATTTTAGAGCAGACAAAAGAGCATTCATGGCACACAGAAAAGGAGACCTTGGCAATCTGCAAGGTGAATGGAACACGATGGAGTGAAGCAGGAGTAAACGCACAGTCCTAATCTCAGGTAAAGAAAATCCGAACAAAGACAGGGAGGCTGAGACACAGGCTCCATGGCCGTGTGTATGAGGCAGATCTGTGGGATTAGGAAACAGATCAATGTGCACCATAGGGTGATGTCACCAAAAAGCACATATAGTCACCGGCTGTATTAACAGAGGTGGAAAGAGGGAGATGGAAACCCCATTCTACATTGATCAGCCCGCATCTACAAAGTTGAATTTAATTCTGGGAATCTTATCATAAAAAGGGTGCAGGGACTAGCTTGAATTCAGAGGAGCCACTTGGGATAACAGCACATTTACTGATCTTTCCCTCCTCATCCATTCTTAACTTTTTTCTCAGCAGAATAGACTTGTTCTAGTTCTTAGGTTGGAGTGGAAACATTAGCATTCACTTTATTATCTTTATAACAGATATGTACATACACACATATATACATACACCCACACATACATGCTATTATATGAATTAGGTGGAATAGAAAGAGAGAAAGGGAGAAAATAAACCATGCCTTGTCCTTGTATATTGCCATACAAGCGATGTCACATAAGAGTAACAACACATCCCACCCTGTTGTCCAACGAATCCTTGCCATCACATTACAGACAGTAAACAAATACTCATGTGACTCCCGAGGCCAGGTCTTGTTTTGAACACTCCACATGTACTAACATATTTAACCTCCAGGAAAACCTTAGGAGGTAGGGTATTATTAGTCACTGCGTTTTGCAAATGGGGAAACTGAGGCAGAGAGGCCCCCTTGCCCAAGGATAGGCACGTACTAAGTGGCCGAGCCAGGATTCACACCCAGCCCACCCAGCTCCCAAACCTTGTTCTAACCGCTGAGAGTACAGCCTTCCCTGAGCCTGCGGCTTGCCTCGGTTCACCTGTTCAGTTCACACCCTGGCCCTTTTAGGAGCAGGTGATCATTCCCACCTTCTGGAAGAGGAACCACGCTTCCTCTAGCAGACAGGGAGCACATTCGCACACTACCTCCATGGCACAAACTCAGGCCCCCTGCAGGCAGGTGCCATTCATCAGCCAGAGTCACCCACACCCTGAAGCCTATTCGCCACCCTCTGCTGTACACGGCCTCTGCTCCCGCAGGTCCTCACAGGCTCCCAGCCCTTCCGTCTGAAAGAGCTGTCTCTCTCTTCCTCCGTGTCTCCCTTGGCTGCCTGACTGCCTCCAGGGAACTCCTGGCCCTGACAGGCTGTTTCTCCCTCTGTCTAGTGCTCCACTTCTATTACAAATCAAAACTGGCTTTCCTCGAGCCTCCAATGCCCCATGCCTCAGTTCCTCCAAATGTGAATTGGCTAAAAGGCTGCAAGACCTGTCCTGAGCCTGAAAGAACAACATCTGTTTGCTGTGCTTTCTGCTTCTCTTGAAGGAAGAGGCCAGTTAAAAACCAGGCCCACCTGGGGGGGTCCCATTTCTGGAGACTCGAGACTGGGGCACCGCTGGCCTTGCCCTGTGGGCCCCACATTATACTCCAAGCAGCTCGCGGCACCAGCACATTGCAGTGGATATTAATTGCTACATTAAATTCTATGATATTGCTTAAGAGAATGTTCACTTAATTTCCCTGCAACTGTGGTCAACCTGATCTTTAATCGAAACTGACAGGCACAATTTAAATCAGGTAGCAAACTCCCCTCTCTTTAAAGGAGCCAAGAATGGCATGAATATTAAATGGGTCAGGACAGTTGGCAACACTAATACAGTTTAAATCGGAACAAGCCTCAGCTACAGCTTTTAATTATTCATGCTCTCCTGGTAAGTCAGGCCCTGACAGCGGTGTCACTGGGAGTTCAGGAAACTTCCTCGACGTGACATGAAAGATGAGGGGGAGGGCAGGGGCGGATGCCGCGTGGCCCAGGGTCCCGGGGTGGGTCCACGCTGTCTGAGGGTCATCTGGGTTGGAGGCTGTGCATGGGGTTGTCCTTACAGCCTTCTGCATCCCTTCAGTGCTGTATGCTAAATCCAGGAGGAACAAGATCAGAGCTACAAGGAGGCACAGGCTGAGACAGAGGCAAAGCCAGAGAGAGATATTGGCATTTGGAGGCATAGACCAAGCTCAGAGATGGAGACGGGCATACAGAGAAAGAGATGCAGGGACGGAGAGAGACAGACACTGAGCTTGAAGCAGACACATGAAGGTAGAGCCAGAGGTTACATCAGAGGCATGAAGAGACCGCACAGGGACAGCCAGGGAGCGGGCAGCTACACCTGGGCATCTGCCTGTGAGTACCAGGGTGGGGGCCAATCCACCGGCAGAAAGCAGAAACAGCAGAACGTGTCCCAGCGACAGTGTCTGGGGACCGAGGGGAAGCTTGTCTTGCAGGCACCGGCTCCTGTAACAGCACAGGCCCCACTCAGCACTTCCCGGGCTGAGCCAGGTCCGTCGGTCACCGGGGATGGGAAAACCTGTGTGCAGCCTTGGAAATAGCATCTGACAAGGGACCTGGCAGGAGGGACAGCGAGGGGCCTGAGGAAAAGAAAAGACGGACAGGATAGTTCAGAGGTGTGACAGACAGACAGACAGACAGACAGACGGAAGAGACAGGAGAGAAACACCAGACTTCCCGGGCTGAGCCAGGTCCGTCGGTCACCGGGGATGGGAAAACCTGTGTGCAGCCTTGGAAATAGCATCTGACAAGGGACCTGGCAGGAGGGACAGCGAGGGGCCTGAGGAAAAGAAAAGACGGACAGGATAGTTCAGAGGACAGACAGACAGACAGACAGACAGACAGAGGGAAGAGACAGGAGAGAAACACCAAGAGGGATGGTGCTGGGGACAGAGGCACAAAACTGTGGGGGGAGTGCACACACGGAGATGGACAGAGACAGACACACTGGAGAGAGACGCAGGCGGCAGAGTCAGAAAAATTTCCGCTCCACACTGACCTTTGAAACGTTGTTTGCTGGGAACTTGCTGTGCTTAAGAATAACCTGGCTTCCTGAAAGTGACGCACTTACAGTCTACGCGACACTTTCCCATCCATGTGCCACCGTGTCTTTGCCCTCTCCCCAGATGCCCCAACTCTAGAGGGCATTCTAGAACATTCATTCCCTAAGAGCACTGCCTGGCAGAGATCGGCCACACGATTAGCCCAAATGCTCTGTCCTGAGGCATTGATCTCGATTCTCTCTCCCAGCTGTCCCACCACTTGAGCAGATGGATGTGATGTGGTACAAAGAGCTGTGGAGGAAGAGCCACTTCCGACTTCCAGCCCTTGGGCATGGAGCCTCAGTTTCCCCATCTGCCCAGGGACAGGTGACAACCCTAAATGTTACTGGTGAGCTCAGCTGGGAAATTTTAGTGAGGTGTGAGGACTGGGCTCATGAGAGAAATCGTCATGGCCCACAGCAGAAAGACACTTTGGGGTTTTTTTAGGTGCTTTGTGGAACTTGGGAAAGGGCGCCTAGATTGAGGTGCATGCCCCAGACTTCGTCCTCCCACCCATCTGTCCCTGCTCCCCCTCACTGCCACCAAAGTCTCAAGGCCGCTCTGGCATCACTCTTCGGTGCAGCTCCTGTGGCTGAAATTTGCATCCCGTCTCCTGGGCTGGCTGATCTCCGCAGCGGGGGAAGGTAAATGGAAAGGCAGCTCAGCTTCCTGAAGGTGTTTGCCCTCTGCAGCACTTAACATTTACACAGGCCGCTGGAGGTAAGCAGTCTTAGCGGCCGAGGCTGGCATGCCAGCCAAGGAGGGGAGCCGTCTCTGGCCGGGCCGGTCCCCGGGAATGTAGGAGGGTTTTCATGGTTAGCATCTCCTAAACATTGCTGTCAAACATTGGTGGGCAAACATTGCTGTCACTTCTGAAGACCAGCATCTGGCCTGGGTGGGCCTGGGGAGGTGGGCATGAGTCTGGTGAGGAGTGCCTACCTGGGCACTTACACCCAAAGAGCAGCCCTGGTGGGGGAAGGGTGGGTGTCTGACACACCCTCCCACATTCTCAGCATCCGCTCCTCCACACTGCGACCAAAGCCTCAGGGCCACTCTGGCATCACTCCTTAGCGCAGATCCTGTGGCTGGAACCTGCATCCCACCTCCTGGGCTGGCTGAGCTCCGCAGCCCCAGGACGCTGAGACAGTACAGCACTGTGGCCATGCAACACTGTGCCCTGTTCTTGTCCTGACTCACAATGGCCCTGCCAAACAGGATGGACAACAGTTACTATTTCCTTTCGACAGCTAAGGCCCAGAGAGGTGAAGTGACTTTTCAGGGTTGACACAGCAAGTAGTGGTGGAACCAAGTCTCACACCTGCTTCTCTGGGGAGTGTCTCAGTCAAAGGCTTGGCCCCTGACGTCTGTCTTCTATCGGCCCACTGTCCCTGAACTTGGGGCCAGGCCATGTGCAAGGGGATCAAAGAGAGAAACTGAACTCGTGTCTTGTTTTATAAGATTCCATAGCCCATAGGGGAAATGGCAAGATGAACATCCTGTGGCAGGACCAACCACATAATTGGGGTGGCCCAGTGCAAAGTGAAAATGCAGGGCCCCTGGCTCACAAATTATTAAGGTTTTTGGGAATGGGGCAGCAGAGCAATAAAGCAAGCATGGGGACTGTCAAGCCAGGACCTGGGTGACAGCACAGACTGGATGCCCATGAAGCCAGCTCTTCGCTATGGCTACAGACAAAAGATAGACAATAGAGGTGGCTATAGACAATGTACCAGTGCCACAGGAAGGACCGGACCAGGGACGAGGAGTATGGCACAGTACAGTGGACAAGACCTTCGGCATAGAATTAAACAGATCCTGACTGTTGGGCCTTGTGAAAGTTACTCAACCTCTCTGAGCCTCCGTCAAACAATAGTTTATTGGCCCGACTAAATTATATACAAAAGCAGTAACTCTCGTTGGCACACAGTAAGCACCAAGTAAATCATGATTATTGTTCTTTATTACTCATAACTGTGAACAAGGTCAGATATATGCAGCTCCTCACCAGCCCCTCTTTCTGGGGGGTCAGTGGCGTATTGACCAGGATACATGGTGACCAGACAATTCCATAGTAGAAGAACATCCATTTGCTGGGGCCTTTCCTAGAGTTTGAATTACATTAGACATTAGCCAGTAGAGGACAGTGTTAGATATTAGCCACAAGTACTCCATGCTGCTGTCGGAGAGAAGACAGAGCCAGCACAGAGGGTCCATTCAGGATCATCAGTCAACCAACATTCACTGGGTGCCTGGTGAGCACCAGGCATGGTGCTAGGTGCTTAACACAAGGACTGAGAAGCCCCAGCACGGTCTCCTCACCATCATGCAACTCACAAGCTCATTTTCACTACAGCAAAGCCAAAATCTTTAATAAATTAATAATAATAGTAACAATGTCAGAGACCATTTTATTCGGGACTTGACTATATGCAGAACACAGAGTGCTGTATATATATTTTTTTTTATTTCAGAGAAGAAGGGAGAGGAAGAGAAAGATAGAAACATCCATGATGAGGGAGAATCATTGATCGGCTGCCTCCTGCACGCCCCCCACTGGGGATCGAGCCCGCAACACTGGCATGTGTTATTACTGTAATCTAACAGAGGACCCTTCCGTTCACAGGCCATCGCTCTATCCACTGAGCCAAACCAGCTAGGCCGGAGTGCTTTATTTGCATTAACTTTATCTTTACCAGATATCTTCACTCCTATGAGGTATTCTTT
This sequence comes from Myotis davidii, assembly GCF_000327345.1. Classification (NCBI taxonomy): domain Eukaryota; kingdom Metazoa; phylum Chordata; class Mammalia; order Chiroptera; family Vespertilionidae; genus Myotis; species Myotis davidii. The sequence goes on along the minus strand of NW_006300377.1, from coordinate 1,864,864 downwards.
GTAACTACTTGCTTAAAACAGAGAAATGGAAGCTGAGAGAGAGTAGTCAAGTCACTTGGCCAAGGTCACAAGCCTAAGTAAGTAGTGTTTAGTCATTCAACATGTATTTGTTGAAATCTTACTCTGTGTTGCATTCCGTGTCCAGGGAAACCAGGGAGAGACAGACAGACCTGTTCTAATTCTAGTTGGGGATTAGATAATGAACCAGAAAATAAAACAAGATTATTGTTGGCTTTCATTAAAGTAAAAAAAAAAAATTAAAAAAATAATGGGGAGGACATTAATGTGTAAAATAATACAGAATCTATACTTCATGAGGCCTAGATCAGTGCCTAGCACATGGAAGCCCACAATTAATATTGGCTGACTGGCTAAATGAAAAGTGAACGTGTGTTGTATTGTGTTTGCTGGCACCTAAGGAAAGAGAAAGAGCTAGGCTAGCTTCAAGCAGAGTGATCAGCATGTGCAAAGGCCCTGAGGTCAAAAGGACTTGGCATGTTGGAGGAACTGACGGGAGGCCAGTGAAGGCAGGACCCAGCAAGCACGGTAACAAATAGCATGAAATGAAGGCTAGGAAGGGAGGGAGGGGTCAGATCCCCGGAGGCCACCAGGATTGTTTATCACAAGAGCAAAGGAAAGCCAATGATGGGGCACAGGACAGAAGTACATTCTTGTTTACATTTTAAGAAAAATCACTGTTTGCCTTGGGAGGTGTGGTGGACTAAAGATGGCCACTGGTTCTGTGCTGTTCCTCTCATGGCTAGGCAAAGTCTATTTCCCCTCTCCTTAAATCAGGCCTTTGGCCTATTTTGACCAATAGAATTCAACACAAGTGACAATGTGTCATTTCCAAGGTGGCTCTTCAAAGATCTTCAGGTTTTGTTTTGGCCACTTGGAACGTGTTCTGTTGAAACCCAGCTGCCTTGGTAAGCAGCCTGAGCTACATGAGACGAGGCCGATTGGAAAATGGAGGCATTCCAGTTAAAAGTGCCAGCTGAGCTTCCAACGGCCAGGCAGGTCAAGATGCAGATGCCTGCAGCCTAGTCAACCGCCTGTGGAGCAGAAGAACCACTCAGCTGAGCCCTGTCAACTCACAGACCTTTGAGAGACAAATGGGTCTTATTGTTTTAAGCCACATGTTTTAGGGTGGTTTTTTACACAACAATCGATCATGAAAACATGCAGAACAGATAGAAGGTGGGCAAAAGCCGATGGAGAGACAGCATTTGAACCTAGAACTCAGTGACTCCAAGATTCTGCTCTGTACCCACCATGCGATGTAACACCAAGCCTCTCTGATTGCTGGTGCCCTCGTTTAACTCTCCTGGCCCTCTGCCTGCTTGTCTCTCAGACTCAGGTCCCCCTCTCCTGCCAACTCTGACTCCCATCAGCCATCTCCTGGTCCTGACCCTTCCCCGGGGGCCCAGCTCAGCTGTGACCTTTGAAGTCAGAGGGACCCTGAGGATCCCTCCCCTCCTGTCTGGACTTCACAGCTTTGCCCATGTCTTTAGTCCTGGCCTGAGTCAGTGCTGGCCTGGGGCGAGAGCTTCCCCCCTTCTCACCCTGGCCCTGGGGAGCAAGCGCTGCCCTACCGGCTCTCCCCGGCACTCAGACGTGACTCAATGACCTTTATGAGCCCGAGACCTGATGGGCCTGGTGTTTTATTAACCTAATAAAAAGGCAGTCTGGTCCAGGGGCTTAACATTTCTGGAAGAGGAAGGCTCTGCCCCCCGGGCATTGGGAGGAAGAAATACTGTCTTGGGCTGAGCTCCCCCAGCCCTGTTCTCTGGGACTTCTCACAGGGAGGCAAAGAGCAATTCATTGTATTCCCCATCGAACAGCAGCAGCAAGCCACAGCGCTTAATTTAATTTTGTAATCAGTAGACGCCCAGGCAGAGGAAGACTGCTCACTGTTTTTCCCACTTTGCTTTTTAATAGGCTGTCTGACAGCACACATAACACAGTGGCTTTGTGCAATAAAGAGCGTGCATGCACATAGGCACATGCATAGCCATGGCAGGCCAGCTGCAGGAGAGGGGGAAGAAGGTGGGTTTCGGAGGCTAGAGACCGTTTCCCTGGCTTATTGGGTGGCTTTAGGATAAGTCACTTCACACCATGGACCTGTGGCACTGAAATACCTGTGGATTGTTTTCCTTTTAGCTATAGACACTTGAGCTCCATGCCATGGGAATTCTGGTGTAGCTGGACTCGGGGCAGAGGGGGCCTGGTACCTGCTTCTGTAGGTGATCCCTGGGGGTTCCCCTGCCCAGTAGGCTTTGTATCACATGTCCCACTAGAATGCCATGAAGAGAGCAGTCAGTCCCTCTGCATAGGTGGGGCTGGAGGAGGCAGGTGCTTTCCCAAGGTCAGCAGCTAGCAGGTGGCAGGCCTAGGGCTGTGACTGGGATCAGAGAGAGGGGAGGGAAATGAGGGGGGAAGAGAGAGAGACAGAGAGAGAGACAGAGAGAGAGAGAGAGAGAGACAGAGAGAGAGAGAGAGAGAGAGAGAGGTGTTTGCGAGAGTGGAATGCCCAGCATGAAAGAAGCAAGTAAAAAGACTGGAGCAGTAAGAGATGACCATCTCATTTCCTCCTCCCTGTCATGTGCCAGGGAGGAGGCAGCTCCTTCCCCGGATCAGCCTCCAGGCCCTTCCCTATGAACCCCGCTCCCCACTCCCATGTCTGCTCTTGTCCTTGGCTGAGACAACTTGTCCTGGCTGGCCTTAATCCTACCCTCCAGCTCATGTTACCCTGTGGACCTGGGAGCCTTTCTCCTGCCATCTGAGTCCGGCTGGCTACCTGCTCCCCTCACCCGTCCCCACCCCCAACCCCACTCCCACTGCATCATCTGGCTCATAGCAGCATATATATGAGCTGTAGGACACCCTCCACTGTCTCAATCCCCCACCCAGAGAATCCCCCTTCGAGAGCGAGCAGTGATTTATCAGGGTTGATGGGCATATGATACCAAAGGTAAACCTAACAAGTATTTTTGCAAAGCACCTGCTGTGACCTATAGTGAGAGGTAAGAGAGGGTCCCTGCCCTGGAAATTCACCATCTTTCTGGGGATTAAGCCGCTCTCAAAAACAGAGAAAAACCCTCAAGGTCAAAGGCAGTGTCCTATGACTCAAAGGAACACTCGGGCTGTGGGACAGACATAGCTGGACCGGTCCCTGCAAGCAGAGGGGGCCACAGAAGCAGGAGGGGAGGTCCAGCTGCAGTGTCTACGCAGGATGTTCAGGATTTCAGTGGTGGGGAGGCAGTCGGGGCCCCAAACCAGAAAAGTGGGGTGAGTAATAACACTGGCTCCTACTAACAGCCCTTAGAAGGCCAGGCAGAACTCAGAGCCCTTGACATGAAGGATCTCCTCACTTAATCCTCACAACGCCCTCAGGCGGGAGGCACAGAGAGGTGATGGAGCTTGTCCCAGGCTGCCCAGCTAGAGGAGCAGCCTGGGGTTGGAGCCCTGCCGTCTGGTTCCAGGGCCCACGTGCCTGACCACTTGGCTCTGTTCCAGCTCCAAGTGGAAAGGAATAAGGCAGGGAAAGTCCAGCTTGGATTTGGAATCAGATCAGATTCCATTGTGGCTGCTACCTGGTGGGACAGGAAGGGGAACAGGCTCCGCAGCCGGCCCTCCAGGTGGGACCTGAGCTGAGTAGGGTCTGGCGTAGAGAGTGTGGATTTTTCTGCAGATGGTGGAGAGCTGCCGGGGTGTCTGACCAAGCAGCAAGGGAGTCCCTGGCCCACAGGCTGAGGGAGGTGAACCTGATCCTGCTCTATAGGGTGGTCCAGGGTGGACAACGATGCAGGGCCTTTCTGCACAGCAGGGTCAGGGTGAAGGGACAGCACCCAGGAGCTGGGAGGGGAGTCAAGATAAAGGAGAGGAAGGGACCCCCGGAAAAGTGCCATTGGACCCTCCCCCAGGGGGCAGGCATCACTCCAGCCACTGGCCAGCAGAGTGACTTTGGAAAAGCGGCTTTGCCTCTCTGGCCGGCGGTAGAATGAGGAGACTGTGGGGATCAAATAAGGCCAGGACTGTCGCACGGAGCCTCGCGAGCCATGAGCACTGTTCTAATAGGAGGTGACACTCTGTGCCTGATGCCATTTCGTCCCCTTCATCTGTTTGGTGGCTGATCGCCCCACCATCTATTTTGAATGTCCCTGTAGGCTTTTACCAGCATTTTTTTTAGCAAGTGACCTCACATCATTTGGGGATGTAGCCGGGGACCATAAATTTTAGAGAAATAAATGAATGTATTCTCAGCCCACGCCTCTGCATTTCCACTTGGTCACTGCCTCTGTCACAGACCCACTTGCCTCCTTAGCTGCAGCCTCTGCCTGTCCCCTTGCTGTGGCCTGAGGCCCAGCCCTGACGCCCACCCCCTTGGTGGAGTATTAGCCAGTCATGCAAGGAGTCCACTGCGCTCTTGCCACTCCCTGATGCTTGACATCTCTGTGCCCTGCCCCACAGATCACCCCTCCCCACATGAGAGCGCATGGAAGGAAGGAACTGGAGGGAAGACCCAGGTGTGACGTCACCAATTCCATCCCTGGAAGGGATCTGGGGCCCGAGGAGACCGGGTTCAGCCCAGGTTTGGTCTGGGATGCCTGAGAGAAAAAAGAGAGGCCACTGGCCACAGCAGAGAAGCCAGCCAAGGGCTTTGAGGCATTTTTGACAAAAATATCAGGGCAGATGTCCAGTGGGCAGTTGAAGGTACGATTGGAAGTGGAGGACGATCCTCCTGGGCTGGAGGTACAGGCCCAGGTGTCATCTCCATAGAGGCTTATATTTAAAGTGGATGTTTCTGCTATTTTGGTCTCAGTTGACTTGACTAATGTTGGAAATTAGCTGTTGCTAAACATTCATCATGCTATAAATAACCTTAAATATATTACATTGATTCACTGACAAATACTAAGTAAGTATGTGCCGGGCACTGGGCTAGGCACAAAGCTTTAGAGATCAATAAAACAGACATGGTCTCGCAGCCCCCTGGAGCTAGCGGGGATAGAGGGGCGGGGACGGACGAGGGCAGATGCGATTACACAAATACTGGTGTAGCTATAATTTTGGAGACTGAGGAAGAAAGGAAGGATGTGGTGCTCTATCTGAGGGATCTAACCTGATCTGGGGGTAAAGGAATGTTTCCCTGATGAAGCTGAGACTTAAAGAACAAGCAGGAGTCAGAAGTAGGGGGGAAAGCATGCTACAAGATGGAGCAGCACCTGTGAGGGCCCTGAGGCAGGAAGGAGTTTGAGATGAGTGGGAAATGGGATCAGACCTATGTGGTTGCCATGTACTGAGCAAGGGGAGATGGCCTGAGTTAAGAGATGGTCCATGAGCTTGGCCACATCAAGCAGGGTCTTGGAGACCATGATAAGGATTTTAGATTTCATTGTAGGAGCACTGGGGACTCACTGAGGGGTTTTGATGAAGGGTGACATGGCTGGGTCTGTGCTTTACCGGACTAGAGACACATCTCAGTCTGATCCCTGAGCCAGAGACATTTCTGTTTAACTCACTGAACAATAGAGCTTGCTCCCTATGCCATCTCCACACTTCTTCCTCTCCCTTCATTTTCCATTTCAGGGAAGGACACCATCTTCTGTCCAATGGTCCTAACCAGGAGCTTGGAGTCCCCATGACTCTTCTCTATCTCTCACCCCTGCACACATTCCACCTCCATGTCCTGCCCTTCCGTCCCTCCTCTCCATCTCCATGGCCACCTCCCATCCCCAAGATAGGCCACATTCTCTCCCTTCTCAGGTGCTGCCACAGCCCCCAAGGCTACCCTACTCCCAATCACCTCCTCACCAGGGCAACTCACACACATCCCTCACAATTCCCAACAGGGCCACAAGCCTGCCATCACTGGCCCTGTCTGCCTCTGGAGCCTAGTCTCCTGCCCCTGTTCACCCTCCCTGCCCACCCCATGCCCACCTCCACTCCTCTAGAGCTGCTAAACCAATGATATGTCCTTTCTTACCTCCTAGCTTTGCATATGCTGTTCCCTCTGCCCAGAACATGTCCACTCTCCTTCACCTGGTTAGCTCTTCATATTTCAAATCCCAGCTTGCGTCATTTATGCATTTCTTATTAATTTGTCACATATTTGTTGAGCTATAAAATGTACAAAGCACTGTGCTAGGTGCTGGGGATCCAGTGGGAACAAGGACATGGTCCCTGCCCTCACAGAGCTTACAGCCTGACCACGGTGTAGAGCCATGTGTCTGCTCTATGCTTGCACAGCTCCCAGATTTCTACATCATGGAGTATAGTTTATTGTTACTGTGGGTTGTTTCCCCTCCCAGTCTGCAGGTTTGATAGGGGCACAGGTCAAAGAACCTAGTATAGTACTTGGCACATAGGTCTTCACACGCCACAGAGGTAGAGATGACTAAGACACAGTCCCTGCCCTGAGTGGATGAACATGAAGGTGCTTTGAACAGTTAGAGCAGCAGTTTCAACCTTTTTCATCTCGTGTCACACATTACCTACTGAAATTCTGTGACATAATAAAAAATATATTTTTTGCCAATTTGACAAAAATAGGCATAATTTTGATTGATTTACAATAATAATAATAATAGCAATTACCTACCCTTTTTGCTCCAAAGTGACTTAAAAAATCAGGTGCCTATACTGTATACAAGGATTTCAGGCACCAAGAATTAACCAATCAGACACAGCCTTATTATGTGATGTGACCAATAAGATGCGACTCTATAATATGACCTATATATATATGGTTCAAGACAGGGCAATCATACTGGACAGCTATTATTGTGTTGGCTGTTGTCATTTTTGTATTTGACAAGCTAAGGGAAAAGAGGTCAGTGGCCCTGACTAAATAGTTGGGTATTGCATTTTTTAAAATTCTTGCAGCACACTGGTTGAAAATCGCTGATAGAGGAACTCGCCTATGAAGCCTGGCTGTGGGAGCATTTCTGCCAGCACTGTGGATGCCCAATGCACATTTTCCCCCCAGACTCTGACACCCAGGGCACCAGCACTGTCTCTCACTGCCCCCCAGCACTGCCCTGCCCACTACCCACTTATGCAGAGCTGAAAGCCAACAGACCCGTTTTCCTCCTGAGCTAGTGCAGGGGCACTGCTTTTCCATGAGAAATGTTAATTAGAAAAAATGTTAATTAGCCCGAATGTTAATCCATCCAAACTTGCATCACGTGTCCAGGCAGGTGACTCGGCCCTCCTGCCTGCCACTCACTCCCTCTCTCCAAGCCGCCCTGTGGAATTTGACTTTTCCTGACACTCGGACAAAAAACAGCTCAGTGCCTGCTATTGAAGGGGAAGGAAAGAGAAAAAGCCCATGGGGAGAGGAGATGGTGTTCATTCACTAAACACAAAACCACCTTTGTTCCTCTCCCAGCCCCACGCCGCTGCTGCTGGGTGACAGGACCAAGGGCACCAGTGCCACAGTGGACACTGTGTCTTGTCGACATCCCTCTGTGACATGCCGCACCTGGCTCTCTGCCTGTGTCCCTGCCTCTCGTGGCTGGGGCTGCTCGGAAGCTGGTCGGCCATCCTTCCACCAAGTCCCGTCCAGGGAGCGAAGTAGAGCCCACTGGGCACTCTTAGGCCAGCCTGAGCTGCCTGATCCTGCGTTTCTGCTCCTGTCAACAAAACTTAGAATGCCCACCTGGTGGGTCCTGATAAGCACTCAATGAGGTTACATACGAGCAGGCTCAGTGCACATCACCGAGCACCTGTGTCCTCCCTTTGCCCTTCATCTGCCCCTGCTGACGCTTGACTCTGCCCCTCCCAGGTGCCCACCTGTCCCCAAAGAAAGAGTAGCAGAATGATGCCTTGTCCTGCCCTCACACAGAGGCCCGAGGGACTCCTGTGGGCAGCCCCAAGGCTCTCCATGCCAACCTGACTCTGCCACGCACCCCAAAGCTGGCCCAGGAGCCTTCACCACCACTAAGCCAGAATCTCTGCCCATCCCCTCCTCATTGGCCAGTCTCAGCACCAGAGTCCTCCCGCCCCCCTATCCCCATTAGCCCAGGACCAGAGTCCTCCCGCCCCCTATTCCCATTA
>NW_006300377.1:1852569-1853010 GCF_000327345.1 Myotis davidii | reverse complement strand
AGGCATAATTTTGATTGATTTACAATAATAATAATAATAGCAATTACCTACCCTTTTTGCTCCAAAGTGACTTAAAAAATCAGGTGCCTATACTGTATACAAGGATTTCAGGCACCAAGAATTAACCAATCAGACACAGCCTTATTATGTGATGTGACCAATAAGATGCGACTCTATAATATGACCTATATATATATGGTTCAAGACAGGGCAATCATACTGGACAGCTATTATTGTGTTGGCTGTTGTCATTTTTGTATTTGACAAGCTAAGGGAAAAGAGGTCAGTGGCCCTGACTAAATAGTTGGGTATTGCATTTTTTAAAATTATTGCAGCACACTGGTTGAAAATCGCTGATAGAGGAACTCGCCTATGAAGCCTGGCTGTGGGAGCATTTCTGCCAGCACTGTGGATGCCCAATGCACATTTTCCCCACAGACT
>NW_006300377.1:1831172-1851426 GCF_000327345.1 Myotis davidii | reverse complement strand
CCATCATCCCGCCAAGCTTCTTTCCACTCTTCTATTGGTCAGTCAACTCAGGGGCGCTTGCCTTGGTTTCCAGCCTTCCAACCACCTGGAGTTTCTAACCTCGGTCATTGGTGGGGTTTTCGTTCCCACCTGCTTGCAGCCTTCCTTCCCTGGCCTGCCCTTCGTCTCTTTATCTCAGGATCTGCCTCTCCAAAGAGAGCTACCCCGGATGGGGGAGCGTAGTGTGCAGCTGATAACTCAGTGACGTGAGCTCTAAGTCCAGCTTCCCCCTTAATAACCAAGAGGCCTTGAGCAGGTCCTTTTATGTCTTTGGGGAAATACCTGCTTTACAAGGTTCATGGGGGAATTAAATGTGATAACCCATATATGGTGCTTATCACAGTCTCTAGTACAGCGTGCCATGATGGTAGCTAACACGTATGGTATTCTCAGCAAGTAAACTCACGCAACGCGTGACCTCCCTATGCAGGGGGTGCTGATATACTCTCACTTTCCAGACAGTGAGACCAAGCACAGAGCAGTTATGTAAGTTGCCCAAAGCTACACAGCGAGATTGTGGAGCTACTTCTGCGAACCCAAGGAGGCCGGCCTGGGAGTCTGCTTCCGAGCACCACTCTGCGTCTCCCCTTTCTGTGGAAGCCATTGCCTCTATCTGGGTGTTGTTTCAATGGTCAGAGGTCCTGACGCCAAGGTTGTCTACCAGGCTTCTGAACTGGACCTCCCCCTGGAATCCCTCCCCGTCCCACCCCACACCCTCCATCCACAGATCAGAGCCCCTGCTACTGAGGCCTGCCTGCCTGCCTGTGAGGGGAAGCGTGTGCAGCCTCACATGCCCGTGCGTGCCGTGTGTACCGTGTGTGCAGATGCTGGGTGGGAGCAAGCCAGAGAGGCCGCCGGAGGAAAGTCAGAGACAAAGAGATGTTGCTGCCAAATCCCCCTCATCTTTCCTTTTTGTATTGATTGATTGATTTGAGAGAGAGAGAGAGAGAGAGAGAGAGAGAGAGAGAAGAGGGAAGAGGTATGGGTCTGAGGAGGGGGGTGGGGGTACAGGTTTGTCTATAGCTCCATGGTGGGTTTTCGAGAGAAACTGTGATTTTTAGACTGTGTGCAGAAGACGGGCTGCCTCTTTGTGTGTGAGAGTGTGGCTGTGTGTGCACAGGGGGCATGTGTGTGTATGTCTGAGTGGGTTTGTGCATGTGCACCTGTGAGCACACTGGCTTCATCAGCTGTGACAGTCTCACCCCGGGACAAATGGCATGAGCAAGGCTGAGCTTCATCTTGGCCCTTCAGTGACTTTGGAGGCAGGGAGGATGGGGGGCAGGCGCGGGCGGGGAGGAGGAGAGGCTGCTGGAAGGAGAAGAAAAGGCAGCGAGCTCACGTGCTGGGAGAGTTGGCACATTGGTCGCCTTCCACCACCAGCCTAACCATCCCCAAAGCCATCCCATCTGGCAGAACAGCAACCACAGAGCAGATCTCAGAGCAGCACCCAGGGACAGGCCCGGGGCCCACTCACAGGCGCTGAGTAATAGTTTGGAAGTGATTGTAGTTGGACCAGCAACAAAACAATTTTCCTCCTCTTCTGCTTTTCCCCTGCGCCTCCCCACCAAGCGGAGGCCAGCCCTGCATGGAAGCCAGGGCATGCTGTCCACAGACCCGATATCCCCACGCTCCGTGACCGTCCTCAGATTCACCTGGGTGCAGGTCCTGCCCTGGGGTGGGGTGGGGGACACTATTGGAAGGACAGACACCATGCTTAGCCCAGGAGAGAATGGCAGCAGCCTAGGCAGCCCTTCTCTCCCTGCCCCGCCCAGGCCACGGAGCTGGGCTCCTGCTGGCCTTTCAGTTTGGGACAGAATGGAGAAGGCAGGAGCATGCAGGCAGGAGGCCACACCAGATGCCAAAACCCAAGTAAGCAAGCCAGCGCCAGCAGTTGGGCGGCCAGGAGTTCACTTGGCCTTCACTTTCCTCACCCTCGCAATGGGCGCAGTCTCAGGCGACTACTGGGAGGCACCACTTGCCCATTACCTAACACGTGGCAGGAGCTCACAGAGCCCGATGGTTACATTAGAAGGAAAGCGTTCAACCCCATTTTTCCAAAAAGGAGACAACTGTTGGCCCACAGAATCTGCTTGGTAAGCACCAGAGAATGGGGACCCGGGCCGCTGGCGGGGGAGGGGACGGTGCCTGGTGTGTGACAAGTGCTCAGTGAGTATCTGTGGAGGGCAGCACGCTTAGAAAGCTGATGTGCACAGGTGAGGGAGGACACAGGGCCCTGGGAAGGTAGTACCTTCTGGGCATCCGAGAATCGGAGCATCGCTAAGGCCAGGACCAGGGCAGCTTTCACACAGGAGTTACCTTTTAAAATGAATCTCAAAGCCAGTGGGCATTTGCTGGAAGGCAGGGATATAATGGAAACAGAATTGCAGGCAAATGAAACATTTCCAAAGGCCCGAGGCTGAGCGGCTACCACAACTACTACTAACAAACCCTTACTGACCGGTTTTCATGCGCTGTTCTAGGTGCTTCATGTACTCGCTCATCTACTCTCGCATTTGCCCATTTTACAGATGAGGGAACTGAGACACAAAGAGTTAGTCTCTGACCCGCAACCATAAAAGGAACAGCGTAGGAGAACTGAGTGTCATTCTGAGGCGTTTAAACCAGGAAAGATCAGTCTAAGTCAGTGATGGCGAACCTATGACACGCATGTCAGAGGTGACACGTGAACTCATTTTTTTGGTTGATTTTTCTTTGTTAAATGGCATTTAAATATATAAAATAAATATCAGAAATATAAGTCTTTGCTTTACTATAGTTGCAAATATCAAAAAATTTCTATATGTGACACGGCACCAGAGTTAAATTAGGGTTTTTCAAAATGCTGACACGCCGAGCTCAAAAGGTTCGCCATCACTGGTCTAAGTTCTGAATGGAGCTCTCCGGTGGCCCACACAGAGGGAGGCTCAAAGGAGGCGAAGCTGGGGGCAGGTCCCAGGGGACGGCTTCCGCAGGCCACAGCTTCGGCAGGCGCCTCTGCTGTGTACGCTAAGCGTGCACCCCGAGTGCAGCCTTCCTGCCCGGCGCTGCTGCCTCCAGGCCCTCTCGCTCCCCTGAGTGCCGGACCAGCCCTGGGAGAAGAATCGATGTGCCCACTCTGCAGAGGAGGACAAGGAGGTTCTGGTTCTGGGAGCTTTGATGATTGTCACATGACTGGAATCCAGCAGAGACTGGACTCAGGTCCTGTGACACGACATTTTCTGGTCTACACAGCCGTCTCCCTGCCTAGGCTGTACCCTTGTAAGGGACTGTATCTGCCAAGCCCATGGCAATCCCAGTGAGCATGTGTCAAATGAGCGAATGAATGAATGTTTACAACATGAGCGCTGGGCCCTCTGGCTCTCTCTACTAATAGGATAGCCCTCAGGTTGTATGACAATGAGGAGAACTGAGATCAACACGTGGACTTCTTCTCTATCCGTCCAGGGGTGAGTCCTGGTATATGGAGACAGAAGGGAGCTGGGTCATGAATGAGACCAAGCAGGAAACAGGGGCCCCCATCCTGGTGTCAGGACTCACACCGCCTGCTGCCGGAACCCCAGCTCACCACCTCCTCTAACTCCCAGGCTGGTGAGGAAGACACCCCCACGTGGAAATGCCAGCCCAGGCTCTAGGATGGACAAGGAGCTGCTCTGAGAAAGCCCCGGGCAGCTCTGGAGATGGGGCCTTTGAATGAGGCAAACCTGCTAGAGAGTGAGGCACAAAGAAGACTGCAATCCTAGAGATCTGGGGGAACCTCACTCCTCCAGGACTGCTGTTCCGGAGGAAGCAGGGCTGACTTGGAAATGCATCTCTGATATAATGTGAATGATGGAGGTGCTCTTTCCGAAGTATTTTTAAAGCAAGATCATATATGTGAGCGAGCGGGGATGACAGATGGATAGGGTAGTCGGTGGAGTATTTTTAATCCTGGAGTCGGGATTACGTAATGATGGGAAGAGAAAAGCGAAGGCAGGTGGTGAGTCATCTGGAGTGAAGTCAGGAACAAGTCTCGCCCGAACCTCTCCTCCCACTCCGCCAGCATCTGCAGGTGTGGGACCCACGGGGCCACATCAGAGAGCCGCGGGCAGTGGGCCCAGGGGTGGTAAGGAACCACAGTGAAGGCTGTCTTGGCCGTGGCGTGGGCTCGCACGTTCAGGGATGGTGGAGAGGAAGGCAGGACCCGCCTGGCCTACTCACAAGGCTGAGTCTTGGAAACACTTGTCAATTTCCAGGAAATTGGAAAAGGCCTTGGAGATTTTTTTTTTTTCAAGTGAGTTCTTGGCTCTGCACTGCAGCCTCCGTGTCATCTTTGCCTTCCTGTAATTTGCTGAAATGGGGAACTGCAAAGGCTCCATCTGATGTCGCCGCCACCGCCTGGGAGACACTCTCTGAAGGACTGCCGTGACGGCTGACAGCTGCAGGGCTCTTCTCCAGTCCTGCGGAGCTCTTGCCACAAGCCAGCAGGCCTGCGGGAAAGCAAGAGGCTCTACACGGGGTCGTAGGAAGTAGAGCTGGCGATGGGGGATGGCAGGAGACTGCGGCATCTACCCCTGGGGCAACTTCCAGAAGAGAGCACCTTTCCTCTGCCCCGGTGGCCTGCATAGCCATCTGCCTAAGGCAGGGGCCTAGACCAGATGGCCAGCCGAGGCCCCCTCCGTGCTCTAGGATTCTTCAACTCTAGAGGCCTTGCTGCTAAAAATACACACAAACATCAGAAGCTAGCACCCATGCCTCCTTTCTTCAGCAGAACTCCCTGCCTCCCGCCATTTCTAATGGCTATGGTTTACTGAGTGTTTTATGCAGGCCAGATAATGTGCAGGCCATGTATGGCCTCGTTTAACCCATTCACCACCCTACAAGATAAAGGGTACCATTCCCATTTTACAGATGTGGAAACTGAGGCACAAGGTCAGTGGTTTAACTGGACTTCAACACAGTCTGTGTGATTCATGCTTTTAAGCCTGACAGCTTGGAATCTCACCCATAGGTTTCATGGCTCCAAGCCTGCCCTTCCCCAGGGTTTGGGCCCCTGTAGTATGTTTGACTGAAGCCAACAGGAGTTATGGGTCCAGAGAGACAGCTGTAGCTCCAATAACAACGTCATCTGTCTGTGATTCAGCCCACAGCAGACAAGAATCTGCCCGGAAAGTGGTTCCCACATCACAACTCAGCCAGGGGTGAGCCAGCTCTTCAGAGCTCTTGGTCAAAACAGCGTGACGGGGAGGGAGGAGGCGACTAATCAACTCAGAGGCAGCCCATTTGTCTTATCAGGGGATACCACTGTTTGCTTACAAGCGAAGGCATCCTCTCTCTTTGCTGTTTGAGGATTCAGGAGAGCGGTCCAGCAGCAGGCTGCGCATGAGGCAGGCCTGGGCGGAGTGGCCCGGTTTCTGCACTGGCCCAGGCTGCCCTCCAACCCCCTCTCACGCCTCTGGGAGAGGAGACAGATGCAGACCATGAGGGAAATGCCAGGTGAGACAGAGACCATGAAAAAGGTTCCAGAGTTAAGGAGAACGTGAGGCCATGGCAGAGAGACAGAAAGCCCAGAACAGATCCAGACAGAGTTACAGATCATGAGAGTCATGGAGATCTAGACAGACAAATAAAAGTGGAAAGAGAGACCCTGAGACATAGAGCCTAATCAATGAACAAATATTGATGGATCCCCGTTATGTGCCGGCCTGTCCCAGCGACTGAGGAGATAGGCCCTAAGACAAAGCTCTGCTCTCACAGGTCCTTCTGTCTAGTGGAGCAACGGCCAGGGTCAGAAAGGCACACAGTGTGCCAGTACCCCCAAAAATGACCATTTCAGGTGACAACATGAAAATAAAATGGGGCAAGGGGATGGAAAAACTGAGACCAGGAGATTGAGCTAACAGGAAAGAGGCAGAAAATGTCATATGGACCATGAGTAGACCAAGGAGGGAGGTTGGAGCGGTGGGGGCGGTGGGGAGAGAGACTATTGTCAACAATTGTCATCATTGATTATGGAATTGGGTTTTTCAAAGTTGCTCCTCGATCCATGAACTCCAACCTTCTTATCCCTTCTCATTATTAGTTTTATTATCCTCCCTGATGGGCTCTAAAGTTTGAAAGGTATTTGTCTACCAAACAATCTGCATTTCATAAGTAACAATTAATTTGCTTTCCCATGTATTATTCATCAAAGACGCCTGTAACTGGCCATCAGGGCTTCAGAGCAGCGGTACGCTCATGTTGCCAGGCTCAGCTGTGGCACTTCCAGCCAAAAGCAAAGACGTCTGCCCTTTGAGCTTTGATGGGCCTTGTGCAGCCTGATCACAGGTAAGTGCATCCTTTGTGTTGCGTTTGGAGGGATGTTGACAACAGTTCAAAGGACACAGAGAGAGGCCCTGCTGTCTTCACAGACTCAGATGACAGTCCAGGTCAGTTCCTTCACCTGCCAGGCCCTGGGCTGCCCTACCTCCGCTGAGGTCCTGGTTATATGGGTTTCCTCCTTGGGAGTGCATGGCCGAAATGAATGCACAGCATCTACCTGAGTAGCCTTTTTACATGCAAAGTATAACTATTAAAATAAGTGTGGTGAAGGCCTGAAGTGGGGCAGGGGCTGGGAGGAAGGGGACCAAGTGGGGGAGGGGGATTTGGGAGACATCGGTAATACTGTCAAAAATAAAAAATAACAGCATCCATTTAGCCCTCTAGCTACTGTCCTAGTTTCTCACCTTCCTCCATGGGTATGCCTGTCCAGGGAGGGTGGTTCTTTTTTTTCTGACATTCTATAACTTGACTCATTACTCTTTTATTTTCGAACAATTCTTCGAACGTCCTCCATTGTCTTTCAAATTGCTAGGCCCATGACTTTTTCAGACTCAAGTCTCCTTGGCATTTAGCATTATGGATACTGCCTTCCCAGATCCAGAAGACTTTGAAATGTCTGGTGTGTTTGGTACCCATAGGGGCAGTCTCAGGCCTCCCGGAATGTGGTGGGCATTCACCAAGGCATTATTCACTACTCTTGTCCCCTGCCCACTCACACCACATTCTCTCACTGAACACCAGCGAGGTTGGAACAGGCACAATGGCCAAATCGGCACTCTATCGCTGCTCTCCCACGCATGCACTTACTCTCTCCTTCTCTCACTTTGAAAAGTTTATGCTCCATCCTCCATTTCTGCCTATTAAGCCCCACTACCCTTTAAAATTCACTTTCTTCCCATCCCCTATTTCAGGGAGCCAATTAGATAACACATGTAAGCTCTCAGAGGTCTCTCAAAACCTCTAGGAACAGAGCGGCGGATCTAAATCCCAGGGGATCCCAAGAAAACAAACATATACAGTCTATCTTCGAAGCAAGTGGAAGGAAAAGACCAAACTAGAAGAGCTGGGAGCCAGAGAAGCACTGGGAAAAACCAGGGGTGAGAACAGGAAAGATACTCTTCGACTGCCAGGGTCAGACCTCAGCATTCCAGTCACCAGTCACGGTGCAGGAGTGGGCACCATGTGAGTGAAAGGCACAGGGTCAGGATGCACAATTCCTAACTGCTACATGCGGCCTCCCTGTCATCATGCTCAACGGTAACTCTCTCTCTCTCTCTCTCTTTCTATCTGTGTGTGTGTGTCCTGTTTCCCCAAGGCACTATGTCTTATCACCACTCACATTTCACTTACGTTCCTTTTTGTGCACAAGTGCTACTTTTCTTCTGTTGAGAGCATGAAATTTCACAAATAGGGGTGACATTACCTCCCCAACTGTATATTAAAGTTAGGAGGAAGTTCTACTTGAAGAAAGACTTAAATAAATGCAGTATCAAGAGACAGATGTATTCCTTTCTCACTTTCAACCTTGTTTATAACTAATTTCTATTTGGAAATCTTGGGTTCATTTATTTATTCAACAAACATTGACTGAGTGCCTATGATATGCCAGGCACCATGCTAAGAGCCTGCGTGCCACGTGAAGCAAGATAAAGCCCCTGCCCTCTAGGAGCCTGTAGTAAAGACAGAGAGACAGGTAAATAAATACTTACAAGGCAAGGTGATAGGCGTTGAAATAGTGACGTGTTGAATGTGTAGGAAATTCATAGTAAGGGCAAAAAAGCCTTCGAAGGAGGTGGTGGTCAGGAAAGGCAGGAGTAAATACCTTCCCTAAATCCTAAAGGACATGAGATAGTGGGGAAAAGGTAGGAGAGAAAGACAGCATTTCAATCAGAATGATTTCAATCTCCCAGAGAAAGGGAGGGCATGACACAAAACTAGTGGAGTGGCAGGTTGTTCAGAATGTGTAAGAATAAGCAGGGAGTGCGGTAGGTAGGGGAGAGATGAGAGGTGTGGCTGGCTAGCAAGGGGACCCGGAGTAAGATCATGTATTTAATACTAGAGAGTGTATAGCATGTACCCGTATGTTATGTTAAGTAAGCCTGGCCCTTTAAGGAGATTTAAGCAGAGGATGGCATGGCAGGATTAGAGTGATGAGTGGGACCCATCTGGCCAATGTGAAAACAATTTAGGAAGATTTGCGGAGGTTCAGGTGAGACATGATAAAGGCTTGAGTGAAGGCAGCGGGGATGGGAAAAAATGGACAAATTAAAAAGGTATTGAGTAGAAAGAGTCTACAAGCTTCAAAGACTGACTGGGTTGCAAATTTTCTTTGAACACATCCTTATGTCAGCAGCCTGCCTGGGATGTGTTTGCTGTTGCCTTGGGCTCTGGCTTTCAGGGCTCATCACAAACTCACCTCTACCTGAGGGCCTGCTCTAGCAACTCGCGGATTGGCCAGCCTTTACATGCAGACACACTGAAACTAATTTTTGCTTGCTCCTGGTTTTATTAGAATTGGGTGTCATTCCTGCCTTCTAGTTTCTCCAGTTAGGTCCAGATCAAATTCCATGGTCCAAAAAGGAAACTTCTGCAACGATCCACCCCCACCTGCTTCCACCTCTCATTACTGCCTTCCTTCTCTTCTCATTGCTTCAAAGAACACTAGCGACACATATGGCTACTCGTACCTAATTGCCTCCTTTCCTTGACTATTTTTGCCCAGTCAGGATCAAAGTTTACTTTGGTTGCCAAGGGGAACCATGCTATTAGTTTTTTATTATTCTATCTTTGAAGCTCACCACCAATGTTATTTTCATTACATTTCGATGGGGTACTCATTAACTCCATTGTGCTGGAAGAAAGAGTTTTAATGCAAGCTACTCTTGAAGGAAACTTTTTTCCCTCCTGAATATTTTAGACATATTCTGTAGAACATAATTAATTTTTAAAGAAAATCACATAATGTTTTTATGACAAGAAAAAATAGAGAGAGAATAGAGAAAGGCAGAGATATATAGAGAAAGAATATGACAGAGATGGAGATAGAGGGGGCACAGATTACTTTCTATCAGAGTTTCAAAGCCACTTTTTTATACTTTATAAAATATACCGAGATTCTGTGACCACTGCAGATCAGGGAAGGAGAACCAGCACCAACTGTTGGTCCTATGGTTTTTCTCTCCCGGTCTCAATGCTTACACAGCCCACTATAACTTGAAACTTTCCCTTTCTGCCCAATATATGATCTGATCTGTCTTGCTGCCATTAACCAGGATATAACTCAGTCACGTCTGACATGTCATCTACGTTCCTGTTCCCAGCTGTAACTTGTTATAACTCCCTTTCCTACCCAGTCCACAAAAAATCCCCATGTTTTTCATTCTCCCATTGATTAATACCATATTGAAGTTGGTAGCATAAACCTAATTTCAGGGAGGAATGGGATAGGGCAGAGGGGATATCAACTACCATGTGCATACTTACATCAGAGCTGATTCAGAACCATGGACAGCGAGTTAAGCCAGCCCTTCCCCAGAACTTTAGGTTTTGCTTTGGTAGAGAGTAGGAATATTTAAACACTTAGTATCAATGACGGCTGCCAGAGGAGGGGTTTAAAAGACATTCTATGGCATCTAAATGTATTGAGAAGTTCATCTTCTATATCTGGTTGCTTTGACTCTGCGCTTCTGCAAAGTTAACAGTGTTTGCTCTGGGCCAGGTCAAATAGATCTTGGATTCTAACCCATGTCTATCTGACTTCTACATCCATGAGAGTAACCAAAATATATAGGTTCTGTGTCTGAGCTGGGGCCCCTTAGCATGAAGAAGTCAATGTCACCAGTCTATGGGTTTTCCCATTGTGGAAATTTCTCAGATCTGACCTTCCCTGGTCTTATGTTATACACCAACCCTGGAAATTTGTCTCAGAGTGAAAAAGACTAAACAAAAAGAATAAAAGATAAGAAAATCATTTAAAAAAAAACACCCATCCCCCCACCTTAATACAGCCATTTTTCACTTCTGTATATTATCTTCCAGCCCTTGTTGACACACTGACATATTTTCTATTGTTGCAATCGAAGCAATTGTAGTATTTTCACTTAGTGTCTTATTATAAACCTTTCCCTGAGTTGCTATACAGTCTCTATAATGATCACTTTTAATGTCTGTATAATGTTCTAACAAATGGATGCACCATGATTTACTAAACAACCCCTAATTGTGGCACATTAGGGTTATCTCCAGTTTTTTTATTTCCTAGATTGTGCTATGATAAGCATTTTTATGCGAAAATCACATGGGGTGATTGAAAGAACATAAACATGGAGTCAGACTAACTAGTTAAAACTCAGCTCTGCAGTTTACCGCCGCCGCCGCCCGGAGTTGAAAGAGTTCTCAGAAGTTTCACTTGGGGGTGGGGGTATGGGCATTGCCAGAGCAGTGGGGAAAGGGTTATGCGGTAGAGGCAGGCAACCCACAGAGACATGCAAAGGGAGATGGGAGCTACTGATGATAAATTTCCACAACTTTACATTTACCTCCTCAAGTCCAGGGCTGAGCAAAAGCAGTTCACCCTGAAGAAGGTACGCGAAGGGGTTATTTCTCCTTTGGTTAAATACTCTGAACCCAGGGCCTGAACTGGGCAATATATAAATGTGAAATCAGCCCCCTTCCCAATTCCTTTAGGCTCCACAGCCCGGGATTAAGACCCTGGAGTCACTTCTCTGCCCTCAATCGACTTTCTCTGGGCTCTTCCTGCAAGCCCAGTCCTGCTTCCTCCCTCTTCTGGAGCCACCTATGAACCCTGATAACAGATACAGATAGAACTCAGTCCCCTCAGCTCTTCTCCCCAAGGACAGTCCCATAGAATCCTTTATTATCATCTCTTCTGCTACTCCCCGGGGGCAGATAAGCTACTAGACTTCTGGAATCTTCTATGGTTGTAGACATCATTCTTAAGCTTGGCATCCAAGTGGGATGGCCCCTGGGCTCTTAGAATACCCCCATGGGTCCCTTTTGACTCTTGAGTGTGGACCTGCCTGTCTCCAGCCCCAAGCCTGAAGGTGCATCTAGAGAAGGCCATTAAATAGGTCAGAACCAGTTCAAGTATTTCAAACTCCAGAGGTTAATTCTGTTCCCAGGGCACCTCCAGACTGAACAACTCCTTCAACAGGGCACCACTTTCCCACTCCTCTGTAGTAAAGGGAGAACATCCCCCCCACATCCAGCTCCAAATCTCCATGGTCAATCCTACTGGAGGTACAGGGGTAAGGGAAGGGGTGGAAAGAGAACAGGAGCCTGGGACCAAGCCTGCCCACCAGCTTCCTTCCAGAAAGTACCCCATCCCCAGCAGGTCCACACAAATGCCGGTGCAAGGCCAAACCAGTAGTCTGAGCTCTCACAGAGCTGGGGAGCAGGGAGGCCTTGTCAGGGGAAAGTTGCTGACCAGCCCCTTCTCCTTGACTGTCAGGGCTGATCAACATCAGGGCAGTTAATGGGAAACACAAAATCTATTTAAAAGCTACATTTACCACTTGGCTGGTTCCATTACAGTGTGTAATATCCAGGTGTCACACTTCCTCTCAAAGTGTCTGTCTCAATGCTTCCTCGAGCTTCCGGGGTTAGGAAGTCACTGCCAAGAGCCACCTGAAGAAGGCTCTCCCCTCTGTCCACCTGCATCCTCACAGCAGGCTTCTCTGTGGGGTCCCCAGCCCATGGCTCATCTGGAGGGGGGCAAAGTTCTGGAGCTGGGCACAACAGTGGACACATGGGCATATGGCTGTCCTCACCGGGCAGGAGTATTCCCTGCTCCCTGCTCTGACACCCATGGTGCCAGTTCTATGCCCTCCCAGATCTGAGAATCTAGGTGCCAATGATGTTTAATCTACTAGGTTGGGACCTCAGTTTCCTCAACTCTCTCTTAAAGTCCAAATGAGTAGGAGACTTTTCCATGGTTTCCTGACATCTGCACAAGCTATTATCACCCCCTGAATCTCTTCCACTAAGGATCGAACTGGAGGCAGAAGAAAAGCCAGGGTTCCATTTTATAAGGCCCACAGTCTTCCCTTCTGCAGCTGTCTACCTACCTCACAAGTCTGCCATCGATGCCGCCCCACCCCGCCATCAGCACTGAAATATTTCACATCCCTTATGCCAAAAGCCTTCACTTGCTTGTCCCTGGCCAGCCACATGCCAGGACTGGGTGTATATAATCTTTACTCTAAAGGCTAATTCTGAGACGTTGAAAGGAATCCATTCTGTGATAGCCAAAAGCCACTTTTGTAATTCAGGAAAACATCTTATGAGTATCTAGTATGTGTCAGGCACTTACTTGGCCTGAGGATACAATAGTGAGCAAAGCTGGCAGTTTGGAAGTAGACACAGGCAGGAACAAAATAATCTCACAAATACCTAAAGGCACACAGTGCCATGTGCTATGAGGAAAAAGCGCAAGGTTCCCAAGAGCAAGTAGCAGGGGTCTTGAGCTGGACCTGGGGCCAAGGAAAGCTTAAGGAAGCCCCTGGATGGGAACACCTCTTTTTTGGTCCCAGGGCCTTATTTGTGGAGTGACTAAGGAATGCTTCCTGTCACCTGTCTACCACTCTCCATCACCCGCTCCATCCCTTCAGCCACAATCAGTCCCCATCTCTACAGCCAGCCTCAAAGTTCACTTCACCCAAACAAGTGTCAGTCTGGCAGCAGAATCAGTCTGCCTGTCCTTCATTCCTCCCACAAGAGTGGCGTGGGCACCCTTTGCAAGAGCCTGAGAAGAAAGCTATTTCTTTCAGATGAGCCAAGGATCCACCTCCCTCCTACTCTGACACTTCCCGCACTCTCCTTCAACAGGCTCGGCCAGCTGACATTCCCTGAGGAGGCCTGGGGAGCATGTCGGCTCAGGTCAGTGAGGAGCCCTTCCCTGAGGCTGGGGGTGGGACCTGGACTTCCTAATAGCCAAGAGCTGTTCCAGGACCGGCCACTTCCAGGGCAAAGAGCAGCTGTCATCTCCCATCCTGCATAAAGCAAGCATGTGTGTGCTGGGGCAGTGAGGGGGCCTCATCTCCCAGGAGGTGCTAGAAATGTTCAGAGTAGCTGTAACCTTGCATTGGGTGAATCTCCATAGCACAAGAGGCTAACCCAGGGGTGGGCAAACTTTTTGACTCGAGGGCCACAATGGGTTCTTAAACTGGACCGGAGGGCCGGCACAAAAGCATGGATGGAGTGTTTGTGTGAACTAATATAAATTCAAATTAAACATCATTACATGAAAAGGTACAATCTTTTTTTTTTTAGTTTTATTCATTTCAAATGGGCCAGATCTGGCCCGCAGGCAGTAGTTTGCCCATGGCTGGGCTAACCTGACCTGTGAGTGCATCTGATGCCTACATATCTGGTCATTCCCAACAGCAACTACCCACACCACCTTGCTCAACAGACATCTCTCCCTCTTCCACACAACTGGGTCACAGTAGAGAGAAGGCTTGAACAGGCTGCAGAGCCTTGCCCACTTGTGCACATCTGCAGACAAGGTGGAGGAGCATGAAACAGGCCACAATGGGGTCAGGAGACACAGGACCAAGTCCAGGCAGCCTTAACTCACTGTGCAACCTTGGAAATGCCCTCCTTTCTACAAGCCTCAGTTTTCCTCTATGAATGAGAGGTTGGGCTAACTCAGTGGCATTCTCATGGTTTTCCATGGGCCTAACATTCCCTAAAGACAAAGGGGAGGCTAAGGAGCAAAGATTTGCGCTCTCTGAACCCCACTTCAACCAAAGCGGCACCTCTTTTATCTACTCTGTACATAGAGCTTCTGCAGAAAGGGAGGGTAAGGGGAGTTCATCTCTAACAGCAAATTTGAAAACCACTGGGGAGATAGTCCTTCAGACCCTCCTAGCTCTGACATTTTATGATTTATGAGTAAATAAAATAATATATATGAAGGAGGCCTGGAACGTGGTAGGCATGAAAAAAACAGGCTCCATTATTACTGTTCTGTTCTACACGTGTCATGGGAGCTCCTAATAAATGCTCAGCTGGATCCAGAGACCAGGCCTACATCATTTCTGATCTTCAAGTCAAAGACCCACACTTGCAGAGACTCAAAAATTATGTGTTGATGGATAAATGTAGGAAGAAAGGAAGGCAGAGAGCACAGGTAGCAAGTGCAAAGCCAAAGTCAGGGCCTAGGAGCCCTCGGGGTTCAGATTCCAGGGGAGAAGGAGTGAACTCCCTTCAAGGAGCCTCCTTGAAGCCAACACACTGGTCGCCATGAAGATGGGGGAGCTTGGACCCCGACACTGGTCTTTCTGCCAGAGGCAGCAGCATCTCCTCTTGCTTGCACCCAACTTAAGAAGGCATGGAGTGGGAAGATGACACTGCTCTCACCCCATCTCCCCATTGCTTCCTCACTGCCCCTGCTCACCTCCAGAACTTCCCTGGGCAGCCAAAGGCCAGGTCCCCTTAGTCCAGAGGCCCTGGCACAGCGTGCAGGCTGGCATGGTGATTGAATGGGTGCTGGGAATGGGGCAGCCTTCTCAGAGAAGGCAGGTGAGGAAGGCCGGGTGGGGAGGTGGAGAGCAGGGGGATGACCATCAGAGCCGAGTTTGAAGAGGTGGGTCTGCCAAGTTGTGGAGGGCGGAGCAGAGGGGAAGAGGCGCCAGGTGGGAGAGCAGGTGGGAGGCTATTGGAACAGTTCAAGTGAGAGAAAGTGAAGGCCTGGCGGATGACAGTGTCAGAGGAGATGGACAGACAGAACTAGCCTGGAGTTCCACGCGAGAGGCAAAAGGTGGGTTTGTTCATTGGATCACAAACCTAGGAACCTCAGAGCATAAGGGAATCTTCAAGATCTTCCAGCCTGGCTTTCCCAAAATGCCTTCCCCGGGAAACTGGCCCTGTTAAAGAGGCCCCACTGGAAATGAAGGATGGACCTTGACTGAGAATAGACCCCTGGCAGGTTTCTAGATTGTTGGGTTCTCAACCTGGGCTGTATAGTAGACACAACTGAAAAGACTGAAGAAAAAAAATACTGATGCAGAGTTCCTGCCCTCAGATACTCTGATTGAGTTGGTCTGGAGGGTAGCCTGAGCATTGGGGTTTTGAAAAGCCCAGTGGTTCCATGTGTCCCATGGTTGAGAACATTGGTGTGAGAACATTAATAATGGAGCCTGTTTTTTTTCATGATGAACTTGGGCTGAGGCTGAAGGAGGGGAGGTGCCTGTCCCTTCCTATGGGCTCAACTTGAAGTCGACACTCAACATGGGGCACAGAGGGGGCATCTCTCAGGGCCCAGAGTCAATGTCCTGGGAGGGGCATGTAGTCTAGGCCCTGTGGGATGACCCCAGGTTCCCTCAGAGGGGCTCACAGGTCAGGCAGGTGACTGATCCCCAGAGCCTTTGCCTGTGACCAGGAGGCAGAGGCCTGGGCTCCTCCACAACCCGGGTTCGGGAGAAGGCGCACTGACCCTCAAGGTCCCAGCACCCGTGATTTTCAAATGAAGACATCGCCACTCGCCAAGTGGATGGTTTGTAGGGCTAAATGACTTCATATTTTTTGAGTAGAAGGAACAAAACCGCCGCAGGACACTGCTGCTTTTCCCTCTGTAATGGATGGGGCTCACTCTCTTCTGCCGCTAAAGCACAAGCTGTAGCTATTTTTCTTCTTTTAACCAAACACCGCTGAATGTGAAACATCGATTTCTTTTTTTAACTGCGTTTTGAACTGAGAAATGTCTTGATCCCAGAAGTCATTCACCACGAGTGTCATAGTAACTTCCATTGGTGTTATTGTATGTGGAGGAGGGGCTCAGGGATCTAATCCCCACTCCCTGGCCCAGCAGTGGCCGCCTCAAGTAGAGGGGCCTTCCTGCTCTTCTTCAGGAGGGCACATGGGGACCATTTCTGCCTGGTGTGGCTGTCGGCTTCTTTCCTGGGAGGGTTCAGGAAGCCCTCACTGTCCTGACCATGTCCATGCCCTGAGCACATCATGACCGGGGCAAGAAGACACTTTGAACCTCTGCCCCATTGGGTCACTCAGGGCAGCTGCATACAGCTGTGCTGGCTGCCCATGGCACAACTCTACAGATGTGGCCCCATTAGTGCCACCCACCTGCTATTTCAAATCAGTTCTTGATTAATGTCCCATTGCCTGCCGATAAAGTCCAAATTCTGCAGCATGGCTCCCCAGACACTTCCTGGCCTTCTCACACAGCTACCTCAAGCTTTGTCCCCCTGATCTCTAGCCCTGCACTCACTAGATTTATATCCCTTCCCCAAAGAAGCACGTTTCCTCTGGCCATGCCTTACCCACATTCTGTGCTCCTGCCTGCAATGCTCCCCTCCCTTCCCTCTTTACCAACTTAGGCAAACTCTGCACCTTGTTCAGTCCTCAACTAAAACATCATTTCCTCCAGGAAGCCCTCCCTGACTCCCACACCCCATTGGGTTCCTCTACCATGTGCTCCATGGCATCTTTTACTTCTCTTGGCACCGTTGCCACCTCATATAATTGCAATTTATCCTTTTTGCTAGAGTGCAAACTCCTGAGGGCAGCAACTGTGGTCTCTTATTTACAATGCTGGTCTAGACACTGGAATGTGGCAGGGGCTCAACTAATTTGTTCTGAATGAATGAGTGAATGAATTGTTGTGCTTAGAGGGCTCCTTACTTTGTATGTGGTGCAGTCCCCCTCCCCTCCCCCATGTTTGCTCAATCTGTGCCTCAGTTTCCCTGATTAGACCAGGAGCCTGCCTGCCCCAAACTCTGCCCTTCTTGACTATAGCTCTGGGACCTACCAAGCCCTTTTCTGCCCCTTCTCTTGGGGCAGAGCAGACATCTGTATTCTGGTCCCCAGAGGCCAGTTTCCAGTTGCAAATGGACTAATTTGATCATAAGCAAGATGCTGATGTTGATTTGAGTTCCAGCTGAATACCTGGGTCCCTGGACTCTCCCTGTCTGGCCTCATCCTCTAGGTCACAAGAGCCAAGTACTTCGCAGGGTTCTCTCATTGAAATTGCACAGCAACCCTTTGAAGTGAATGCTGTTGTTATTATCATCACCATCTTCTTCTCCTTTTATAGATGAGAAAAAGGGAGTTCAGTGACTTCCCCGATGTCACACAGTAAGTTGTGACTGCGCTAAAATTTGAACATAGGGCAGACTGACTCCAAAGCCTTTTCTTTACACTGGCATTCCCTGAACTAAACCCCAATGTGTTACACAGTATTGGACTCAGGGCCTGAGCTGTGGGCTAGTCCTCCAGGGCCCGCCTCCCAGGCCCCCACAGCCCTCTGTGTCCACGGCTCTGGGGAAGAGGCCCCCAAAGGTCTCTGGCCCAAGGCTGAGCATATGTCTTCCCAGCAGGGCCTGTCCTCTTGGCCTGTGTCCCTCCTCCCAGCTGTGAGCAGGCACGGAGGATGGCTGTTCACTGTCTGTCCCCAGACAATCCTTCAGACACAGCCAGAGTGACCCTCAATCTTCCTCTCCGTGTCACCGCACTTCCTCAGCACTGGCAGTGTCACCTTGGACTGGAAGGTACAAACAGTCCTACAGGCACAGGGAAAAATAGGCAAAGCAATTGCATTTCCTTTGAGACCATTGTGGGACGTGACTTGCCACTTTTGTGTGGAATTGCTTCAGCTGTGTCCTGCAGGACCACGATTCCTTTTTTGTTGAACATTTGAAGGCAACTGGTACAGGGAAAGGAGCTAACTGGGAGTGAAGATAACTGGTTCCAATCCCAGCTTTGTCATCAACCTGTTTAAAAATCTTCAGTGGCTCTGTGGCTCCTTTTACCAAACTCCTTAAGGGTGGGTGTGGGCAAGATCCTGCACCATCAGGGCACAGCCATTTCTCGTGTATGGCTCTTCTGGTGAATATTCCACTCCAGCCACAATGAGCTTCTTCCTGTTCCTCTGAAAATCGTGCTCTCTCTCCTACCTCTGACCCTCACAGATATGTCTGGAGTTTTCTTTTTCCTCCTTCTTTGCCCCCAAACCCTTATTCATCCTTCAACCGAAATGTCCCCTCCTCCAGGAAGTATTTTATTATCATTACCCCTAGATGAAGTCAAGTTGCTAATAGATGTCCTCTGGTGGAGTAGGTATTGCGATTTCATGTATTAACCATCTACCATGTAAGAATCAAGAGGGGCACATTTCATCTGTCTTGCTCACCATTGTTTCTCTAGCACTTAGCACAGTGCCTGACACACAGTAGGTGTCCTAAAGGCATATAATGAATAAGCGAATGACTTGACTAAACAAATCAGTCAGGATTCTTAGTTGCAAGCAATGAAACTAATCGTTCTTGACTTAAGGAGAAAAGCAACTTATTAGAAGGATCTTGGTTAGTCACAGAATCATAGCAAGTTCTAGAGAGCCAGGTTCAGGGTCACACAGCAGAACAATGTCAAACCACAGGGCAGGAATTGTTTAGTGAGGATACCACTGCCACCTTTGTGAGAGCAAGCCCCTGCAGCTGATAACTGCCATCCCCAACCATGGACTCTTGGCCCCGCCAGCAACATTTGTACTCCTGTTCTTCTGGATACTTGAACTGGCTGCCCCCTCCCTCCTGCTTCTTCACATAATTAACTCTTGATTGAAAGACTATGTCTGGTGGCCTGATGGGCAGAGCCTGGGTCATGTGTATAGATCCTAGCTGCAAGGGAGCCTGCGTAAGAGAGAACTTTCCTTTTCTTGAGTGGGGGATGGGCTCTGTTTTCCATCAAGAGTCCACTGGGTGGAAAATTCTTGGGAAAGGGGAATTCCTAGGAATGAGATACACCTGCTGATTAGTTCATAAGAATGGGGAACCTCGACCACAATGATCAAATGGATCAGCCAATACACTAATGCCCTTAGGCAATTTCCCTTCCCTGTCGCTGCCTCAGTTTCCTCATCTGAAAAAGGAAAGTGTTAGTCTTTCCATTTCCCCTCTGGCATTAACAATCTAGGGTTCTGGGTTTGACTTGTTTAATTCATCCACAACCTGAGAGCACAAAAGGGTACAACCTGAACTAGAGAAAGGGGAATCTCCCCAAAGCTCTTCTGTCCATCAGAACACCCTGCTTATATCCCAAATTAATCCCAAATCTGAGGAACTTAACCTCCCAGAGGAGACTGCTCCAATAAGGGGTTTTGCTATATAGAAACAGGAGGGCTCTTCACCCACAGCTCTTGGTCCTTTCTTCAGCTCATAGGAGCAGGGTTGCCTTGAACTCTTCAGAAGGAGCATTGGGTCAGCAAGGCTCAAGGAGAAAATAGCTGTTCCACTAAAGAGGTCAAATTCCAAGCAGGTAGCTTCACAGAGGAGGGAGTGATCAGCAGCAATACTGGTGATGATTCATTCATTTATAGCCATTCATTGAAGAAATATTTATGAAGCAACTGCTCTGAGTCAGGTACTGTGCTGGCCACTGGGGATAGGAGGGTGAGCAAGACAGATAAGGCCCATGCCCTGCTTGAGCTTATATTCTGGTGGGGAAGGAAGAGGAGAACGAGGTAAATAAATAATTAAGCGAGATGCTTTCAGATGGCGATCAGTGCTATAAAGGTGTTAAGCAGAATGGCACAACAGAGCAGCCAGGGTGTGAGTGAGGGGCATGTTCGCTCGCCCCTCTGAGATAACATTTAAGCTGAAATCTGATGAATAAGACAAGGGAAGAGCAAGGTAGCCAGAGGAACAGCCAGGTGAGAAGACTCTAAAGGAGGAACAAGTGAGGCTGGAGAACTGGAGGGGATGAGGTCAGAGAAGCAGGTGGGGGTCTTCAAGGCACAGCAAGGAATCCCATTGATTCTGAGTTCAACAGGTTGGGGGAGGGCAAACTGCCTGCCTTTCAGCAAGGGAGTGACATGATCTGACTTGAATCTGTGTGGGGGTTTTTCAAAAGATCACTTTGGCTGCTGGAGAGTGGGTCGTAGTGG